>NC_090446.1:674452996-674768654 GCF_031143425.1 Pleurodeles waltl
TTAGGAGAATAGGGAGATAGATAGGAGTAGGGTTGAAAAGATAGGGGAGGGGGGGTGGTAGAGGTGGGTGAGGGTGAGAGGTAGAGTGAGAGGATAGGGAGATAGGTAACAGAGGGGGTGTTGGGACGGGGGAGAGATAGGGAAATAGATAGATGGAGAGATAGGTGGAGAGATAGAAAAATAGGTAGATAGGAGGAGGGGGTGAGTGAGGGAGTTAGGTGGAGAGATAGGTAGAGGAGTGAGGGAGGCAGGTAGCGAAATGGTAGATGTGGGTGATAGTGAGAGATAGGTGGAGAGATAGAGGGGGGTGAGGCAGGAGCAGGAGGGCAGAGACAGGGGCGGGAAGAGACAGGAGTCGGAGAGGACCAAAGAACAGAAGAAGCGAGGAACACAGAAGACCGGAAGAACACAGAAGAACAGAAGAGAAGAACACAGAAGACCGGAAGAACACAGAAGAACCGAAGAACACAGAAGAACAGAAGAGAAGAACACAGAAGACCGGAAGAACACAGAAGAACAGAAGAGAAGAACACAGAAGACCGGAAGAACACAGAAGAACAGAAGAGAAGAACACAGAAGACTGGAAGAACACAGAACAACAGAAGAGAAGAACACAGAAGAACCGAAGAACACAGAAGAACAGAAGAACACAGAGGAAGATGCAGGGGACGAAGAAGCAGAAGAGCAGACGAACAGAAGATCAACAAAGAAGATACAGAAGACGAAGAGCAGAAGGCAGAAGACCACAGAGCAAGATGAGGAAGAAGAGAGGCGACAGGAGAGGCTGAGGAGCACACAGAAGAAGAGAGAAGACGGGGAGAAGAAGAGTACAGAAGAAGATTGCAGAGGAGGAGCGAGGAGGAAGAGACAGAGAGGAGGAAAAGAAGCAGGAGCAGGAGAGAGGGTGAGTAGCGCGGGGCAGGGCGAGGGGCTGGGAGGTGGGGGGTAATTACTGTGAGGTGGGTCTCAGGAACTCAGGAACCTGGAGGAGCTGGAGGAGCTGCAGCGGCAGGGGGAGCGACCTACCCTTGGGTCAAGGGTCGCTACCACTGTCGCGCAGCGGCCGCCATAAGAGGGAGGGGGGGGAGGGGTCAGCTGGGGGCGAATGGGAGCTGGGGGGGCAGGGGCGTGCAGGAGGTCGCGGCGGGAAAGCGCGAGGGAGGGGGGGACAGGTAGAGTGAGAAGAGCTGGGGTGGGTGGTTTAAGGGTGGAGGGGGGGTGAGTGTTAGAGTTTTAGGAGAATAGGGAGATAGATAGGAGTAGGGTTGAAAAGATAGGGGAGGGAGGGTGGTAGAGGTGGGTGAGGGTGAGAGGTAGAGTGAGAGGATAGGGAGATAGGTAACAGAGGGGGTGTCGGGACGGGGGAGAGATAGGGAAATAGATAGATGGAGAGATAGGTGGAGAGATAGAAAAATAGGTAGATAGGAGGAGGGGGTGAGTGAGGGAGTTAGGTGGAGAGATAGGTAGAGGAGTGAGGGAGGCAGGTAGCGAAAGGGTAGATGTGGGTGATAGTGAGAGATAGGTGGAGAGATAGAGGGGGGTGAGGCAGGAGCAGGAGGGAAGAGACAGGGGCGGGAAGAGACAGGAGTCGGAGAGGACCGAAGAACAGAAGAAGCGAAGAAAACAGAAGACCGGAAGAACACAGAAGAACAGAAGAGAAGAACACAGAAGACCGGAAGAACACAGAAGAACCGAAGAACACAGAAGAACAGAAGAGAAGAACACAGAAGACCGGAAGAACACAGAAGAACATGCAAAGATATGAATGTAACCATCACGGCCTAATTTTCTTTAAGCCTTTCAGGTTTTAATAAAACATTTCATTATTTAGGGTTAGTAAGATATTTGCAATAACTTCTTTATAATTGTCAAAAAAAAATACGTTGTAATGTGTGCCATATAAGAGAGTTTTAGCGTAATTTTACTCACAGAAATAGTTGGCATTCCTATAAAGTACACGTTGTTACAAATAAAACAAGCATTGGCAAAACCAAAAGATCACACCTGTGGACCTACTGGGTTTACCAATTGTTTTTAGCCATGGTGTAAAGCATCACCGATGCTGTGCTACACAAGGGCACTTTTTTTTGTTATGTGCCAGGTTAGATTTTTATCAAAAAAATAAATAAGTTGCATGAAAGAGTTTCTTTGAAGCACATGCGTGGAGAATCTACACAAAGGGTGCAGGTGGAGCAACATGGAGGGCTGGGGTAAGGGAAAACAACGCTGGGGGGCTGAAGCAACACAGAGGGCGGGGTGGTAAGCAGAAGCAACAATCAAGTGAGAAAGAGGGCGTGGGTGGTAGGAAGCAACATGAAAAAAGTTGAAAAATGTATTATTAGCAAAGTTAATTAAAACCATCGCTAAACACACATTCATACTATATAAACACTCAAATATACTCTTAGTTTAAGATTTGAATACACATAAAAAATTTGGCTTATCTTAATCTTAAATCATGTCGTAAAATATTAAACTTATACGTGATTAGAGCCTGCTCAACTAGTTTCATCCTTTCTTTGTTGGTCTTAAGTTCAGGCACTTACGTCCGTGTGGATGCACCATTACATTCTGGTTACTAAAAATATAAACACAGTCAATTTCCTAAGATAAATGACATAATATGGAGAAGTGTGGCTCTATGGTTAGAGCGGGAGACCCTGATGCAGAGGTGTGGCCTGGGACCAGGGTTCAATTCCTGCCTCAGTGGTTCTTGGGCTCAATTTCCTCAGACCTGATAACTCTCGCGTCTGTGCCAATCTAATCATGGGGTCCCACTCTGTAACTCTGGACAATAGCTTGCTTAATCTCCACAACGGCCCCAACAGTGCTAGGGATGCCTGGTTTCACCTTGGGGGTGCCCAGGAGTGGGCACTTCACAGGGAAAGCCAGGAAGGGTTCCACAGCGGTATGTGTAAAAGCGCCAAGATGCCCTCAGGGTAAAAGAGCGCTATACAAGTACGAAGTTTACAGTTTATATTGAACCTGATTACTAACTAGGAACTCAAATTTACCAGGTGGATACCCATCAAACATGGACCAAAAAGGCCGGGCACACGCTACCTACTCAGCTCTCCATTTCTTTATGGGCCTGAACCATAAATTTAGTCCCCCGACAAGAAAACGGGATTGAAATTCCACTTAACTAACTGATAACAGCCGGCCTACATGAGTGTATATTTAGTGACCTAAGAATATTTTTCAAATACAATCTCCTATATTCTGATAATGCACACACAAAAAACATTTACTATTGTCTCTTGTCTGTACCCACAAAGTCGGCAAGAATGTGTCTGTGCTTGCTGTCTCCATGAAGGGACCATATCTTCAGTTTCCATCATACCAAATCGCAAAAGCATAAATTGATGTTTCAATGACTGGTTGAAGGGTGCTGCTAGGTAATCCTGAACCATAGCGATTTGTATGATGTTAATACAGTCCAGGCATGTCGTCTTCTTGTGAGCGCACGTTTGTCAAAAGTTAAGGACCTCAACCTAGTAGCAGCGTTTGCCTTACGATAAAACTCCACTTTACCCAGGTTTGTATCCCAGGCTTCCTGCAAGCCTAGTTCTTTAATAGAGTTGTTTAAGCGATGTCCCCATGTGCCTTTATATTTATGACACTGTTTCTCCTCAATTTCAGTCCAGCATAGGTTGTTGATGGTACCAGTCTCTGCTGCTAGCATTCTCCAGCAAAATTTGATATAGGCACTTTTACTCTGATGTTCGTAATTTTTCAGGCCAAATTCTAAGCGAACCTGAGCAGGGGATACTGAACGTGGGATCTGAAATACTGATTTATAAACCTTCGTTTGAACTTGGTTATAAAAAGCTGCTTCCTTCCCCGACATTTTTTCGGCCCCATAAGTAACATAAGTAACAGTGGGCATTAGCCGTGCTGCATTAACAGAAAGTAGATGATTGTATGACGGGCAACTCAGTTTTTGTTTTAATACTTTGAAACCATAGGTCCAAGAGTGGGCTTTTGCATGAGCAACAGTAAGCTGCGGTTTGAAGGTCAAGAGATGATCCATGGTGAAGCCCAAGTATTTGTATGTAGGCACAGGCTCCACCCGTGTTCCATTATTGAACCATGAAAAAGATTTAAACTTCATATCAACCAATCCGACAACCTTAGTTTTACTCAAGTTCAGCTCCAGGCCTTGCTTAATTATGTATGTAGTGAGTGCATCAATGCCGTGCTGTAATCCGACTGGTGTTTGACTGAGTAGAACTATGTCATCTGCATATTGTAGCCAGCCTGCATACTGTATTCCTTCCCTTGCCAGAACTGGCGGATTACTATTTACGGGTACAAGGGCATCGGCTAAGTCTGCAAGATATAAATTAAACAGCATGGGAGCATGTACACACCCTTGTTTTAATCCTTTTGCTGTTTGAATTCTATTGGTGACATAGCCACCCTCCCCAATTTTTACTTGCGCCCAGGTACCCGAATACAGGTCCATCATTGCGTTCATTAGACTGCAGGGAAGGCCCCAACCTTTCACTTTTTCCCATAAGCAAGTTCTTGGCTCGCAATCAAAGGCAGCCTTCAGATCAATAATACACACAAATAACCGTCTATTCTTGAGCCTGGCTTTAGTACCCAACAGAGCCAGGGCTGCCAGGTTGGTTGAGGCTCCCATACCAGCTCTAAAGCCTGTCTGGCTTTGTGGTATTACTTGTCTTTCATTTATCCATTCGATAGTTGTTGCAATAGACAGGCTGCATACAGTTTGGCTTCCACATCAATCAAGGCTATTAGCATATAATTAGAGGGAGCTGTAGGATTTCCTGTCTTGTACATAGGGTGGAAGATGCTGCCTTTCCATGTGTCTGGTAGCCGCACAGTACCCTGGAGGTCATTAAAAAGCAGGGCCAGATAATAAGCCCAGGATGTAGTATCTCCTCTGAAAAGGGCATTCGGGATTCCGTTCGGACGGGTTCTTAATGAGGCCTGTCAGATTTTCAATGTCTATGTTCATCAGAGTGTGTTCTTGTTCATTATCAGATGGAGAAGAGTCTGTTTTAAACTTCACTCTAAAGCCAAAGTTTATCTTACTTGGATCTTTTACATCCTGAGAGGACTCCTCCTTCCTGTGATGCTCTGGGAGTGAATACATTGTTAATTCGTGGTGTTGTCATGTGGCTGCGTCTATACCTGCATTCACTTGTCGATTATTACCCTGGCTTAGCCAATTGCCAGAACATTTTGTTATTCTTCTGTTTGTTAGACATAAGGAGCTTGGTCCACAAATCCTCATAATATCTCTGTTTTGCCCTCCAGGAATTTTTGTTGTATTTAGCTCCTAGTTTAAGAAGCCTTGTTTTATCTGTGTTCTTTCCCCAGTGAATATCCTTTGTGACTTTTTTTGTTTCGCTATAGACTTGTTTTTTTCATTTGCGCAGTGTTTTGTTGTACCATGGGTGCTCCACTGGACCACTTTTAACTTTGTTATTTACCTCAATTGCTGTAATTGGAATATGCTTTTTGATGGGGAACTTGTTCTATAAAGAAGCACATAAGTGCTTCCAAGCCGTCACCCGTTCTCCTGGATTCAGGTTTGCTTGTTCCTGTATTCTTCATTTTTCTTTAATCTCTTCAATAGTCCCTACACAGCGATACACTTCTTCCATCACTTTCTTGAGGCCCAAGAACCAGATGAAACCTGGGGTTCCAACTTTATTGGTAGCAACCAGTCAATTCCTAGATCAATCTGTTTGATGACTCAGTTGATTTTCGTAGAGCTGTATGTTGTGAGGCCACCCTTGGGGTGTCCGCATATTTGAGGTTGTTTTGCAGAAACATTCGTTCCAATATATCCAGAAATTTGAATCGGCTCCATATACCATGTTTCCTGGAACATGATAATATCAAACTGTTGTAGGAAGCTCAGTGCCACCACGTCGGTAACCAGATTTTTTAAAACATGAGCGATCCAGAAGCATGTGTAGATGCTGTCTTTAGTTGTTGGTTTTCCGTCAGGACCACTTAGGGCTATTGTCATTTAAATTTTGCCTTCCTACTTGTTTGAAAGTCAAAGGCTTTCCAATGAAGACTTGTTGGTACATGCCATGATGAAGCATACCTTGCTGCTTTACAATTCTTAGATGTTTCTCTGTACGTGAGGAGATTTCTACCCCAACCGCTCCTTTTAATATCAAGCCACCCTTCTTTTTTTCAGGGAGAAAAGGGTTGGGGTATCGAAGAGGTTCTCATTTTTGTAGTGCAATGCCCTATGTACTGAACGTGTCGTAATGTATTAAAATTTGATCGATAATGGCAGACTTGTGTCAACACCAGGACAGTGCGCGCTCTACGGGCAACATAATGCAAAATGCCAAACCTTATGCAATGTAATAATTCTTGCATTGTATGTTGATATTGCATTTTAACTTTTTGCATTGCAGGTATTTATCTTGAAATGTCATTAATGCTGCTTGTAATGTATTGTTCATTTCTTAAGCCTTTCCTGCAGCCTGGTTGGGTGTAGCATGTGGGCGTGGCTTGGGTCTATTAGAGGAACCCAGCCCAGCTCCACGTGCTCACTATTCAGAGGTCCCGGTGCAGAGCAGCAGCATTTTCCAAGGCTCCTGTTCCGGAGGCCTACTTGGACATTTCCTGGCCCTGTCCTCATTGTCTTGCTGATCTTCAAGCAGGGCGGTAAGGCGGAGTTCGGGGTAGCCCCTCGACTCCTTTTCTAGAAACATTTGAGTTTTTGGCTTTGTGATTTACAGTGTGTGCAATTTTATTCTTGGCACTTAACCCTTGCAGTTCAGATCGGCAGAGTGCGCTATCATTTCAAGGCATTCGAATCTTGATGGTTGAATCGGCAACAGTGTGCGCAATTCATTCTTGGCAATTAACCCTTGCAGTTCAGATCAGCAGAGTGCGCGATCATTTCGAGGCATTTGAATCTTGATGGTTGAATCGGCAACAGTGTGCTAGATTCATTCTTGGCAATTAACCCTTGCAGTTCAGATCCGCAGAGTGCACGATCATTTCAAGGCATTTGAATCTTGATGGTTGAATCGGCAACAGTGTGCGCGATTCATTCTTGGCAATTAACCCTTGCAGTTCAGATCGGCAGAGCGCGCGATCATTCCAGGTACTTGAGTCTTGATGCGCAGTCTGGCAATAAGGTGCACAATACCTTCTGGGCAAATTGAATCTTTGCAGTTCAGATCGGCAGAGCGCGCGATCATTCCAGGTACTTGAGTCTTGATGCGCAGTCTGGCAATAAGGTGCGCAATAACTTCTGGGCAAATTCTATCTTGAAAAGTAGATCAAACAGAGTTTGATCTTTCTAGACAAAACAAGTTTAGTCAGTTTGTCAATTCTACAGTGTCATTCATGAATCCTATAGCAGTTAATTCTTTGGGAACTAATGTGCTCATTGACTCTTGTTGTGATGTAATTGCTATTCTAAGGATTAACTTGAGAAATTTCAATGTTCCGATTATATGATTATAAAAAGGTCACGTTATTGAAAGGTTCTTGATCTCTCATGTTATTAGAGCATAAAGAATTAAAACAAAGTTCATGAAGATTAATGTGACTGACCTTGCTATTGTGTTCTTAACTCTTGCTTTCGCAGGTCTCCTTCGCCGCTGGTCCCAACCTAAACCCCATCCCCCGCTTGGCCATTCTTTAACTCTGTGCTATGATAGCTAGTAGAGTTTGGAGCTGCCAAGAGGTGGACATATTGGGAACAGGTGCAACCCCGAGTATCCGGTCTCACTGACAGAATAGTGAGCCCACAAATATTTATCCTCATGGTTTGTGCTAGGTTTTCAATATGGCCATATTGGACAAGTTACTTAAGGTAATTATGCAGCTTCGATTGGATGTAGTCGAATCAAAAAACATAGCAACCAATCTAGTGGAAGGGGTGGATCAGTTACAAGACAGAGTGGGAAAGAAGGAGCAAAGTCCTTTGGGTGCGGTTTGGCTTAATCCTCCTCCTCAAAGTTCAGGAGGGAATCCTCCAACTAACATATCACTCACAGTTCCCACACCCATTCCTTTGGCTCCCCCAGAAAGGTTTTTGGTGATCCTCAGAAGGTACAATCCTTTTTGACTCAAGTTGAATTGCATTTCACCTGTAGACCAAACACCTTCCCTGATCCCCAATCCAGGGTGGCCTTCTTGATTTCTTATTTGACTGGAGACGTGGCCACCTGGGCAATCCCTCTCGTGCATAGAGATAATCCTTTGCTTTGTAACAGGAGAGACTTTGTCCGAGAATTTGAAAGTGTCTTTGATCGAAGAACAGTTACTCTGTCCGCAGACCGAGAACTGTTAGAATTGCGACAAGGAAATAAGGATCTTGTCTCTTACTTGGCTAACTTTAATCGGCTTTTAGCAGAAACGGCCTGGCCTGAGGGAAAGAGAGCAGCCCTATTCTATCAAGGACTCAAAGATGAGTTAAAAGATATTCTTGCACAGATTGATCCTCAACCCACGGATTGTCAAGATCTGATAAATCTTGTTTTAAGATTTGACCATCGTCTTGCAGAAAGACGGGGAACACGTAAAAAGACTGAGAAAAATTCCTGGCGTGTTCATGAGCATAGAGAAGCACAAGTTCATGGACACCACAATCATGAACCAATGGAAATAGGAACCATCAGGTGGCCCTTAACAAAAGAAGAGAAAGATCTACGTAGAAAGAACGGACAATGTCTGTATTGTGGTTGAAAGGGCCATTTCACTAAAGAATGTCCAGCAAAACCAAAAAGTAAACAAACCCCTACCAAGAAGGTTATAGCAAATGCACAGATCAATCAGGAAAACTAGAACACCCAAGATGTAAGGAAGGGTTGCACTTGAGTGTAACCGTGGACCCTTCACAAGATACTAAAAAGGTTTTACTCGAGTCAAGACATTTAAAATTAGATCTAGAAGTACTGGTAAAACAAAAGACTTATTTAAAGAAAGCCTTAGTAGATTCCGGGGCTACTGGTAATTTTATCGATGCACAATTGATTCAAACATGGGGGATCCCATGTAAGAAGAAGAAAACACCAGAAATAATACAAGCTGTAGATGGAAAACTCCTAGCTGGATGTCCGGTGACTCTGCAGACCTTCCCCTTGTCTGTGATCTGTAAAGGGGGAAATCAAGACACCAAACATGTAGAAAAAATAATCTTTGATGTAGTCCATGCTCCTCAGTATGGAATTATCCTAGGAATGCTGTGGTTAAGTTACCATAACCCTTTAATAAATTGGCAAGAAAGGAAAATCATGTTTTCTTCATTTCTGTGTAAAGAAAAATGTCTCCAGACATCAAGGCCCATATTTATACTTTTTTTAGAGCCGCATTTGCGTAATTTTTTTACGTAAAAGCGGAGCAAACTTGCAAAATACAATTGTATTTTGTAAGTTTGCGCCGTTTTTGCATCAAAAAGAGGCGTAAATGCAGCGTTAAAAAAGTATAAATACGGGCCCAAGTGTCATAGATTCCCACAAATCCCACATAGCCACAGCCGCTGAAAAAGATGTAACGATGCCTTTGCAGTATTCATCCTTCCTTGATGTTTTTGATGAAAACGAAGCAGGAACCTTGCCACCTCACAGACCCTATGACTGTCAAATTGATCTGACTCCTGGTGCTATACTCCCTAGTTGTCGTGTGTATGCCCTGTCTGAACACAAAAATCAATATCTAAGAAACTATTTAGATCGATTTCTAGCTAATGGATTTATCCGCCCTTCCAATTCTCCTGCAGCATCTCCTCTTTTGTTTGTTCCCAAGGCTAATGAGGATCTTAGGGCTTGTATAGACTACAGAGGATTAAATAAAATCACAATAAATAATAAATACCCATTACCCTTGATCCCTGTCCTGTTGGATCAAAACCAAGTTAGACCTAAGAGGAGCTTACCACCTAGTCAGGATGAGAGAAGGTGACGAGTGGAAAACCGCCTTTAAAACTAGATATGGTCTATTTGAATACACAGTCATGCTCTTTGGACTTTGTAATGCTCCAGCAGCGTTCCAATTCTTTCTGAATGATGTCCTTAGAGAATATCTAGATCTATTTTCAATAGTTTTTATTGATGATATTCTAATCTATTCTGATAACGAAGTTGAACATGTACAACATGTCCAAAAGATTCTCACAGCCCTTCGGAAACATCATTTATATGCAAATTGAGCGAATTTGAATTTCATGTTACCACCGTTGAATTTTTAGGGGTCATCCTTACCCCTCAAGGCATGGTCATGGCAGAAAGAAAAGTGCAAGCAGTATCCGATTGGCCAATCCCAAAAACTGTTTGAGATGTTCAGCGCTTCTTTGGTTTAGCAAATTTCTATTGCAGGTTCATAGACCACTTCTCACAGACAGTGGCCCCAATCACCAAGGTATTACGAAAGAAAGAACCATTTGTATGGTCTCCAGAAGCTGACAAGGCTTTTTCAACCTTAACAGAAGCCTTCTCCACCGCCCCAGTCTTGACTCACCCAGATACTGAACGTCCATTCATAGTAGAAGCAGATGCTTCAGATGTGGCAATTGGTGCAGTGTTATCGCAACATAACAAAGATACCGGTCAGCTACACCCTGTAGCTTACATGTCTCGAAAACTAAACGAAGAGGAACAAAATTATGTCATTGCTGAGAAAGAACTTCTAGCAATCAGTGATGCCTTTAAAGGTTGGAGACACTATTTGCTAGGCGCCAAGTACAGTATACACAGATCATCGTAATCTCCAGTTCATGAGCTCAGCTAGACTTTTGACTCCTCGACAATTACAATGGATGTTGTTTTTTGCCGAGTTTGATTTTGTGGTAACCTTTCATCCCGGCAAAGACAATCGCAAAGCGGACGCCTTGTCCAGACAAGACTCTACCATGTTACTCACAATCCAGCAAAAACAACAAGTGATGGACGGAATGCTGAACATTGTCAAACATTCACCCCCAGTACAGTGATCTGGGCCTAAATCCATTGTTTATTTTGCTGCCCATGCCATTCCAGTTTGGACCCAGCCATATGCAAATCAGTATTGACCCTGTTCCCCATGGGAACAGTCCAGCCCGAACTGCTAGGCCAGGCCTTCCCTGGACTGGAAACAAGCATCCTGGGACCGGTTTCGGGGTTTCACCCCTCATCAGCCAGGCTACCCCTCATCAGCCAGGCTAGCTTGAATCCAGTGGCATGGGAAGCACGGGACCCAAGTCTGGGCATACCCTTCCCACTTAGGGCGACAAAGCAAAAACAACAAGTGATGGACGGAATGCTGAACATTGTCAAACATTCACCCCCAGTACAGTGATCTGGGCCTAAATCCATCGTTTTTTTTGCTGCCCATGCCATTCCAGTTTGGACCCAGCCATATGCAAATCAGTATTGACCCTGTTCCCCATGGGAACAGTCCAGCCCAAACTGCTAGGCCAGGCCTTCCCTGGACTGAAAACAAGCATCCTGGGACCGGTTTCGGGGTTTCACCCCTCATCAGCCAGGCTAGCTTGAATCCAGTGGCATGGGAAGCACGGGACCCACGTCTGGGCATACCCTTCCCACTTAGGGCGACAAAGCAAAAACAACAAGTGATGGACGGAATGCTGAACATTGTCAAACATTCACCCCCAGTACAGTGATCTGGGCCTAAATCCATCGTTTTTTTTTGCTGCCCATGCCATTCCAGTTTGGACCCAGCCATATGCAAATCAGTATTGACCCTGTTCCCCATGGGAATCCTTGCTAGTTCCTTGCTCTGCATGCCGTTGGATTTAGCAAATGACTTCCATATGCTGTTTTGCTGGACCCCCTTTAACTTTTTCTGTGCTTTCCTTTGTCGTTTCTTTTCCCTTTTTGTGGCTGAGGATTCCTGCACTGTTAAATCATTAGTAACTGAACCCATGGCCAAGCTTATTTCTTGTGTGCTGAGACCTAACCTACCCTCCATTTTACTCATAATCCTTTCTTGACCAGGAGAGTGGTTAACCATTGGATTTTTGCTTTCATGTGGGGGATCTGCTACATTGTGTGCACTTTCCTTGTCCACAAGGTTTTTAAGGGCCATACCTCCGCTACAGCAAGAGTGGTCTTGTGTTCTAAGAGCCTGTGCTTTTACCTCTTAAGATGTCATTTAAATTTTCTGTGGCCCTTTGTGCATTGTCGCCTGTTGTGGCGCACTGGCATGTCACCTGCTGAGTGTACGAGTGGGTTTGAGCCCAGATCGTTCAACGCTTGAAGCTTCTTATCGATACTCAATATATGGACTGCCAAAATATTGAGTAAATCTACCCAGGTGTCTGGTTTATCTGCTTGAAAGTGGATGGCTGCGGACATCGCATCCATAGTTGATAGCAAAGCCTTTTACAAATCTCCTGTGTCTTTTGATATTGGCAGTTCCATGTTAAGTTTAACCCCCATAAAAGGGTCCAATGGGGCATTAGTGTCCTCTTGTCGGGCCAATGCCATGTCTGCTGCAGTTACTTGAGTTTCAGATGTCATTGGACTCATTGTTTTACAAAGGCAGTGATCTTGCCTCGGTGAGCTAGTGCTGCAGGTGGGTCTTAAAGTGGCTTTTAGGGTTTCCCTGGCAGTCTGTTTGCCTAAGAGTATGTCTGAGCAAGTCTCTGAGAGATCAATTAGTGGATGTTCCTCCATCATGATATAATAAATAGCATTTTCCTCTTGCAGTGGTTGCTTGGTATGTGATGTGGAGCACAGGCTCTCACCCCAATTATTCCAGGTACCAAGATTTAAAGTGGAAAATGAGTCAATTTGGTGGCATCTACGAATTTCTGCATTGATCATTAAACCTATGTTACTAGAATGCAGAATAAATGTGTGTATTTCTCCTGTGTCGACGCAAGACCTTCCCACGAGGGGACTTCACATCAACTGCGGCTATTATCTCAATATCGTTGGCAAGCAATTGGGAGGAAGACGCTGAACCTTTTGAAGCAGCGATGGAATTTGCATCCGTATTGGTAATCAAGAAGTCAGTGATTTTGTATCCTGCCTTTTTGACTTAGCTCGGTGATTTATGAGATATTTTCTTGGAGTTTGCCAGATTTGGTGGGGGGGGATTTCCTCTCTATGGACTCACTCCTTAGCTCGATCTGACACTCCTCCGGGGAACCTTGTCTTTGCTTCATTGCTGATTTTTTTCTTCCCCTAGTTAGTGTCATCCTTACTGCTCCACCAGGGTTGTCAGTCTATGTCTTGGTGATTCAGCCGATACTAAGATTCTTGCACGGGTAGAAGATGATTAGGCAGCTTCCCTTACGCACAAGCCGCACCAGTCTATTACTGGCCGCTTCCATGCAAGAAGTGCATGCTGCGGCCTAGTGTCTTTGAAGAACTCACACCCTCTGGCTTACTTCTGACTTTCTGACCAGTCACTGAGTTGCCGTGTTGTGGTTTGTTGATATGGTGAAGGACAGGCCTCTTCAAACCTCTGTGCCTCTTGCAGCCTTTTGGTTTCCTTTCAGGTTCCCCATGTTCCTCGATGTACCATAAGCCGGAGACTGCCGTAGAGGAGGCGGGGGGATAGGGGGCTCTCAGTCTCACAGTCTCTTTGTGGCTGCGGCTCCTTTGGCTCCTCAGTATTCCAACTGGTGCAGCCTGATGGAGCCTGGAGAGCGCAACACCGCACCCCCTGTGTGACTGCTCCACGCTCGTGGCACCACAGCTCTTGTCCGGCATTTCTCCGGCTCCTCTGGCTTCTCTCTTTCTGATGTATCAGGGGTCGCTCACCAAACGCCACGCGGCCCCCTGGGACCGCAACACCCTCAGCAGCACTTCGCACCTCGTCAGCTCCTTGCCTCTGTGCCGTGGCGAAGTCCCCGCAGCACCTAGGGCTCAGTGTGTCGTCAGCTCCTTGCCGCGAACTACCCGGTACGAACGCTCGCAGCGTGACTGGGTCAGCTTACTCCGTACGCCATATCACTGCAAGGAAGCAACATGAAGGGCAGCGGGGCATGGGTGCGGGAGTAACGTGGGGGGAATGCGGAGGAGGAGAAAGCACGGGTGAAAGCAAGGTGGAGCAGGCACGGTAGTAGCACATGGATAAGAAAGCAACTGGGCAGTGCACGAGGGCGAAAGCAACAGGGAGGGGGGAATGTCGAGGCGTTTCTCCCCTTATGCACTCTGACCTAGCAACCGTTTTGATAAACGATTTCTGTGGTGGAAAACATATGTAGAAGGACATCGATGACATAGCCCATCATTCAAATCTCCAGACCATAAACTAGTGTGCCATCTATTAGGAGATACTGTAAAGGAGCACAGAGGACACAGAAGACAGCATGCCTGCCAGTTGAGCACCGTTCTTCCAATAAGGATCTGAATCTCAGCCAGTATTCTTTACAGAAAAGCCCTTTGCATTGATGGTAGTTTAAGCCATCAAGAAACGGTATAACACCATGGTCTTTACTCCATTCTCTCCTTGAGAAAGAAAACAGATAGGTGGCAAAATGTTCTGGCAATCCTCTTGAACTTTCATGCATGTGGCTACCAATCTTTGTCTCCTAGGCCACTTCGATCGGCCCCTTTAAGACTTGTTGAAGATTTTTTTGAATACCTCCTATAAACAGACATAGATTTATCCACAACCAAGTAGATTTAATGCTGCAGTATCATCAACACATTTAAGATTCAATTCAGTCTTAAATGAGCACGCAGAAGTGTCTGGTACTAAAGAGAGAAGTCATAGAAAAATATGTTTTTAGCTGTGACAATCGGCATACAATTTGTGTTGTTCATAGTTCTGCTAAGCATAGAACTGCCACTTTTGCATTGTACACTTTCAGAGGAGCAGATACAACAAACATTGCCAAAGCCAATAGGTCACACCTTTGTGACCTATTGGATTTGCCAACAGTCTACAGCCATGCTGAACAGCATCACTGATGTTGTGCAGCATACATAAAGAAAAAAAAGACTTGCACACCTACAAAAGTTTGCAGGCCTTGCCAAACAGTGGAACAGTAAGGGGGCCGTGACGAAGCCTCCTGAGGGCGCAAACAGATGCCCACAGGAGACATAAGCCCACAAATCTTCAGTGGGCTGTTTAGCTGGTGTGTTTTAAACCAATCAAGCGGGAAAACAAAAGTCTTTGTGGTGCATAAAGGGGGTACAGGTCAGAATCCTAGCTCATTGCAACCTCCAACGCTGAACATCAACGTGGCCGACATTGGACTGTTGGGAAAGGCTTACACAGAAAAAGGCTTGCACAGAAGACTTAACACTTTTTCTTTTCTTGTTGAGTGGAAAACGCCACTGGAGCGCACTCGAGAGAGACGGTGGGCCTTGATCCTCTCATCGGCCCCTCTCCCCTCAAGGACACAAAAGAGTGCTGCTGCACCATCAGGGGCCATCTGAGGGCTGGTGAAGAGTGAGCGGCATCCCCTCCTCAATCGCTTGCAGGAGATAGAGACAGGAGCATGCTTAAAAGGGCAACACACTCTGTGACTGCCAGTCCCAACAATGTTTTGGGGGAAGGAACACCAGCTCCTTAAAGAGGCAGCGCCACTTGATCTGCTACTGGAGCAGCCTTAAAAGGGCAATGCCACTCATCCTGCAGTCTCCACAGGAGCAACTGTAAAAGGGCAAAGCAACCTGACTTGCATAGGGGAGCAGGGCAGCTGCAGAAACCAATAACAACAACCCCTCAACAAGGCGGAACTCTCAGCTGCTCTGTGTCCTTGCTGGTTAAGGCACCTGCCTGGGAATAGGAGATCCTGAGTGAGAATTGCTGCTGCAGTGGTAGTGCTGCTGTTTTTTTGCGAGCATCCAGGGATGGAGCGGTGCAGACAGGAGTGCGAACCCGTGACAAAGGCAGGAGGCAGGAAGCATGACGAAGCTTCACTCAGACAGCACACAGAGCCTAAACTGGACGAGGACCTCGAGGCGCTGCTCAACAAGGCAAGGGAATTGCTGGCCAAACAATGCTGGGATGGGGCCAACAAAAGGGTTGCAAGCCCACTGGACCAGATCCTGCCTAGGAAGCGGAGTATGATGCCAGGCACCACAACAGACAAGCAGTCCAGTAGGGGCAAGGAGAACAGTGCCCCTCACACGGGCTCGGTGCGCAGGGCGACTGACGCCAGAACAGTGCCCTCTCTAAAGAGCAAGGCTAACCGAGCCCGCAAAGGGGGCCATAACGAAACAGCAGCGCACACCACCCACCCAAAGTGCTGCGCGATAGGGCAGGTCAAGGGCGTGGCCCACCTACTCCTCGAGAAAACAAGGAATCAAGGGCCAGATGTAGGTAGGTTTCATTTTGCGAGTTGCAAATTGCGAGTACTAGCGACTCGCAATTTGCAACTCGCAAAATGAAATGCAGAAAGGTGTCTCAGACACCTTCTGCGACTCGCTATGGGGTCGCAAAGACCCACCTCATGAATATTAATGAGGTGGGTCGCAGTTTGCGACCCCATCGCGAGTCTAGGCACTCACAGGGATGGTGGCCTGCTGGAGACAGTAGACCACCATGTCTGTGACTGTTTTTAAATAAAGCAGTTTTTTTTTTCTTTTTGCAGCCCGTTTTCCTTAAAGGAAAACGAGCTGCAAAAAGAAAAAATACCGAAACCATTTAGTTTCGGTTTTTTCAGAGTAGGCAGTGGTCCTATGGACCACTGCCTGCTCTGAAAAATACTTTTCTGTGGCATTCACAAAGGGGAAGGGGTCCCATAGGGACCCCTTCCCCTTTGTGAATGAGTTACCATCCACTTCAAGTGGATGGTAACTGCGAGTTGGTTTGCGACCGCTTTCGCGGTCACAAAGCAACTCAACATCGCGATGCGGTCGCAAATAGGAAGGGAACACCCCTTCCTATTTGCGAGTCGGAATCACATTTTGCGAGTCGGTACTGACTCGCAAAATGTGACTCTGCATCGCTTAAGACCTTTTGCGCCTCGCAAACTGCGTTTTTCGCCGTTTGCGAGGAGCAAAAGGCTTCCTACATCTGGCCCCAAGTGAGGACAACCAGGAGCAGAGCCGGGTTCCTGGTTCCAACACAGTGGGCAGCAAGACAGCTTCAATCATGGTTACAGGGGACAATACAGCCCTTGGGTGAGTGGCATGAGTTCATGGCCCCAGCAACACTATCCTACGTCACCTCCTGCCAGGCAGCCAATGGTGAGCTTGACCAGTCCCCGGGCCGTCATTTCCAGTGGGTTGTATGCCCTTTCTCTGACCATGTATGGCTCCCTGGAAAGGGCAGGCTGCCAGGAGTGGCACCAGTGAGTAATCATCAGGGGCAGGAAAACAAGCTGAGGCAGGTTCACGGGGGCAACAAATACTAAGAAGAACCAGACCCATGGGGACAAGCAGGACATTGAGCAGTCACACTGTGCAAAAGAAGGGCAGTGTGGGGGCACAGGGATCACCCTTCTAAGGGAGCTGACCCTGCTAAGGTATGGGTGGCAGGGCGAGCCAGAGGCTGGGCACAGGGAAGCCAGCGAGTGAATACATACAACCATCCCTAGGCGACCAACACATAATGGCCAGGAAAACGGGCCTGGCTAGCATGTTCTCCTTGGCAGTGAAAGAAATTATATGGAGAAAAGAGTTTATTGATATTTTCTCCCTACTTGAGGTGCCGCAGCCGGGGTTGGGCCTGACCACCCACAACAAAAAAGATGAGGAAAGAATAGAAAGGTGCCGGCCGAGGGTAGAGAGGTCTATTGAAAACTGGCTCTGAGTTTTTCATACCTTGGTCTGCGTATCTGTAGAAAAATAACCAGAAAGTGCAGCAGGGCTATTTCTCCATGAACAAATGGTGCACACGGCTCAGTTAAAATACCAGGGCAAGGCATGGTTGAGGTACAACAAGGGGTTTTGGGAGAAGATGCAAACATGGTCTAGCACTGAGTGGGATCAGCAGGACATGGAAGATTGCACCAGTCACATGGTGGCAGACAGAGAAGGTGTAGGCATACAAGAGCATAATTTTCCCCCCTACTCTGGGAGAAAAGGCAAGCAAGATGGGTACACCCAAGGAGGCAGAGTGGGAAACCAGCTAGGGGCAAATGTGGCAAACCCCACTCCACAATCTGCTCGAAGTATGAGAAAAACCAACGCAAATGGGGACAGGCATGCAAGTTTAAGCATAACTGCAGCAATTGTGGGGGGATCCATCCAGCAGCCGAGTGTAGGAAAGGTAGAGTACCTAGTGTTGACAAGGAGAGCAGCAGCAGGAAGTCGGTCAGGCATGTGGGCGGCTGGGGTGGCAACAGGGGACACCAAATCTCTTCCTTCTCCCATACAGATAACCAGGCTGCTGTACTTGTTCAGCGACTACCAAGGAAGGAAGGAAGGGCAGCTACTGGCAGAAGGGTTCACTTCAGGATTCTCCATCCATTACAAGGGCCCACAGGGTCACCGCATGCCCAGAAACTTGAAATCAGTGGCAGACAACCTGAATGTGGCAAGGCAAAAAGCAGCGAAGGAATTGTCCCTGGGAAGGGTAGCAGGCCTGTTCCCAACCCCCTTAGAACATTCAATTGTATCCTCCCTTGTGGTGGTTCCTAAAAAGGAGAAGGGGAAATTTAGGCTGGTCCACCACTTGTCCTATCCACCGGGTGGCTCGGTGAACAATTGTTTGGACCCCGCATTTGCTACGTGTCTTATGCCATGGTAGACAATGCAGTGGATCGGTTCAAAGCATTAGGGCAAGGTGCGTGGTAGGCAAAGGCTAACATTGAATCCACTTTTCACCTCCTTACGGTCCTCCCAAATAGCTATCACCTTTTGGGTTTTCACCTGGATGACCACTTCTATTATGACAACTGCCTGCTAATAGGCTGCACCATATCCTGCGCGTATTTTGAAGTGTTCAGCTACTTTCAAGAATGGGAACTCGTGAGTAGATGCCCCAAGGGGGAATGTACTCATTATCTGGATTACTTCTGCTTAGTAGGCAACACGGGCACCAATAAGTGCGAGGCACTGTTGTGGACATTAGAGACATTAGTGGAGGAGCTGAAGGTGCTGCTAGCAGGGGAAAAACAGAAAAAAACAGAGGGCCCTTCGACCTCCTTATCCTTCCTGGTCATAGAGCTGAACACTATGGAGGGAGTATGCAGTTTGCCTCAGTCTAAGGAAGTGGAGTTAAGGTGGAGCATCAAGGCCATGCTTAGTAAGAAGAAAGCTACGCTGGCGAGCTCCAGCAGCTCTTTGGTAGGCTCAACTTTGCAAACAAAGTGATTGCAGCTGGCAGGCCTTTTGTTATACGCGTGGTTGACCAAGGACCTCAAGGATAGGCACCACAAGGTGCCCCTTAAGCGAGGTGTCAGAAAAGACCTGAAGCAGTGGTTAGATTTCCTAGGCAGCTTTAATGGGGCACTAATATGGAGGGAAGCCTGGCTAGACAACTCAAATTATTCACGGATGCGGCAGGTGGGGAGGGTTTCAGGGCAGAACTGCGATCAGCATTGACAGCAGCCAGATGGCTGGTTGGATGGCACACTATATGGGGGGACAGACTTGCAAACAAGCAGATTACACTAAGGTCTGGTAATCATGCAATGGTACATGTGCTAAATCTTGGGACAGCCAGGTGCCCCATCCTAATGCGTCTCCTTCACCACCTAATGGGATGCCAACTGAGGGGCAACATTGCAGTCAGAGCCAGACATATTCCTGGCTGCAAAAAACTCAACTGTCTTATTTTCAATGGGAGAAGTCCAGGGAGCTGGACCGTCCGTGGACCCATGTTTGCTGTCAATTCCTGGACAACTGTGGGGCCTTCTGGATCAACTCTATCGAAGTTGGTGGACAATGCATTGCCTGACTCCCCTGGATAGGTTCAGATTGCACTCCTTCTGCTTTGGTGCAGCCACGACAGCAGCAAGAAGAAGTCTCTGCAGGGAGCGCATAAAACATGTGGGCCAGTGAGTATCTGGTGCATTTAAAAGTTACATACGACCAGCAGGACCATAGCCCCCACCTTTTTCCTCCTTTCTACAACAGGCCCCACCAGCAACGGATGCAGTATTTGGTTCATAGGGCACTCCTAAGTTTTGCAGGCAGAACGATGGGCAATGCAGAAGGACTACAGTGGACTGAGATTGCAGGGTGCAGTAGTTTCATGGCTTGAACAGCCAGGGATGAGATGGGCTCAACTCCTCCCCTCCCTGAGAATGCCCTGCAGCGGTTGGGCAGACCAGATGCCATGGTAATCCACTTGGGGGGAAATTACCTAACTTGCATGGGCAGAAGAGACATGTTAGGAGCAATCGTGTCAGGTATTGTGGTGCTGGAGAGTCTACTGTGCCAAGATAATAGCAAGACCAGAGTAGAGGGGGGTCAAGGATCATGGGGCGGTAGAACGATCATGAGAAAGCTCAACATTTCCATGGGAAAGGTCTGTAGGACCAACTCCTGCGGTTTCGTTAGGCATGGGTTCATTAACCTGAGGGTACCAGGGTTCTATGAATCAAACGTCATCCACCTGACTGGGGCATGGATATGTTCTTGCTAAACATAGGTCCAGCTTTGGAACAACTATGTTTCTAATAGAGTAGGAGGTTTAGGGGGTGATGCCTGTGGTCGGCTAACCACATGCAGCATGGTTGAGAGAGCTCAGCCAGATTTACAGCACATTAGCCTAAAGGACAAGAGCTGCTCAGCTAGTGACCTTGGGATGCCTCATGGCAGGGATACAAGGTAGCAGTCAGCAATGTGGGCGACTTGCAGCGCGAGCAAGGCCAAGGGGCTGTCTACTGCGATTGATAGCAAGGGAATCCTAGCCACAGTAATGCTGACTAAGGGCCCTTTGGAGAAAAGACTGTGCTGCAACACTGGTGACTAGCAACATAACCATGAAGAAAACTGAAAAGCCAAAAGAATGCATTATCATTATGTTTCACCTGATCTTACAATCTACATGAGATGTTTATGTGTATGATGTACATTGATAAACTATGGCTGTGTGAATCCCAGCAATGTCTCCCCTTACTTTGTTGGTGGGACAGTAAGGGGTAGCATGGGGCAAAATCAAGAACGGCCAGGAAGGAGATTTGGTCTCTAGCCCATCTGGGAGGGGTTATGACACAGCATGTCTTTTCTTTTTATATACTTATCGATGCTCGATCAGTAACTAAAAAGCAAGTACATTTGCATTTTCTTTTTAAATGGGTGTGGAAAGTCAGGGGGTGAAAGCAACAGGCGTACTGGTGGAGGAAGAAGCTGAGGGGAGGAGCAAGCAAGAGAAAGTTCAACATGAAGCTGGCAGGTAGAAGAACACAGTTGAGAAAGCAAAGCAGTGAGAGAAAAGCGCATGGGCGAGACAGAGGAATACAGAGCGCAGGGAAAAAAGTACACAAGGGCAACAAATGGAAAGCACACCCACTTGCTGAGTGCCTAAACATAAAGAAAAAAGTAGCGCTTGAAAATTGAGCAGTGGGAGGACACATGTGTTCGAATGTGGGGGACTGAGAAAGAGGAATAGCTGCTTGAGCGAAAGGGCCATCAGTGAAAATCCGTAAGGTCTAAAGCGATTGTGTACCTTCCTGTAGGAAACCAGCTGATTTGTTTTTGGTTATTGGTTTTTGGTTAGTGCTCGCAATAATTTTGCATTAGTTTCGTGTGAGTTGGAATTTAGGAGGACAAGCCGCAAGACTTTGTCAGCCGCAGTGTGTGAGTGTGACATCAGAGTGAGCTGCGCTGGGATAGGTTGGTTAGTGAGAAGAGTCGCAAGCGGATTTGCAGCCGTCCGTAAGAGGCAATTGGTTGAGAAAGCGGGTGAAGGGCATCTTGGGAGTAAAAGTTATTTCCTTATTGAATCGAATACACAAAAGATAGAAAAGATGACGTTTTTCAAAGTGTTCAGGAGTGTCATGAAGGGTGATAGCTACATTAGGGTGACAGTGGGGGAGATGACCCCACCGGGAAATTCTACAGCATTTATTGTGATGGAGAAGCAAGGTGTCGCACCATGTCTTTGGTTAAAACAGTAGTGCAAATTGACAGAGAAACAGGTAGCTTTAGCATTTCCAGAGCATGGAACGTTTAATTTGAGAATTTTGGATCAGTTGCGAATGACACTACATGAGACAAAGCCACTTCCGAGACCAGCACAGTTTGAGGCATTAGCGGTTTGGGAGCTCATAGCAAGACAACAGCGAGAAATGAAATTCCAGAGGAGAATATGGAAGGTAGAGAAGTTTTTAGCAGAGGCGAGATGGGCTTGGGAACAGAAGAATTGGAGAATAGAGACATTACAGTGTGTTAAGTTAATGAGTCAGAAGAGACAGAGGATACTAGCAAGGGTGAAAAGAGTTCAGGGGGTAAGAAGAAGGAAAAGAATTAGGTGGAAGAAGAACATTCAGATGTTGAGGATTTTATTACTCAGGTGTTGAGGGACCGACCTCCACCATATGTGGTGCGGGAAGGGGGTCCTACTACTAGTTCTGCTCCAACTGCCCCAGCTCAAGTGTCGGGGACAGTGGGACCAGTACAAACAGATAATGTACAGGTACAAGGGGTAGTGCAGAGTACTCCTGATGTAATGAATACTTCGGTGGTCCAAGCGCAGATACACCCACCACCCTTACAGAGAATTTATCAAGAAGTACCAATTCTTGAGACAACTTCGACTTAGTGGTTCCTACGGAGCAAGTGGTCCCGAGACCAATGCTAGTTCAGACTGAGCCGACTCAGGGATTGACAGCTCCACAGTTAAATGATTGGTTAGATAGTCTGAATTTCCCTCAAAATACATCCAAGAGTGAAGAGCAGATTAATCATATAAGGCTGGCTACCGAAATAACTGAACTAGTTGAAGAGTCAATGGGAGTGAATAGGTTAGAGTCCTATACCGAAGAGATACTTGTGTCTGAGAATTACGAGAGAAGTGGGCAAGATACATCAGAAATTGGCAGATCTGGCAGATAAACATGACATAGAGATTGAGAAAACAAAGCACTTGAAACAAAGCTACAGGTTAGATTTTGAGACAAAGGTCTTTGAATACATGAGGTCAGCAGGGATGAAGGCACATCTCAGAGAATTATTGCATAGTGCTCAGATTTGGGGAGCACTGGAGAAGTGGGAAGGCAGACGGGCAAAGAAGAAGGATAAACGAAAACAGGATTCACGAGAAGGGTCTGAAAGCGTTCAGAAAGAAAAGGACCCAGCAAAAATTCTACCAATGAGGGAAATTCCAGAAGGGCAGTTCGTTCATGTTCCCTGGCACAGGAGTGATATTCTGTCATTCACAAATGATTATCCAAAGCTGAGAGAGAAACCGGTTGAGTGGTACCAGCAGAAAGATAGATTTGTGAAGCTTTCTAAATGTCTGTGGGAAGACTTGAATACTCTGTTGGAGATAGTGGTTCCAGCTGACTTGTGGGTTGAGTGTAAGAGAGCAGTATATTGGCCGACGAGTGAACCAGAAAGAGATAGAGTTACAGGTGCACCATCACCTGAAGTAATGAAACATTATTATAAGGTGATAAGGCGATTGAGTTCCTGAAGGTGAGAATTTTGCCTAAAAATATTGATTGGCAGAGAATTGACAGGACAGTGCAGGAAGTAAAGGAGTCAATAAATACCTACTATGAGAGGTTGCTGAAAGCGTTCAAGGAGTACAGTGGTAAAGAAGCAATTGAGCCGAAAAACATGTTGCACGTTGTGTTCAGGTTCGTGGAAGGATTGAGACCTGAAATAGGTCAGATGATTAAGAGTCATTTGATTTGTTGGCAAGCAAAACTGATTGATGAGGTATTGCAGTATGCGAAATACTGTAGTGATGAGATTGAATTGAAGCAGAAAAAGTTGAAGGAGAAGGTGATGGTGATGCAAATCAAGGCAGCTCAAAATGGAGTGCAGGGAGCTTTAGTGCAACAAATACCGCAGCAGCAGGCAACTGTCATGTTCCAACCCCAATCGTGAGGTAGGGGTCGTGGAATCAATATGAATCATGGTCTAGATTTGAGTACTGTAGTGGCTCAGAATGATGTGCAAGGGATGAAAAAGATGTTACTGTGTCATCTTTGCAGAAACGTGGGACACTGGAAGCAGGAGTGTCCGATGATGGTGCAGGATGGTGTTGTTCAGCAAAGTGGTGATGTCAATACATTTCAAACTGTGAAAGTCCCTAGGAGGAGAGGACTTGGGGGGTTATTCTAACTTTGGAGGAGTGTTAATCCGTCCCAAAAGTGACGGTAAAGTGACGGATATACCACCAGCCGTATTACGAGTTCCATAGGATATAATGGACTCGTAATACGGCTGGTGGTAAATCCGTCACTTTTCCGTCACTTTTGGGACGGATTAACACCTCCTCCAAAGTTAGAATAACCCCCTTAATCTGAATTTTCAGAATAACATAAAGCAAGTGCAAATTTTTCAACCCATGCAGCAGATGCAAATGCCACATGTACAAATAACACAGTTGCAACCAATGCAGCAGCAGGTTCCTATGGTACCTAGACAGCAAATGCAGATACCTCAAGCCCCGATGGAACAGCAACAGATGATGCTTACTCAGCAGGTCACAGGTCAGAGACAAGACAGAAGTAATGACACAGTGCACCAATTTCCATTATAGTGAGAATGGAATAAACAACGAATGGATGTGGGAGAGTTCGGATGAGGAGCCATGCATGCTTGCAGCATCCCTAGAGGTAGATCAGAGAGTACCTTTGGTGAAGGGAAAGGTGATAGGTCATAGGGTCTCATTTCTAGTGGACACAGGAGCTACGCGTTCCACAGTAAGAAGGGCAGAAGTTCCAAACTTACCTCTTTCAGGCAGAACAGTACAGGTTGTAGGGGTAGCGAATAGACAGTTGATGAATCCAATTACAGATCCAGTATAGGTTGAAATTGGCAACTTCCAGGGGCTGCATGAATTTGTAGTCTGTGATTCAAGTCCAGTATTGCTATTGGGAAGGGACTTGTTGTGAAAGTCCAGATGTTCGATTAGTTGTTCAACTGCTGGAACAGAGGTTCAACGAATAGTGATGATGAGGAAGAAAAAACTCCTGAAACTGAGAATGAAACCATTAATGAACAGTACCCGTTGATTGAATTTTTCCCGATGCTCACTGTGAAAGAATTGCATGCAGATTTGCAGGGTACAGTACAAGAGAACGTGTGGGACCTGACAGGTAAAGAAGTGGGTTTGATTAAGGGAGTGTAGCCGATCAAGATCACTTTGAAGCCGAATATAGTGTTCCCACAGCTTCCACAATATAACATGGCACAAGATGTTCTGATGAAAGTGGCGCAGATAATTGGATATTTTCTGAAACAAGGAGTTTTGAAAGAAGTGTTGAGTAGTCCATGTAATTCATCAACAATGAGCTTAAATAAGCCTTGTGGGAAAGTGCGCATTGTGCAAGATTTGCGAAAAGTGAATGACATGGTGGTCAAGTGTTGTCCTGTGGTGCCGAACCCAGCAGTAATATTGTTTCAGATTACAAGTGATGCAGAGTGGTTCACAGTGGTTGATTTGTCACAAGATTTCTTTTCTGTGCCTCGCCATGAGGATAGTCAGTTTCTTTTTAGTTTCAAATTTCTAGACAGAGTCTACAGCTGGTGCAGGCTTCCACAAGGGTACACAGAGTCACCGTCCCTGTTCAATCAGATCTTGAAAAAGAATTTGGAGTCATTGGAACTACTGTACCAATCGCCTCTAGTGCAGTACATTGATGACTTACTGATTGCGTCCAAAACAAGGGACGAGTGTAAGTACGATTTGATTGCCCTGTTGAATCATTTGGGAAAGTTTGGACATAAGGTGTCACCTTTGAAACTGAGTACTGTCAGAAGTCAGTGCAATACTTGGGACACCAAATTGAGAAAGGGGCAAGCAGAATTTCCAGAGAAAGAATTACAATGGTACTGCAGAGAAGTCCCCCGACTTCACAGAGAGATGTCAGAATGTTTTGGGGAATGGTAGGTTATTGTCGTCAGTCGATTCCAAATGTTGCTGAGATTGCCAAGCCGTTGCAGCAGCTGACTCATAAGGATGTTACAGATCCCATTACCTTAGATCAGGATCAGATTAAGGCATTCACTGAGTTGAGAGAGAGTTTGTGCAGAGCCCCAGCATTGGGAATGCCTGATTACACATAGCCATTCATATTGTTTTTTCATTAACTTGATGCTTGTTCTTTGTCTGTCTTGACACAGGTCCATGTAGGTGCTTATCGCCCAGTAGCCTATTTTTCAGCTACCTTGGACCCAGTCGCATCAGCCTTACCAGGTTGTTTGCGTGCCGTTGCCGCAGTTGTACAAAGCCTTTCTCAATGTGAGGAAGTAGTGATGTGATACCCTTTGACGGTCATGGTACCTCACTCTGTTGAGATCTTACTGACAAGGACAAAAACGCAGTATTTGACTGGTGCCAGACTAACAGGGTATGAGACGAGCATTCTAGGTGCTCCAAATGTAACATTGAAAAGATGTACAGTGCTGAACCCGCCAACATTGCTTCCAAGTGACACTGCTGAAAAGAAGGCATTGAGCATGATTGTCTTGAGGTAACTGAATTGTGCACAAAACCCAGACTAAATATCAGAGATTCACGATTGGAAGAAAATGACCAAATTATCTTTGTCGATGGCTCATGTCTCAGAGATGGTACAAGAACACTGAGAGCAGGATATGCTGTGTGCACAATTGCAGGTACTTTAGAAGTTTCTTGGCTTTGAGGTGTGTATTCTGCACAAGTAGCAGAATTAGTAGCTCTTACTAGAGCGTGCCACGTATCTGCTAGATTGAGAGTTACCATCTACACAGATAGCCAATATGGATTTGGAATTGTCCATGATTTTGGTCAATTGTGGTTGTAAAGAGGTTTCCTGACCTCTACTGGTTCACCAGTAAGAAATGGCGACAGAATAAAAGAGCTGCTGTATGCAATACAGTTGCCTGAAGAAATTGTTGTGGTGAAATGCAGTGCACATCTAAAATCACAGGACTACATCTCACTAGGAAATGGATATGCGGATCAAGTCGCAAGATTTTGCACATTGAACTGTATATCGTTCAAAGATAAGTGGGAATTGATGGCAAAAGAAGACAATACATGTACAAGTTTTGCATTGAAAGTGATCGATACTTTGGAAGAGTTAAAAACATTGCAAAATAATGTTGACAAGGAAGAGAAATGACTCTGGTCCAAATTGAAATGTATCCAAAGAGGTGATGAGATTTGGGTTTCTGAGGAGGGTCAGATGGTCCTGCCCAACCGTTTATTGTCACAAATGGCCAGATATTACCATGGACAGGCACACATTGAAAGGGATGTCATGGTTTGATTATTCAAAATCGACTGATGTAATCCTAAGTATAAGCAGGCAGCAGAGGCAGTATGTCATCGCTGTATAGTTTGTCAGCAGCTAAATGTGGGAAAAGGGACAGTGGTGAATTTGAGCCACATTGGGAGAGAAGGAGGACCATTCAGCAGAATGCAATTGGATGTCATTGAGATGCCTGCGTGTGGAGGTTTGAAGTACGTGTTGGTGTTTGTGTGCGTTTTTAGTCACTGGATTGAAGCATATCCCACAAGAAGAAACAACAGTCTCACAGTAGCAAAGTTGTTGCTTAGGGAGCTGATACCGCGTTTCGGGTTTCCGATCTCTTTAGAATCAGATAGGGGAACTCACTTCAACAACGAGGTGATTAAACTCTTATGTGAAGCACTAAACTTTGAGCAGAAGTTGCATTGTACTTACCACCCTGAAGCATCAGGACTAGTGTAACAGATGAATGGTACCTTGAAAACAAGAATTGCAAATGTGTGTGCAACTACGAATCTGAAATGGCCAGATGTATTGCCTTTGGTATTGATGTTGATGAGAAACACAGCTGACAGGAAGACAGGGATGTCGCCCCACGAGATTCTCATGGGCAGAGCAATGAGATTACCAGCAATTCCAGCCAATGCACTTGTAAATATTACAGATGATTTGGCATTGGACTACTGCAAGGGTCTGGCTGATGTGTTTCGCTCTTTCTCTCAGCAGGCCACCGCCCTGCCACCCATCCACGATCCAGGGCACAATCTGAGAGCCGGTGACTGGGTCGTTGTTTGAAAACATGTTCGCAAGCCGTGTTCAGAGCCAAGCTGGAGAGGTCCTTACCAGGTGGTCCTAAGGACAACGACAGCTGTGAAGTGTGCAAGACCCCCGAACTGGATACATGCAAGTCATACAAAGAAAGTGGCATGTCCACGGGATCATGAAGAAGTGTTGTTGAGAGCACCAACAACAGCGAAACAGGTTGCCGCACCTGAGCAAGAAAAAGAACCAAGAGAGCCTGAAAATGAACCAGAGCTTGTGGAAGATGGTTCTATTACCCCTGTAAGAGTTGACAGTGAAGAATTACAGGAGGGTACAGAAGAATCTATCTCAACGGACGTAACAGGAGAGCCCAGTTCAGCAGAGGTTCTCCCAGAAGCAGACAGTGCTGAAAAGCAGACAGAGCAAGTGCTAGACCAAGAGGGGGAAAGAGTTGAGATGGATCAGAGTCAAAGTGATCCGACTCCTCCTGAGCCTGTTTCAGGTCCATCAAGAGAAAACACCATAGAGAAGGAAAAGGAGAAGAGTCCAATCCTGAGAAGAATATTGACAGAAGGATCAAAAAAAGGAGACAATTGGCCTGAGTCACAGACAAGGAAGAAAAAGGAATTGGCCATAAATGAAACAATAGAGGAAGAAGTAGATACCACAAGATAAGAAGAATTGAGTGAGGGAGAATTAAGTGGTGACTGAAATTTGAAAAGAAAGAGAATAGCAAGTCGACGTTATGGAGGTCCTGAATGGGCATATGCAACTACCAATGAATGGCAACACGAGTTTATGTCTTTTTGTTTCGATAGAGAAGTTCCGAGTCAGTACTTTGATGTAACCTGAAGGTTATAAAGAAGCTGAGTTGTTGAGCTAATCTGAAAAACCTAAAAGAGACTGTTGAAAAATAAACCGAAAAGAGACATTGATAACCTGATTTGACATAAAACCGGATGTGACAAGCTGCTAATCGATTTTTGACAACGGAAAAGGGGTTCCTCAGTGTAAGACTGAACTGTGAGAAAATAATTTTTCTTTTTGATTTTTTTTTTACTGCACTTTATATAAGAGTTACTTTTGCTTTCTGATTCTTTACAGATCATGGCTGAGTTAAATAATCAAGGTAGAAATGCTAGGCGCTGTAGGTATTTGAGTGTTGGATTGGCAATTATGTGTGGAATCTTGTTTATAGTGGTAATTGTGGGAATGTCTGTTCTTGATGTGAAAGGAGCACTCTTACTTCTGCTCCTGAGATTACTACATTAATGCCTTTACAGAGGTTTAAGTTAGAGGAAAAGTATTTGCATGATTATACTAATGCTCAGGGAGAGCTTTCTTCTAATGTTTTCTATCGCTTGTTGAGTGAGTATGTTGAGACAACGGATGCAAGGGATTGTCTTGTGTGTACGCAAATTCCTTTGTCAGTAGAGAAAGGAGTTACGTACCACAGCTTACCTTTAAGCTACGGAATAAGCTGTTGTTTGCTACTAACAAGGTTCTATAATCAAGAGTATATACAATATTTTTACTCTACCTACGATGTATTTTCGTTTGTTCCTATAATTAGATACCTGAGTAGAGTAGCTAAAGAGCATGACATACTATTAGTTAGAGGATTCTTTGAGCCTACACTAAAATTTGGAACAGCCTACATGCATAAGAATAACCTTACGTGTTTGCTTACACCTTTAGAAAAGAGCTTCATAGGGCATACTGATGACAGAAGAAAAGCATTAAAAGGAAAATTAGAAAAAGGTTTAGAGAAAAGGACTTACAAGAATGATTTTGCTTACAGTGCAATTAAAACGCAAGGGAAATTGCCATTAGATGCATTACACGTAGGAAAGTTTTGTATATATAGGCCAAAATCACTCACTGACACTTTATTTGTGGGAGTGAGTAAATGTAGGCATGTGTTTGTGTTTCAGAGTAAATGGACTTTTATGTTGAATGGTCAGGACCCTGCAATTCCGGGGATCTATTATATTTGTGGACTTAATACTTATTACCGTCTTCCAAGAGGATGGTATGGGACATATTATTTGGGGATAGTTTTCCCAAAGATTTATCAGATAGATGACTTAAAGAAGTTTCCGAAATTGGCTGAATTACATCATAAGCGACAGAGGAGGGAAACCTCTTCTGCTATTGTGGGAGATATATTTGGTGCAGCGATTCCTTCACTGGCAGTCATTCTGAATTCAATCAAGATACAAAAGTTGTCTACTATTGTGGATAACATGTTGACAAACTTTACAGGGGCAATACTCCTGAAAGATACAGAATTTCCTGCGGATAGAGCTATGATGCTTCAAAATCGCCTTGCTTTAGACATCCTTCTAGCGAAGGACGGCGGAGTCTGTAAAATGATTAACTCTAGGCATTGTTCCAGATAACAGTAAGGAGATAAGAGACTTACTCACTAACCTGACTAACTCAAGTAAGGATTTGAAAGAATTGAAGGAACCAGGTGTTTGGGAAAAGGATGGAAAAGGATTTGCTTCAGTGGGAACTTGGCTTAGTAACATTTGGAATGGGGTATGATTAAAAATCATAGAGGGAATATTAATTGTGATTGCTTGCATATTAGGGTTATGGGGTTTATGTAAATTGTGTCAAAAGATTAAAAAAAGAATATCTAAAAATAATCAGAGGAGGGAAGAACAAAATAGGGAAAGAATTTATAGGGAAGATTTGAGAAGGAGACAAAACACTGAGGAGAGTGAATTATGAAAATAATTATGGTAAAAGTGATGTGATGACATATTTAGTCATCAGAGGAGGGATTGCTGACGCAGATATGTTAATTAGAAATTATTAATTAATGTTTATGCATTTTGATTAACAAAGAAAATGATAGAAAAAGTAAACGTAGAAAAATAATGTGCACGTTTGAATATGTGCCCACGAAGAGTGGTCACCACAGTTCACAAGTTATACTAAAAATGATTAAAAAATATGTGAAATATTGAAAATGTGCAATAACAATGTAGTAATATGTCATATGAAGATGTATAAGGCATGTTTTGCATTATATTTTAGGGTTCACTTAGCCGAAGTTGTGGCCTAGTTTTGCCAGGCCTCATGCAGAAGCTGAATAATCATGCAATGTAGAAAAGCTGATGTGTTGAACTGACCATGAACCACTTGTGTTAATAAATCTGTTTAGCTAGAATATTCCGCAATGAACTGACAGACAGGAGATGAGGGAATCAAATTTGTATCAAATCCGGTGTAAAGCAGACGAAGTGTACTTTCCCAGGGCTTGAACAATAGAGACACTGACTAAAGGAGAAGATGCATTATTTTCAATACCTGATGAGCCGGATGATGAGGACATCGTACCGTGTACCAATCAACAACCTGAGAGCGGTGAAATATTGGAATTCATAGATTTGAAGAATTAAGGCCCATATTTATACTTTTTAGCGCCGTTTTTGCGTAATTTTTTGACGCAAAAGCAGCACAAACTTACAAAATACAATTGTATTTTGTAAGTTTGCGCCACATTTGCGTTAAAAAGTGGCGCAAATGCAGCACTAAAAAAATATAAATATGGGCCTAAATGTATTGGGTAGCGTAACATATGGAGATTAATTGACCAATTAGGAATTAGGGGATGGACTGAGTAACTTTGATATAATATCGTTACAAAGGGGGAAATCTTCAGAATGGTTGGCAGATGTTAGAGGCAGATGTCGGAGGAGAGACCATATTCTGAACTTGATGCAATATTGGGGGAGAAGATATTCAAGATTCTGTCATTGGGCTAATGCTCTTGAGAGTTTGATGCGTTGCTGATCGATTGATGATCTAAAGATGAAGACTGACTTTGTTGCTGATCCATTCCGTGGATAGGTACCTATGACAATGTGACTGATTGACTTTTTGTGCCTTTTCTTCCTAGGTACCAACTGCGCTGTTTTATAGTCTTTCTCTTAGCTAGATGTTTTTCTAAATTCATGTTCTAAATTGTTTTCGCATGAAGTCCCACATGCTAATGCAAATCTGGGTTAGGTAGGGTTCCTTTGGGGGACGTTGACAGTGACAAATGATTGACGAACTGATTGCTGAACTCTGCTATTAATGTTGCCTTATTCATCTTTGTTGGCTTATGCTGAAGCATTAGAGCATATGTTTTCTCAAGTTCTGATTAGATTATGTCATTGGTGGTCACTACTGAACTAAATTCTGAGCTGATTAATAAAGTTTGAATTAACCACATGGATTAGTATTGCAATTAATAGGGAAATATAAATTGTTAAAATGTATTTTGAGTTGTGGTTATTCATGAAATATTTATGTAATTGACTAATGATTTATTTCTTAGTGGTTACTTTGATTATTGATAACATTAGTCACTACATGGCTAGGATACTCCATGTGAATCAAAGGTTCATCGGCCTATATGCGTCACCTTGTAAGTTTACTTACTAAGGACCAGGCGCGCTAGCAATGGTGCCACAGACCCTGAGTTTGGTACCCCTTCTCAGATTATCATTAGCATGGGAATTTGTTGGTCAAGTTTGATCAGAGCTTCACTGGTGCAGGACTTAAGATGCTATATTTTTGTATTACCAGTCTATTTGGTGGTTTCTAATTTGTCAAACTATGCAAGCTGGGACTGCTTGCTAGATCTGCAGGGCTTGGCTCCATAGGTCTTCATTCCCTTCACTGATCTGGCAGCTACTTCAAAGCATTTCGTTTCCTTGTCAAGTTCTTCACATATGCTGTTTAACTGATGGATTTAAGGAGCAGAAACTCATGTTTAGAGAGCCCGGGGTCAACAGTGCACACATTTTCCTACCAGACCACCCTTTTTGGTCTGGCTTGAGAATAAGTTGTTGTTAGACACTATGAAAAACAAAACAAAAAAAATAAATGGCTTTAATCCCTTAAATGCTGGGGATTCCCACCCACGTGATATTTGGGCCCTTTTGCACATAAGCCTTCATTAATTTTTTCACAAAAGACATTTGTGCCAAACTTTCCGCCATTTTTCCAAATGTTGGGGTTATAAAAGTGTCCAGGGTTAGTAAAAAAAAATAGTCAAAATGTGGTAAAACTGTTTTTTTTCAAAACGTAGTGAAAAAATGTGGAAGAAAGTTTTATTTTCTATAAATTACATCAACAATATGCTTGCTGTGCTAACATCAGCCCTTGCCAGCTTTCAGAAACAGCCAGAATTGTAAAAAAAAATGTCACCCCTGTTTTTGCAGTTTTGTAGCTTTTGATCAATTTGTCCTATTTTTGCAGTTTTTACATAGATGTATCTTGTGGGGGAAAGAGGCGAGAATCATAAGAATGAAACCGGAAAGTTATACAATTTTGTAAGCTACACAAAATTCTGAATTCAACCAGGCATCATTTGCCTAGATGGTCCATGAATTTCCCAAACAAGTTAATCTTCGTACTCGGTAAATTGTAAAAGTAAGAAGGGAAGTCAGAAATAGATGACAGTGTTTTCAATTGTATTTTTGTGCACTGAAGGCTGATCTACAAAAGTAAGACACTTTTATGTATGGCAGACCCATTAATTCACCAAAATATATTGCTTGTTGTCCAAAAACATGCAATGTCCGGGGCCATCAACTGAGCCCGGCATATAATTATTTTGTATATTTCTTGATTATGCTTCAAATGATAAGAAGTCTAACGAATAAACGTGAATAAAAATGGTTATGAATAAAAGCTCTGCATTTTTTAATATGGCTAAGAATTTGATTTTAGGAACAGTGGTTATTCATACCAGTCTGAATTTGGGATACTCCTTAATATGGAGTGGTTTTGCAGGCACTTTACAAAATGTGTTTATTGTGCATGTTGACTAAAATATAGGAGCCAAACATGTTAAGAAATAAGTAGATAATAAATGATGTAGTATTTTGCAGTCCCATGAGTCTCCCAATAAAAACATGACCTCACACGTGCGGATGTCTTTTCCATGGGACAGCAAAGGCCCCAAAACGGGCTGTGGCAATTTCAAACGTTCTTATTTGAACGACATCAACTCCTGAGATGGGGAAGCTGCAATATGTGGGCCTGGGTATGGCCGGCGGCAAAGGTAACCTACAAATGTCAGACATGTCTTAAAAATATACACCTGCTGGAGATGGTGGTGTGGCTTGTAGATATCCCACTATTATTTCAACTAAAGGTCTTTATAGTTCTACTAGGGAAAGTTTCAAAGTCTGCGCCGGATCAACAAAAATTCAATTAGCCAGCGTTCCTACATTCCCCCTGTAAAACGGTCCTCCACTTCTGTGGGTGGATCTATCAGCAGAAACTCGAAAGACTTCAAAATGCAATAGGAATACATCCAGATATTTACTTAGAATATTAATCAATCTGGGGATACGGGTGGTTGAGGTATTTGGGCAGCTGCCCAAGGAAACCAAACCAACCTATGACATTTTTAGAAACATGACATCTACAGCAGTTCAGGGTGATCTGGCTTTCGCGGATCCCGTTACTTTTTCTTATTTTCTTACACAGACTGCCCTGCTAATATTTCTCCCAGCAATCACAGATTTTCATCACATTTCAATGAAGTATGTTTCAGAATCTGCATGAATTGACAAAGGTCCCAGCACTCAGCGCTCCCACACTTTTCAAAAAGTAAATGGTACTCCAGAAATCTGAGTGCGCCTATCTCCTGATATGGGAAATCACCCAAAATGCAAATTGGAAACATCTACATTTTTCCTGTGTTTTTTAATTAATCTAGGGATTAGGGTAGCTGTGATATTTAGGACCCGGAGTCAGCCAGTATCCATGGAACTTTACCAATCCCAGACATTTCTGAAAATTAGACACCCAGGGAAGTCAAGGGGCTGTAGTTTGTGGGTGATCCCAGCAAGCGTTTGTTTCACCCAGACGGACCTGCCACTGCTAACGTTTGCTGAAAAAAGCAATGACCAGATTTGCTAAAAATTTACATTGTCGCAAAATGGTATTTGTAATTTACAAAACCACGCAAATCAGATTTGCATGGCTTTGATTGGGATTTTTCCCAAAAAGTAATGCAAGGCAGCACATAGCATCAGGGATGCCAAACTCACACCCTCCATGCACAGTGTTGTCATCAATGATGCCACTACAGATGTTGCAGTAACATTATCAATGATGTCATAGAACATTCTCATGAGTGATGTAATATGTGAGGTCATAAACACAGGGGCGGCCACTTAGCTATGGTGGAGAAGCATCACCCCACTGCTAATAAGCCAGCAGAAAAATAAAATGATAATACATTATACTCATTTTATTTTTCTGCTATCTAGGGCGGGGAGGGGTGGGCCTGCATCCTCTGTGCCAGGAGGGAGGCGGAGTAGTGGTGCACTCTAAGTGTGCATGTCAGTTTGGTCTGCCACCTGAGGCTGGCCAAACTGACATGAGCACTTAGAACTTTGCAACCGCCTGTGTTGCACAGCCGGGTGGGGATCAAGTGAAGGCTCCCACTCCCTCCGTGAGCGGCATTTCAGCCCGCTCATGCCAATCCCGGGGCTTCTCTCATGCTGTGGAACAGCATGAGAGAAGCTTCTGGACTGAGAGGGGAGCAAGGGAAAGGAAGCAACGAAGCAAGAGCGGCCAAAGTATTACCCCTCACTCCTTGTGCTGCACTCTGCCCCACCTGCCCTGCAGCAGCCCCCACTGCATGAATGGAGCATGATGAGGGCTCAAGTTATTGTTATTTTAAGGCATGAGTTATAGTTAATTGAGATAGTTATAACTGGTGAATTTCAGTTGTTTTGTTCATTTAAAATGGTATGTTTTAACTACAATTTTCACCGAACTGTAACACCCCTTTTACAATTAGTTTTATCAATGAATTTGCAGGATTTCTTTTTTAATGTAAAGTAATATTTTATTACCACATGTAACGCCAACCTCAGCCTTCAGTCATGCGTGAAGTGGGTTGGACGCAGGGTCGGTGAGCAACTACTTGTGGCCAGTCAAACCCATGCCACACATGCCCGCAGGCAGCCAATACCACGTCACGCATGCCCTTTGGCTATGCGTGGACTGCTGTTTCCTGCAGGGTGCCTAACTCCCATGTTGCACATAGGCTGTGATGCCCAAATCTCCGTGGGCATGCACACCTGAATATAAATGGTGTCTTTTTAAGTGACGCAGACCTACCAACTTTGTCAAAGGGTCAAAACATAAAGAGTGGCCTACTGACTTTTTGAAAGGGTCACGATATCAACATATATAAAGCATATGCATTGTCTTTGTTATTTAGTCACCAATAATTATAATAACATGTATATTTCATTAAGTCACACTGTGCAATATTTAATAAAAATAAGTGTTAAAAAAAATTCAGTAAAGTTGTATTTAAAAAGCATCAACACATTCAAACCTTTTAAAAAAAACATTTTTCAAGCTACAAAGTGTTGTCGTAAAACCAACCATAAGGGGCTCTGCATCCCGGATGAAGATCAGTGGGCTCCAGCTATGAGTGTTTTAAAATATTGTAAGCTCTCCGGGGGTCATGCATTTAATGACCCAGGAGACTTATTGTGTTTTGTTTTTAACATTGCTGAGGGTCTGTTGCCCTCCCACCAGCCCCCAACAACATTAAAAACATGTTTGTTGGTGCCCCATGCCTTCCAGGGGCACCACCATCATCCAAAAATGTAAATGAATAGCTCTTGCAGGGCATTATAGGATGCTCCTTGTCTGGAGCAGTGAATAATAAATGAGTGGCTCCTGCTGCTGATATAATATTATTTTGCTGGAGAATTTAAAAAATATATATTTTTTGGTGCCTGGTGCCCACCCAAGCTTTTTTCAATTGATAGCCGCAGAGGGAGCCCAAGGGACCTGTGGCCCCTGATGGCTCCCCTGGTGCAAGCCGTGCATTTTTTTCAATTTATGGTTGGTGCCCAGGTGACTACCCAGGGCACCCAGAATTCTGACTTTGTTGGACGCCAAAGGGGAAGTTACAGGGTCCCCGCGATAGGATCTTGCTTTCCGACCAGCACCATACTAGCTGCTGGTGGGATCTGGCACCATTTGTTTGCTCCAACCTGGGAAGGAGCATCATTTTTTACTTCTTTAACTTGATGGGAGCAAAATTCTGTTTAATGGCTTGGAGAGTGTGAGCAGGGTATGCCCGCACTCTCGCAAGCAGAAAGCAGGACTGTCCCGGGGGATGGGATTCCTGGGGCTGATCATTGGCTCAGGGGCCCTCACACTCCCCTACCCCTATCGTGAATTATCAGCCCTGGGGATGGAGTACCTGGGGTATTTTTCAAGGCTCTGCGGGGGGTGCCTTCCTCCCAAATATATATCTACCGGCCACAGGAGATGGGTTTCCAGGGCTCTGTTAAATACTCACGGAGGGGGAGGGGCATGCACTCCTTCATGAAGATTATAATTTATCACCCCCAGGGAATAGGGTCTCCAGGGCCTGTAGAAGGCTCGAGTAGAGGGGTTGTGTGCCCCCCTCCTCTTTATATATACATACCGGCTCCAGGAGATGTGGAAACTGGGGCCTGTACAAGGCTCAGGGCGGGGAACTGCCTGCCTGTCGGGAACCTACTGTTTCCCTAGTATGTGCACTAGTACAGCACCACCCACCAGCAGACAACACAAACCTTTCACCCCTGCTGGTGCCTCTATTCCTGGGCGTGCTGCTTAGGGAGTAACATTGAGGAAGGACTTGTGGAACTTGCTAGAACCATGTAATTTGGCGGTCTTCTTGCGCATGGCAAGCATATATAAACTCACACCCAAGAAGCCTCCCTGCTTTCACAGGAGTAAGAGCTCCATGTTAAAGCTCCCAATCAAGATTGCAAATACTGCGCATGCAACCTACCATAATACAGTATTACATGTTTCCTCTCCAGATGTCACTCTTCCTGCCGACAGTGAGGCAATCAGAAACCTGTCGGAGAAAAGACAAGGCCAAACCAGTAAGAAGGGACAATTTCGTACAAAAGGGTGACACGATTATCAAGGTACATAGTTAATACTTTCCAAGCTGTCCAGCAGATAAAGCTATCCAGAGGAGATAAAAGAAAGTTACTTAGAATCATTACATGACTGTGTGATTATCCAACGCGGTACAGAAGGAACTGAAGTACTCTTGAACCTATAGCTCAGCACTGGTCAAGATGTTTGAAAACTATTATGCAAGATGTGTGAGTTAACATCATTTTGACCCTAAGGAGAAAGACCTCCTGATCCCAAATACCTCCTATTTTCAGGTGAGATAGCAGGTAACAGTCACTGTGGCTAGACGGGGAAATAGTAGGTGTGGCTGAGAAAGATTCGCAGGGAACAGTGAGTGAATTCCCATGCCATGTACCTCTTTCTTCCCTTCTAGAAGTTATACAAACAGTACAACTCCACCCAAGTCTACCGCAGAGCAGCCACGGGGAAAGGGACATCTTAAGTGGGTAATTGGACTGAGTACAGCTCGTTTACAGAACAGGCTGTAGAGAGTCACTGGTGGTAGAATAAAGTAACAAAAACTGTGTTTCTTTAGCAGTGGCTCTGCTATGCTAACCTTTGGCAAGAGGGAAACCAGACGAGAGACTAGTCACAGTATGACCAGAGCACACCCCATATAATCACTCTCAGGTAGCAACGCTGAGCACTCATCTCTCTCGTCTTTCTCTTCTAACTCCCTTTCTCCTGCTTCTATGGCATTTGGTTTCTCATCTAGTTGCGGGCGGGTCTTGGGCAGGAGGAGAGAGGAGCGCCTGGCAACCCTGCAGATACATGTCAATCCCTCAGGAGAAACAGCACAGTTTGATTCTTAGACCTAACAATGCCCTCCTCTCCTATTTAAACAATGTGCCACTCCTCCCACTCCTGGGCCTTAGTCCATCCTGGTTTTGTTTTTAATACGATAGGCAGGAGACTCCCTTTCTTTTTTGATTGGTGCCGCAGATGTCATGCACAGTTTTCTCAATAATGTTATGGCAAACGTTGAAGTGATATTATCAATGGGGTCATAAAAGATGTGATGACTGATGTAAGACGTCGGGTAATTAGCAGTGCATGTCGAGGGGGCAAGTTATAGTTACCTTAGAGCACGAGTTATAGTTTCTTGTGATAAGAATAACTGTAACTGCTGAATTTCTATGGTTTTGTGTATGTAAAATCTGAACCTAACTATAATGTCCAATATTTTTTTAACTCTATTTCCTGGCTACAACATCCAGGCCTTATGGCCAACCCCCCTGCATGCAGCCAACCCCATGCTGTGCACAGCCACAGGACCTGCAGCCAACCCCCACATGCAACCAACCCAATGCTGTGTGCCTGTGAGTGGGTTTTCCGAGTAGCTGTAATGGTGTGTGAGTGTATAAGAGTGTGAGTGGGTGTATGAGTGTCTGTGTGGGTCTGTGAGTGGGTGTCTGAGTGGTTTTGTGGGTGTGTGAGTAGCTGTATGGGTTTGGACTGTGAGAGGTTGTGTGGATGTGTAAGTGTGTGTGTGTGTGTGAGTGGGTGTGTGAGTGGGTGTGTGAGTCTGTGACTGGGTATAGTAGTAGTTTGTGGGACTGTGAGTGAGTGTGACAATGGGTGTGTGTGTGGATCTTTGAACGGGTGTAAGTTTTGTTTTTTTAATTGGGCTATGGATCGATGGATCTATTACGATGCACATGGGAGGCATGATGATCCTCGTGCACCCTAAAACACATTTTTAGGCAGTTTCTTGACAATGAGGAGTCCTTCCGAGAACTTTTCCCTCAGTCCCATGGGGTCAGGATACCTTTATCCTGACCCCTAATATCCTATTTTATTTTCATCCCCCCTCCGCTCGGGAGCTGTGTCCCGAATCACAAAATGGCAGCTGCAACTTTTCCTTCAGGCTGTGGCTAGCCAATCACGGCTTTGCTGTTGGTGCATGTACCCATGGTGGCTCTGCGTCGCTAGATATATATAAATCTTTTTTATTTAATAACTCCAAAACTACTGAACAGATTTACATCAAAAATCACTCTTTCTGGACCAAGATCTAGCTGTCTGCAAAATTTTGTGTAATTCCATCCAGCAGTTTGGGCTGTAGGTGTGTCTAAAATATCTATGGGAAACTGCATGGGGAACACTCACTTTGGGACCCCCATTCACCCCCATCTTTTTCCTTGGCCCCAATTGAGGAATCACCCCAAAACTCTCGAGACAGCAGCAGTGAATTTTGCCTGTGGGATGCTATCACACAGTAAGTTTCGATACTGTTCTTTAAAGCAACACAGTAGAGACAATTGTTCAAAAGTCAATTTTTCAAATCAAGGTTGTTTATTTTCTAGAAGGGGGATACGCAGATTTGAGCAGCAGTTTGAAATATCTGTGTATGACAAAAACAATCATACTCTTCTTACTTAGTGAGTGCTTTCCTCCCTGTCAAGGACATCTATATTCTTCCTGGAGATACAGCAAGTTACACTGTGTCACCAGAGGGATTATTAACTCCATTTGTGAACCAGAGGCCCTCATCCTTAGTGGCTGAAGGTTTTCACCTAAAGTCAAAGTACTGATACGCCAAGGTTTGATTATGGATGAGGGGTTACACTTGTATAATGATCATCTCAATTCATAAGTGATACAGCCAAGTTAGCCAAACAATAGTGCTGAGGCTGACACAAGCCTGTGATAGCTTAGTCTTGATCAGTGAAGGGAAGCTGACCAAGTATTTACACATACTTGCCCCTTTGATAATGTTGAAAATGAAGACTAAGGAATCGCAACACTGTTATTCTTGGCTTACTGAAGCAACCAAAATCAGGTCAATGAACGGTATGAGATGTCTTAAGTTAAGGCCAAGAATACAGCAACCAAATTTGAACATTTAGGAATTTATTTCTTCAGTGCTACAATTATTAGGAAATATTGTTGCTCTTTAAATATACTTTCTAGATCAGTAGGGAACTGGAGTTTCCTTGAACACCTCCAAGGAGTGTCTATAAAGATGTCATAGACATCTATGGACAATTATCAGAGTCAAATATGAAGTACTACATGAAGAGGTATCATTATTCTGAATAGAGACAGTGTCTTCTATCCACAAGGAATTGAGAGAACCAGTGGAATTCCATTCCTGATATTACCGTGCAAGAAGATGGGCGATCTCCCTGTACTACATGGACTACTACATAAAGTATAGCCCATGAGTTCAGTAATAGCGTATAGGTGATTGGTCTTTGCCTGCTGACCAAGGATACCATTTCATGTGGCCAGAAAATTGGCACCCAGCCTTTGGATGGCTAAAAAAAACCTCACTAAAATGGGTCTATGACATTTGTTTTCCTTTTTTTGCATCTGCTGCACTACCATTTCTACACTAATTTAGTAAACTGTTGAAGATATGAAATTGATTGAAATTGGAATGAACAAGACCATGGTCCAGTTTAGCGGTTTTCAATGCACTACTCTCAGCACTTGCCTAGTCTTTTCACAACTCCTGTCCCCAGGTACAGCTCATATATGCCCAAAGGAGATCAGTGTCGAGTGGAGAAGAAAGGCTAGAACAGAACCATGCATCTCATTTACCAAGTTGTTTCAAACATTTAATTTTAACGTGTGGTTCGAGGAAGCCCCGAAACGGCCTCTTGGATCAAAATGCCTTAATATTCTAATTTACAAAAACCCCGATTAAAGTATGTGAAAAAAAATCAAGATGGACATCTAATGCTCCCACCTTAAGAGGAGCCATGAAGCGACCCAATTTTATAACATATGAGCAAAGTCACCACACAATGCGATTCTGCAGCTGCTGTGTTTTTTTTAAATAAATGTATGGATTTTATGCATTTCCAACATAATCCAGTATCTACTGCATAATCTGCATATTCTAACAAAAAAAAATTGTTCCTAGCTCAAACGGATCAAAAGTTACCGAAATCGCAGCAAACTGTATTGCTGTGCAGTGTATCCCCTATGCCACTGTTGACTGATCATCTTTCAGTGGCCTATTACCGTATCTGGATGTTAAAATGGTACTTAGCCAGACAGTGTCAACATGTGAAAAAAAAAAAAAAAAAAATCAAGTAACACTCTCATAAAGTGTACCGCATTAGGGCAATATCACTTAATTATGTAGCCTTTAATTGTAAAGGACTGTAAATATTCCACAAGCAAAAATAGAATATAACTGTAATAACCATTCTCCGTTGTTTTAATCGTGTGACAGCATGGTACTATTTTGCCAACTTAGGGACACTCAAGCCTTCAGGAAGTTAGTCACAGCCACACATGTTGTGGGGGGGGGGGGGCAGACATGGTAACTACCCATATTACCCCTAAGTCATGGCTTAACCACTTCAGTAATATTTATCTATCTAATATTAATTGTGACAGTGAAGGGTTGCTTGAAGAGCCCTTGTCATTGAGTATCACTTTCACAGAGGATGAAGTTGTCAGTGTTATCCAGAACACCCAGGCCAACAAGGCCCCTGGCCCTGATGGGATTCCAATGGACCTGTTTAAGGAAACCCCAGAGTATTGGGGCTGCTTGCTTACAAATGTCTTTAACTCTGCAGCTAAAGTTTGTATCCCTGACTCTTGGCTGGAATCAGTTATTGTCCCTGTGTTTAAGAAGGGTAACCAGAGTCATCCTGCTTGCTACCGGCCTATCTCCCTCCTTGATTCAATCACAAAAATGATTGGGTGAGTTGCTTTGGACTGTTTGCTGAATTGGATCACTAGTTATAATGTCTTTTCCACAGTTCAGTTTCGGTTTAGAAAAGGCCTAGGAACCACTGAGCAATGCTTAAATACCTACATCTGCTAATTGCCAAGTATAAGTGTTCATCTCTTCAACTGGCATTTATGGATCTAACCAGTGCTTTTGATTGCGTAAAGCTGTGGGGTATTCTAACTTCCCTGGGTATGGAGGCTGACCTTGATGCCTTCTTTCATCATCTCCATTGGGACATGAAATCTGCAGTCAGATTTGGAAGTAAAAATGAATGCACGTCAATTTTTTCAGTTAAGAATGGGGTACACCATGGGTGTGTTTTAGCCTGGTCCAATTTTTACTTTATATTAGAACATTGGAACGTTGGCAGCTCCATTGAAAACAATGGAGTGCTCCGGGCTTTTACTTGCCGGTAAAAGCCCACAGCGCCAACATTCCAATCTTCTTTGTTCACAGCAGCAGCTGTGAACAAAGCCTCACGGAGTCTGAGGGGATTTTAATCCCCTCCGGGTCCGTGAAGCCTTTGTTTTATTTAGGAGAACATTCTGCCCTCTAACGGCAGAATGTTCGAATAGCCTTAGAACCCGCCGTAGCGGGTGTTACTGGCTATTAAAGGCCCTATCCCTTGGTAAAGGCCCTCGCCTTCGGCTCGGGCCTTTAACGCAGGAGCGGGCCTTTAATAGCTGGTAGAGCCTGCTACGGCGGGTTCTAAGGCTATATTAATAGGCTGGAGCAGGCCCTAGGAAATGTCCTGGTCGTGAGTAATTGCCAGATGCCGGCTCTTCTTTCTGAAGACGACGCTGTGCCATACCGCAAATGGCCTGCGATGACTGATCACATCTTTTGTTGATTTTATGAAAGAGCTGGATTTGCAGACTAATCTCACTAAGACATACATTATGATCTGTGGGCCCAAAACCACCAAAACATGCCTCATTATTATAAGTGGTAAAATATTGAGAGAATGAACCAGTTTTCCTATTTGGGGGTTACGTTTGATGAAGCTTGCTCCTGGGCCTTGTGTGTCTCAAATAGGGACACCCGTTACTCTTGTGCTATTGGGACCATCTTCTCCTTGGCCAGTACCTTGGGGGGGAAGCCTATCATTCCTATTCTCAAAAATCTATAGGAAGAAGTGCCTCCCATCCCTAGTCTACGGCTCCAGGTTTGGGGGCTACAGAGATACAGCAAGGGCCCAAGCGGAAGAGAATAGGGTATGTCGGCTGCTGGGTGTTCCCCCGTCCGCTCATTTTATAGTTCACCTGAAGCTTGACCTTGAATTTGTTAAGGATCAAATTAGCCTTGCTCCTCTCTCAATATGGTGTTCTGTGTGTCTTAATGAAGAGGCTGACTTAAATCGTCCTATCATTTCTGACTGTCTTTGGTAGCACCGTGGTTATAGTATTCCGTGGATCAAGTGTATTACAGTTAATGTATTTGGCCCTACGGTGTCCTCGAATTTTTGAGAATCTGGAATCAATTACCAAAAACGGATAAAGGATGGTTGAAGGCTTGCTTCTTGGCCTACAGGAAAGAGCGCGGAGAAATGGCAGAGATAATGAAACCCACCATCAGAGGGGGTCATAGCCCCTTATGTGGTGGTTGTTAAGAACCCCTAGGGACGGGTGCTACTAGCCCAGTGTCGTTCTGGTTCAATTAGATGGATGTTGTGATTCCCACTGGGTCAATTTGCACCTGCTGACATTTTATTATGCCCCTGTGATGGAACCTCCACCCAGTCGCTGCTGCTTTTTCTATTATTTTCTAAGTCTTATTCCTTGTTGCCCAGACAGTACCTCTTCCCACTGTTACAACAGCAAAAGATTCAGAGATGTAAAGTTGCGCTGGTCTTTTTGCAGCAACTAGAGAGGCACTGGGTATGTAAAGCAGTTGCCTCTTTTTTTTTTTTTACAAGTGTTGTGGCGGAAGTCAACGCTCTTTTGTTGCATAAAAGGGCAGATTTGCATGTGCTTATTGCTGTTTTCTGAATTGGATAATGGCCCTTGACAGTCCAATGAACTCTTAGTTTTATCCTTTTTTAACTTTCTTATGGTTCTTAGCAAATTTCTATGATGCAAGTTTATTCGTTTTTTATAATGTGTTCTTCATCTTTTATATATAATCTTTTGTATTTAATATTTTTTTTACTGTGTATTATATGATGTGTTCTTTTATGATCCATTTATATGTGATCGAATAAAGAAATTGAAAATTGAAATCATTATGTTTATTATTGATAGCAGTAATAATTAATAAGGTGTAGTTGTTAAGCAGTAGTACTAAGTTGTTATAGTCATTATTAGTAAATGTAATAATAGGAGAATATTATCTCATGACTTTTACGAAAACGCAACTGCTGATTCGCTGAGGTAGTATAAAAAAGCAGTATCTGAGTCATAAAATAGAAACTGTTTTTTCAGGTAAGAGAAACATGGCAGTCAAATCTACTAATACAAGTGGATCCCCGAGGTGTTTTTAATTCATATCCCAGGGTCAATATTCATTTTGCAGAGCTGCAGCTTTGCAAGGGATAGTGCCAGCCGCCTGCTCGCTTGCTTGGCGCAACCTCATTTGCATAGCTTGCTTCGTTTGCTGATAAAAGCTTGTATTTTCTTTTCCAGTTGTCAGCATTTTATCACCTTTTTGTTGTTGTTCCCGCTTCCATGCTCTGGTGAGGATCACTGGAATGTTTGTATTTTTAATTAGTTCATTGTTTTAAAGGAGAAACGCACAATTTGTGTTTAATTGCAAATCAGTCAGGCACCACAGAGCTGAGCAATGTGGAGCAGTCCTACTCCGAGGGGACATTTGGATAAACAATTAATAAGAATAAAAGGAAGGGTGCGGGGGAAGAGTTTCTATTTTTTCAATGTGTGTATTAAAAAAAATCAACATGAAGACTTTGCAAGTCAATAAAAGTGTTGAAATTGTACAGTATACTTCAAGTATTCGTATTATTAGTTCTGCTATTTGCTGAGTATTTCTTCACAATCGCTTAGACAAAATGCACTGGTGTTGAATTTTCTCAAGTTTTAACTTAAGATTTACCATCTAATATTCGAATTTCTTAAAATTATAACTTTAGATTATTCTAGCAGTGAGAAATGGGAAACACTGATGCACTTTTACTCCATGCCCCGAGGGAGGAGGGTGCCATTGAGTAGATACCAGTCCTAATCAAATGGACATCAATGAGGCCTCCCACCTGTCAAAGTATCAAGACCCAACAGATCCATCATTTGGGGCCTGATTTAGATCTTGGCTGTCGCACCGCCAAGCCACGTCAGCAGCACACTTGAGAAGACTGTCAACGGTCTTTCAACTGCAGTATTTAGATGTTACAGCTCTGCAGGCGGTGGACTGGATGGCGGTTCCCTGATGTAGGGAGGGCATCGCGGGACCCAATGGACATCGTACAATGGCAGGGGCTATGGAATAGAGGTAAGTCACACACACGCACTGTACTTTAGCCATATGTGTCCCCCTGCCCTACACATGACGCAACACAAAACATACACACCCATTGCCATTCCACACAACACGTACATACCGCAAACAAACATTGACAGACATCCAGAACACAACATGCATTCACCATTGACACTGCACCCACACACAACACAACCACCAACTACAAGCTCATCTACACAAACACAAGTGCAACTACACACATCACAGCAACGACAATCACGCACCACTCACCTGAACGTTGCATGCAGCAACGTAACACAACAAAATGAAAGCCATATGAAGGTAGAAAACATACTGACAGAATCACAGCACCCACTCCAACTCCCTCCCCCTCACCCAGACAATCGCATTGCATGCACGCATACATGCACTGACTCACACACAAATCGTAGCACAACATCACAGGTACAGGTCCTCTGGCAATGTGTACTCAATGTAAGAATGTACCGTCATTGTGGTGCCAGCATTAATTTGCCAATGACTACCGACACCATAATGACCGTTGTGTATGTGTGCAATATGTGTTGTGTACCAGTGTGTCCACATCCATGGCTGACCCACTTGTGTTCCCCAAATATGCATGTCACAGTAACTTTCAAAAATTACTGTGACATGTACATGTCAGCAGTGGTCCCAACCTCCTATTCAGAGTCCACCCAACATACCCTGGCAATGCAGCATCCATACCTTTGGGTTTCTGCAACGGGGGGAGGGGTGTTTCTCCATGGGTCAGTAGCAGCAGTGATGGCAGGTGTTGTCCAGTCGAAGACAAGGGTGGAATGGGGAAAAAGGTGAGTTTCAATCCCCTTTCCCCCAATCCACTAACTCAGATATGGAGGTTGGGCCACCACTTTCTTCCTGGTGTTAAGGCACATCCAAATCTGCATGAAGGGAAGGGTTGCTGGGGTGCACTGGCAGACACTTTTCCCTCTTCACCACTGATGCGAGCTGTGTTTCTTGACAGAGAAGGCACTTCGAAAGCAGACTTTCATGTATGGGACTGGCAACGTTTAGTACGGCGAGCAGACCGTCACAGCGGCAGACGATTTTCCAGTCGAAAGCTCAACAGCAGTACTGTTACCTTCAACATCTAAATCATGCTTATTTCAACACTAGGCACTTACCATCAGCATGGGCATAATTTAGAGGTTACCAGGGGTCATAACTATGACCCTGGCATGCCCCTTGCAACCCCTGGCACTGTCTTTGCGACCCCTATGAAAATTTGTGTAGCACGTTTAACACCTTAACGCTGGAGTAGATGAGAAGGATGCTCACGCTCTGCTGGAGGCGGCGCGTATTGATGACTGAGGCTGCGCCCTAGCCATGCAGAACTCACCACTCCCATCAGGGGTGGGTGATTACACTCACTGTATAACCTGCACTCACCCTTGGGTAGCTTGGCACAGAGCAGTAAGGCTTATCACAGGGGCAATGTGTTAAGCAATGGCACAGCAATACCACACAACAATTAAACTGAGTGTCACAATAAAGACTTCACATGAGGTGTATGTAAATAAGTTTTGTATTTAACACACAATATTAACACAGCATAAATAACATGTAACTCTGGGCAGGAATCACCATTTGAAACAACATTGCAGTAGTTGGCCCAACTGTGTTAAAACAACATTTGCATTATGCACATGTGAGAAAAATAATACATTCCCTCCCAGCACCCACATGAGGTACCAAACGTTGTCAGCATGAGACTCACCCTAGCAATTACCCCAATTTAATTATACACAATCCTAGGGTGCACCCCAGTTCACAACAATAGCAATAAGATGTACATACAGAGCAATGCAGCACTTTAAATTAGCTCCACGGTCTGGGCGTCACAGGTAAAATCTACTGTCAACCGTGTAAGTCCTCTGGCAAGAATTAACATGTCTGGCAACACCGTCGTATGGTGTTGCAGTCACCTACAATTGCTCCCACACACTCACTCCGCACTGCCAAGCGGTGACCCGGATATCAGGCAGCTCGTAAGTTACGCACTTGCACACACTCGTGCCAAGCACCCCAATACGGTGCATTGATATCCGGCAGGTTAGCTGTCACTGCATTTGCAGACCCTCCCCCCTGGGCCCCAAACCCTTCCTCCAACCTCCATCTCGCCCTACTACCCCATCTCCCACTAGCTGAAAATGCGAATAGCCATTCCCCAGGGGCTAGGCCGCACACAGCCGGAGTCACACTTGTTCAGGCACTCAGGGACAATATCAGGGGGAAAGAAACGATACCAGCAGAGTAGATATTAGTCAACAAATTAAGGTTTGGCCACCAGTCAGGAAGTTCACTGAGAGGGCTCTGCAATGTGCCTTCTGGTGTGGGCCCAGGTCTGCAAAGCACGGGGGAAGGTCTTTGGGGGACACACATTACTCACAGCTGAGCCAGGCATTCTAATACATAATAGTTACTAAATCCCACACTTCCCTGGGAGGAGGTGCAACGTCTGAAGCACGCTTACTTGAGAAGGACCAGATGGTCCCGGTTGCACACGAAGAGATACCAATCAGCACCTCTCTGAATGTAGGCCCCATTTGGCTGCGCGATGACTTGAGCCGCACCAGATGATTCCGATCACAAACACAAAGTGCTCAATGCCATACCTCCCTGGAATGAGGCAAAATGTCCTCTGTGCAATGACTTGAGTTGAACCAGACAGTCTGGTTAAACACACAAAAAGTATTCCACTCCTCTACCTCCCTGGAATAAAGCACAACGTCTGGTGCATGAGTGTTTGAGTCCAACCAGACACTTCCGATCGGAAACACAACGTGTTCAATGTCATACCTTCCTGGAATGAGGCACAACATCTGGTGCACGATAACCTGAGTCGCACCAGACAATCATTGAGCGTGCACATAAAGGATTCCAATTCCGTGCCTCCCTGGAATGAGGCACAACATGTTATGCTCGATGACTTGAGTATTACTAGAAGATCTGTCTCACACACAAAAGACGCACGTTCAGCGGGCCACAGGCGGTAGGATACAGCACTGCTCCTGGGATGCCCACGCCTCTGAGGGTCGTCACCTATGACAAGGACACCGCACACAGTGAGCATGCAGTTGGGAGTCGCAAGAGAGAAATGCAAGGCACTCAACAAAGGCGGGCCATGTGGGTTCCCGCTCCGGGGAATCCGCTCACAACAAACCAGCCGCTTATGCATGTCGTGGCCCCACGATGAAGGGCCAAACTCCTTCAAATACGAGCAATACTTTGAAAACCCCACACCAGGCAAATCCGATCTCCAGATAGTATACTTGCTTCAGCGCTCGCACTGCTGCTGCCCGATGAAGTCCAGCTGACAATGCAAGTACTTACAAGAGCACCGTTCTCCAGATGATACCTGTAGAAGGTGTAGGTCCCTAATAGGAGTTATTTGATGTCCATGAAACCTACACGAGAGAACACACTTCAGGGTGCCACACTGCAGCGACTAGTTAGCCGAGACCAAACACAATGTGGTAAGGGTGTGCAGTCCCTTCTTGGGGGGCAGTAAATAATGCTTGTGCACAACAGATTCCTCTGGCAGTGTGCACCACGCAGTCCAGCGTCTCCATCCCACATTCCTGCAAGCATAGCTCTAAGTTCCTGAAGTGCGGCTAGATATACTGAATTGTGTCTTTGAAGTTGGGGTTCCCCTTTGAACCACAGATGTCTTGGTGGGGCCATGATCTGGCTCCAAGAGGCCAAGAGTCAAAACCTTTCTCTCCAGTCTATCCAGCAAGGACCTCAACTGGCAGAGGCCTGTCATTTCGGAGGCCTATGTTTTGTGACTGTCACTGGGAAATGCACAGATGTGCTTTCCCCAGCCTCCAGTGAAAAGGAGTTTGAATTAAAAGGCACCAAAAGAGAGTTTTTAGAACATAGAAATGCCCACTTCTTCAAAGTGGCATTTCTAGAGCCTTACTGACAAAACCCTCTTCACCATAGGAAGGGGTTTGTCCTTGTGCCTCCAATGATAGTAAACACCATGAGTCTGCTCCACCACAATCCACTGTTGCAGTTCAGGATCAGTTATAACCTATCCCCATGTTAACCTATGGGCTGAGCAGCTCACATGTGTAGTGAAAACACACATGGGTATTCTTTCACTACATGGGCACATGTGCCCTGGTGCATGCACAAGCCTGAAGGAGCAGGCTGGACACAAGTTAAAGGACGCTACCATTCAGGCCTGCTGTAACAGGCCAAGTACATAGAGGCACACCAGTGTGCCTTTGTGCACATTCTGGTCAGCGCCACTTTCCAGACATAGGTAGGAAGTCACAACCGCTTTCACACTGTATTCACAGTGGGAAAGTGCCTAGGGCCCCAAAGGCACTTTAAACATCATTGTCCAAGTACTCACCTACTGGCCTGTTGTGTCAGGCTCATTGTACGTTCAAACATCATTGTGCAAGAGTGCACATACTGGTAAGCAATGGCTGACCAGGTCCCTTATTCGACACCATGGGGCATGTGGATACATACTGACCTGCCAGGCCAGGTTCAGCACATGCCAGAATACTGTTGCAAGTGTGCCCACCTCTGTCCCGCAGTGGCAGGTCCAGTACACACTGGTTAGCACCACTTCCCACCACATGTAAGAAGGGTGCTTGCATCTCCACACTGTACTCCCAGTGGGACAGTGCCCCAGGTCCTAGGGGCACTCACAGGGAATCAGTGAAACCTATGGGAGGGGCCAACACCGTAGGTAGGGAGAACCCACATGGGGGTTCTTCCCTGCCTGGGCAGGGAACACCCTGGTGCCCCTAACCTACCTTACGCCTACCATCCTCACTGCCGGCAGGGCAGGCAGGGCACTCTGGAAGGTACCCTAGGGGTAGCGTAATGCATGCTCAGGGTTAGTCAAGGCATGAGAGATGCCACCCTGGGTGCAGACGTGCCTGCGCCTTCACAGGCCTGCACTGTCAGGTCTCATGCATGTGGGTTAGGCTATTCTGGTGGGTGGCACACTTAGTGCAGCACCCCACTAGTAGCAAGGGATGTACCTGCCCCAGATATGTGGTGTACCTTTTTACAGCGCACTCCTCTGTTTAGCACCTCAACCACCCACATATGCGCCCCTTCCTGGCATAAGGAGGAAGGGCACGCGCACTTTCCCTCTGCAGTAGGGTGGGAAAGTGCCCAGAGTCCTACGGCCACAACAAAAGAATCGGCAAAAAGCCAGCTAGAAAAAGCAAAACGTTTGAGGGAAATCCCTCTAGCAAGGCCAAGCCCAACATGTTCCTAGTAGAATAGCCAGGTCTTCAGTTTCTTGCACCACTCGAGTAGGGATGAGGAGGTCCTGATGGGGTGTGGAAGGTCATTCCAGAATTTGGTAGCAATGTAGAAAAAGGAGCACCCTCCTGATGTGCTCCTGCGGATGTGAGATATTTGCACAAGGTGGACTTTGGATGAGAGCAGTTGACTGGTTGGTTGGTGGAAGTTGAAGTGGTGGTTAAGGCTGCAGGTATGATGTTGTGGAGGGCTTTGTATGGGTGGGGGAGCAGCCTGAATTGCCATCGCTTCTGGATTGGTAGCAGTGTAGCTCTCCATGGTGGAGGTGATGTGTGCACTGCTGGGGATGTTAAGGATGAGTCTGGCGGTGGCATTCTGGATTGTCTTAAATCTTTGCAGATTGTAATGCCGTTGTACAGTGCATTGCGGTAGTAGAGTTTGCTGGTGATGAGGGCCTGGGTGACTGTGCGTTTGGTATCAGTGGGGAGCCATTAGAATATTTTGCAAAGCATATTTAGGATGAAGAGGCAGGAGGAGGTGATGGCGTTCACTTGGTTGGCCATCGTGAATTTGTCATACAAGATGATGTAAAGGTTTTTGGTGTGGTCAGTGGGGGTGAGTATGGGTCCCAGGTCTGTAGCCTTCAGGAGGAATCCCATGGAGAGTTCTTGTCCCCAAAGATCAGAACTTGAGTTTTAGGAAGTTATGTTTCATCCAGTTTGCTACTTTTGACATGCAGGTGGTAAAGTTGGTCCTGGTAGTGTGGTTATTGTCTGTGAGGGAGAGTATGAGCTGGATGTCTTCTACAAAGGAGACGTTGCTTTTATGGGATCTTATGACGTGGGCGAGTGGCGCCATGTAGATGTTGAAGAGGGTAAGGCTCATCGATGATCCTTGAGGTACTCCGCAGATGAGGTTCTTGGGTTTGGAAGTGTAGGGTAGGAGTCTGACTCACTGGGCCAGCCATCTCAGGGTGGGTCCATGTATGCCGGAGCTATGGAGTCTTCTGATGAGGGTGCTGTGGGAGACTGTGTCAAAGGCTGAAGAGAGGTTGAGTAGTAGGAGTGCTGCAGTTTCCTCTTTGTCCATGATGATCTTGATTTCGTCACTTGCTGCAATGAGAGTGGCTTCAATGCTGTGGCCACTGTGGAATCCAGACTGCAAGATGTCTAGTAGATGGTGTTGTTCAAGATGGTGGGAGAGTTGTTTATTGGTAGTTCTATCCACAACTTTGGATGCAAAAGGAAGGAGTGAGATGGGTCTGTAGTTGCTGAGATCTTTTCTGCCTGCTGTTCTGCTGTGGGTTTTTCAGTTAAGTTGTGATTTCTGCGTGTCTCCAGTTGTTAGAAAAGGTTCCACTTTTGATGGAGGTGTTAATGGTGGTGGTGAAGTGGGAGCTGATCAGAGTCTCGCCTAGGTTGTAGATATATTGGGGGCAAGGGTCAGTGGGGACCCTGGAGTTGATTGTTCTGATGATTTCAGTAGTATCTCCTGGGGAAATGGGTTTGAAGTTTGTGCCCTGGTGGTGTAATTTGGTGGGGGTCAGCTGATTGATGAGTTCTTGTATCCTGCATTGGGGATCGAAGTTGATGTAGATTTTAAGAATTTGTTTGTAAAAGAAATTACAGAAGTTGTTGTTGAGGTCTTGAGAAGGGGTGATGGAGTTGGTGGAGGCTGGGGTATTGAAGAATTTCTTGATGTTGAAGATTGAAGAGCTCTTTGAAGTTGTTGGAGCTGTTTTCCAGTCTGAGAGCTAGCATTGATATTAGCACCTCATTGAGCTAGGGGTGAAATTTCCAATGCACAAACTTGTAAGTGTTTCTTCTGGTGGTGTGCAAACTGGTTCTCTATTTCCTCTCCAGTTGTTTGCAGTGGGCTTTGGAGTTTCTAAGATCTTCACTGTACCGGCTGGTCTGGGTGTTGGTTTTTGAATGTCTGATGTTCTTCAGTGGGGCTAGGGTGTCTGCGTTGGTTGTGATCAAGTTACTGAAAGCTTTGATGTTGGCATGCAGGTCATCAATGAGGTTTGGTTGGCAAGCATTGAGGGTGTTGGTCCAGTCTGCGTTCTTTATCTTGTTCCAGCTACATCAGAGGTTGTTAGTAGTGTGGAGGGTTGGGGGTGTTTCGATGAAGTGGATGATGGAGTGGTCTGTCCAAGTGAGCGAAGTGAGGTGGTTGAGAAGGGGCAAAGGGTGTGTCCTGTATTGTGGGTACGGCCTTGAAAGATCTGTGTGAAACTCAGGGTCTCGAGGCTCTCGAGTAGGGCAGTGGAGCTGGGATCTTTTTGGTTGTTGAGATGGAAGCTGCGGTTGCCTAGGAAGATTAAGTCATTTGAACTTAAGTTGATGGCGGCCATGAGGTCTGTGAGGATATTGCAGAAGGTGGTGCATGGCCTGGGGAGGGGGGGGGGACTGGTGAGATAGGGTGTCTTTGATGGTGGTATGATTGCCGATTTGTAGTCAGCAGTGCATATGTTCCATGAAGGTTGTGTTCTCATTGGTGGAGGTGTGCAGGTGATGGAGTCCTTGAGGGTGATGGAGAGACCTCCTCCTGGCTGGTTTGGTCTGTCCTGGTAGGAGATTCTGTAGCCCGGTAAAATGGCTGTGGCGATGGTGGCTGACAATGTGGGGGTTTAGCCAGTTCTCTGTCAGAAACAGGATGTCCGTAATTGTCTATTATTCACTTTTAGTGCCATGAAAAGTTGACCAGGATCTGGAAAAACAAGACCTTTGCCGGCATTTTAGGTAAATAATAGAAAACGTTTTTAAAAAAAGCTTTTAAATGTATGTAGTGTGTGTGCATGTGGTTGACAGTGAGTTTGTGTGAGAGAGCATGTGTGTGTGAACATGTATGATTTTATGTGTGTATGAATGAAAGTGATTGAGAACTATAAGTGAGTCAGACTAACAGTGAGAGAGTGTGAATCAGTGAGCCAGAGTAAGATAGTGCAAGAGAGTCAAAGAAAATGAAAGAGTTCAAGTAAGTCTCAATGAGTGAGCAAGAGTAAGTGTGCGTGCCGAGAATGAGTGTGAATAAGTGAATGTGAGCATGGGTGAGAATGTGTTGTGATGCTTGAAAGTCTGCTGTTGGATCGGACATGCTTCTTTTAGCGGCACACATTCAAAATGCTGGCACTGGCATACTGGAGCTGAAACGTGTCTATGGGATAACCAAAATAAAATGCTGGCACTGCCACTGTTGGCGCATCAGACCTTAATAAGTAAACTTACAAGGGGACGCGAATAGGTCGATGAACCTTTTGACTCGTAATTAAGATGTTCCCACCATATCTCCAGTACATGTAGATCAATAATCAATAACCAATCAATAACATTAATAATCAATAGCATTGGTAATTAGTTTGAGTCAGTAATTATCACACACCATGACCTTTCAGTCATGAATAGGAACACCTCTTAGTAAAAGTTAGAATATTTATTTCCCTATATTAACAATGCTAATGTCACGTAAAATAATCTCAATATCAAATGATAAACACACAGAAACAACACTGGCTGTCCAAAGCGGCAAAAGAAGCATAATCTATTCAGAGCTTGAGCCACTACACATTCCAAAGTTACAGTGCAAAATAACAACAAGAACAACTGCGGAAAACAATATCACATACATTTAAATTCAGCAAAGAAAAGACATCGATTGTTACTCCCTATCGCGAACTTTCATTAGTGAGAATCCTAGCTAACACCAGATTAGCATCAGCATGTTGGGCTTCATGCACACAATTTAGTCAACACAAATTTGGAAAACATCTAACTATGGTTCTATCAAAATTGCACGGTTGGTACCTAGAAAGAAAAGCAAATAGACATAGCAAACAGTCTCAAAGATGATAAACCTATCCTCAGCAAGCTGTGACATTCTTTGTCATCAGGACATCAGTTCGGTCAGCAAGGCATCAGGATTCAGCATCAAAGTTAAAAAAACACAAATGGCCTGATTACAACTTTGCAGGAGGTGTTAATCCGTCCCAAAAGTGACTGTAAAGTGACGGATATACCACCAGCCGTATTACGAGTCCATTATATCCTATGGAACTCGTAATACGGCTGGTGGTATATCCGTCACTTTACCGTCACTTTTGGGATGGATTAACACCTCCTCCAAAGTTGTAATCAGGCCCAAAGTCTTTTAGCAGTAAAGTTAAGCATGTCTCTCTTCAAGATGCTAAAGAAATAATGGAGGTGGCAAAAAGCAAAAGCGCAATGGCAGCTTCTTCTCAGTGCAGTCTGGCTAAGTTAGATTTCCTAAAACTACTTCCCAAGTCCCTTTGTCCAATAAAACTAAAACTTCAAATCTACAGTTTCTACTAGTACACGGTTCACATGTCGATGATTGGCTCCTATTGTCCCGTTCTCATCATCCGGCTCGTCAGGTAACAATATTGTTGCAGCTTATACTCCAGTCAGTGTGGTCATTGTTCTCTCCTGAGAAAGTCAGTCTTACACATTTTACACTAACAATGTTACATTTAGCAAAAACAGCATCTTCTAGCAAGCAGTTCTCATCAGAAAGACTTTTAGCTATGAGCACATTTGGTTAGCACAATGTAAAATCACAATTTAATTCTCTAAGCAGATATTTTATTAAACGCCTAACAAATACTGCTTGACATGAGGCCGTGCAACTAGGCCACGACCTCTGCTAAGTTAAGGCCTATAATTAATAAAGCTAAGACATAATACATAACCCTTAATATGACATATTGCTACATTAATCAAACATAAGCTCCATATTTCATATCAATAAGCCATTAATAAGTACACTTCAAGACCATTGGCGGCCCTCACGTGGACACATTTTCAAATGCGTGCATTATTTTCCTCTAAGTTATTACATTTTCTATGCAAATCCATTACTCAGAATACATGAATATTCATTATTATTTTTATAAAAACATTTTCTCTAGCAATCCCTCCTCTGATGACTAAATGTGTCATCACCTTAAACTATTGCTCACAAAATTGTGCATCAGCTAAAATTCTGTCATTACAACCCCTTGAAACCTTTGTTCCCTTTTCAAATTTTTCCTAAACAAATTTTCCCTTTTCTTTTCTTCCCTCCACTGATTACTCTTCATCTTTTTCAATGTAATCCTTTTACACAATTTACACAATCCCCATATTCCAATTAGGCAAACCACAATAATTAATATTAGAACATTGGAATGTTGGCATGTCCATTGAAGACAATGGACTGCTGCGGGCTTTTACAGGCCGGTAAAAGCCCGCAGCGCCAACATTCCAATGTTCGCTTTGTTCACAGCAACAGCTGTGAACAAAGCCTCACGGAGCCCGAGGGGATTTAAATCCCCTCGGGCTCCGTGAACATTTTTTTTTTTTGATAGAACATTCTGCCCTGTGTGGCAGAATGTTCTAATAGCCTTAGAACCCGCCGTAGCGGGCTCTACCGGCTATTAAAGTCCCTCTCCCTTGTTAAATGCCCTCGCCTTCGGCTCGGGCATTTAACGCGGGGAGCGGGCCTTTAATAGCCGGTAGAGCCCGCTACGGCGGGTTCTAAGGCTATATTCACTGTATTATTTTCAATAAAATTCCTTTCCAATGTTGTTGAGCCAATTTCCCACTGAAGCAAAACCTTTGCCAACTTTCTCCCAAACACCTGGTTCTTTCAATTCTTTCAAATCAGCACTTTCATTAGTCATATTACTAAGTAAGCTTCTAATTTATTTACTATTATCAGGAATGAACGAACAGCAATGCCTAGAATTAAGCATTTAACAAACTCTGCCATCCTGTGCTAAAAAAAATGTCTAAAGCAAGGCGATTTTGAAGAGTCATAGCTATTTCAGCAACTAGTTCAGTATCTATCAGGAGTATGGCTCCTGAAAAATTTATCAGCATGTTATCCACAAATTTTTATTGAATTCAGAACAACTCCCACTGAAGGAATTATTGCTCCAAATATATCTCCTGCAATACCAGAAGTAGACTCTCTCCTCTGTCTAATATGATGTAACTCAGTCACTTTCGGAAAGTTCTTTAAGTCATTCCTTTGGAAAATCTTTGGGAAAACTATACCCAAATAACATGTACCATACCATCCTTTCGGAAGACGGTAATAAGCACTAGGACCACAGATGTAATATATCCCAGGAATCGCTGGATCCTGTCCATTCAACATAAATGTCCATTTACTCTGAAATAAAAACACGTCTACATTCACTCGTTCCCACAAATAAAGTGTCAATGCGTGATTTTGGCCAATATATACAAAGCTTCCCTACATGTTGCACATCTAAGGCTAAGTTGCCTTGTGTTTTTATAGCACTAAAAGCATAATCATTCTTGTAAGTCCTTTTCTCCAAGCCTTTTTCTCATTTCTCCTTCAAAGCCTTTCTCCTGTCATCCGTGTGATCTAAGTAGCTCTTTTCTAAAGGTGTAAGCAAGCATGTTAAATTGTGGCGGTGTGCATAAGCCGTGCCAAAGGTTAATGTAGGTTCAAAGAAACCTACAACTAATACTATGTTATTATCCTTAGCTACTCTACTCAAATATCTAATTATAGGGACAAACAAAAACGCAACATCATAATTAGAGTAGAAGTACTGGATGTACTCTTGGTTATATAATCTTGTTAGTAACAGACTACAACTTATCCCATAAGTAAGAGGCAAACGACTGATGAAGGAATCTGGGTACACACATAACAATTCTTTGCATCCATCGTCTCAACATACTCACTCAGCAAGCGATAGAAAACATTAGAAGAAAGTTCCCCTTGTGCACTACTACCTACATGCAAATACTTCTCGTCTAATCTAAATTTCTCTATTACTGTTAATGCAGTAGTTGTCTCGAAAGTGGAAGTATGGTTGGCTTTGCTCTTATCAAGAACACTCATACCCACAATCAATATGGCAAGAAATATCACACATACACTTGCCAAGCCAATACTCATGTATTTACAGCACCTATTCTTCCTACCCTGTTGGCTAAGGTTACTCATGATCTGTAAAGAATCAGAAAGCAGAAGAACAATTTAGAAAAATTGCAGCAAAAGCAAAAGTCTTCTTTCAGCAGTTATTTACAGCTTCAGACTCACTTCCAGGAGCCTTTGTCAAAAATCAGTAATCAGCTTGTCAAAATCAGGTTTCAAAGTCAAATCAGGTCATCAAAGTTTTTTCCGGTTACTTTCAAATGTCCCTTTTTCTCTTTGTATTTTTCTCAGATTGTTTCTACAGTTCAGTTCATCAACTTCCTTCAAGTGCCAAAATATTGACCTGTAATGTCTCGATCAAAACAAAAAGACAAAAATTATTTCTGCCATTCACTTATAGTAGCATACATCCATTCAGGACCTGAATATCTTTGACTTGCTGTCCTCTTTCTTTTCAACTTTCGATCACCATTCAATTCTCCTTCACTTAGATCTTCTCTCCTTGTTGTATCTATTTCTTCTTCAATTGTTATCTCAACAACTACTTCCTTTCTCTTTGCTTGTGACTCCGGCCACTTATCTCCTTTCCGTGGACCTTTCATCAATGTTCTTTTCAGTGTTGAACTTGAAACTTCTCCTTGCTCTATGGTGTTTCCTCTTGACAGACCTGCAACTGGTTCAGGAGGAGTCAGATCACATTGACTTTGATCCGCCTCAACTCCTCCCCTCCTCGGGGTCTGGCAATTGCTCTGTTTGCCTCTCAAAATCATTTGCTTCTGGGAAAGCCCTCCTTTGACTAGGCTATCCTGCTGCCTCAATTGAGATAGGCTCACTGTTACCCTCCTGGAGGTCTTCTCCTTCATCTCTCACAGGAGTGACTGAACCGTCCTCAACGGGCTCAGATGCGGTCTCAGTTCCTCTTTCTTCTCCTTCCGGCCCTGAGACTAGTCCTATCATTGTTGGTATTCTCAACAACACTGCTTCTTCATCAGTTGGACATACCACTTTCTTTGTGTGGCTGGCATGGATCCAGTTCGGAACTCCAGCGCACTTCACAGCTGTGGTAGTTGTCAGAACTATCTGGAAAGGACCCTTCCAACGAGGCTCCAAACACATCTTCCTCACATGTTTCCAGACCACAACCCAGTCAGCGGCTCTCAGGTTGTGCCCTGGGTCATGGATCGGTGCCAGTGTGGTGGGTTCCACCTGCTGAGAGAAAGAAAAAAACACATCAGCCAGAGCTTTGCAGTAGTCCAACACCATAACATCTGTAATGATGACAAGTGCATTTGCAGGCACCGCTGGAAACCTCATGGCTCGGCCATTAAGATCTCATGCAGCGATAATCCTGTGTTCCTGTCTGGTGCATTTCTCATTGTCATCAGAACTAAAGGCAGTACATCGGGCTATGTCCGATTCGTGGACGCACACATTTTTGCAACTCTTCACTTCAAGGTACCATTCATTTGTTCCACTAGTCCTGATGCTTCAGGGCGGGAACTACAATGCAACTTCTGCTCAATGTTCAATGCTGCACACAGTAATTTCATTACTTCATTGTTGAAGTGACTTCCCCTATCTGATTCGAAAGAGACGTGCTATCAGTTCCCTAAGCAGTAGTTTCGCTACTGTGACACTGTCATTTCTTCGTGTAGGGTATGCTTCAATCCAGTGACTAAAGATGCACACAATCACGAACGCATATCTCAAACCTCCACACACAGGCATCTCAATAAAATCCATCCATCTGCATTCTGCTGAATGGACCTGCTGCTCTTCCAATGTGGCTCAAATTAACCACTGTCCCTTTTCCTGCGTTCGTTAGTTGGCAAATGACGTAACAATGGCAAACTGCTTCAGCAACCTGTCTAAACTTTGGATTGAACCAATCGTGTTTGAACAAACAAATCATGGCATCCCTCCCAACATGTGCTTGAACATGATAATACCTAGGCATTTGAGAAAACAGACTATTAGGGAAGACCAATTGGCCCTCTTCTGAAACCCACAAATCATCTTGTCTCTGTACACATTTCATTTTGCTCCATGATCGTTTTTTCTCCCTGTCAACATTATTCTGCAACATTTTCAATTCTTCCAACGTATCAATTACTTTCAATGCAAAACTTGGACATGTTTCATCTTCTTCCAGTAACAATTCCCACCTATCTTTGAATGATATACAGTTCAATGCTCAAAACCTTGCCACTTGATCCGCATATCCATTTCCCATTGACACGAAGTCTTGTGACTTTAGATGTGCACTGCATTTCACCACGGCAATCTTTTCAGGCACTTGGATAGCATGCAACAGATCTTTAATTCTCTCACCATTTTTCACTGGTGAACCAGAAGAGGTCATGAAACCTCTCTGTGACCTCAACCGGCCAAAATCATGGACTATTCCAAATTCATACTGGCTGTCCGTATAGATGGTAACTTTCAGCTGAGCAGAAACATGGCACGCTCTAGTAAGGGCTACCAGTTCCGCTACTTGGGAAAAATACACTCCTTGAAGCCAAGAAGCTTCCAGGATACCAGTAATTGTGCACACAGCATATCCTGCTCTCAGTGTCCCTGTATTGTCTCTTAGACAAGAACCATTGACAAAGATAATTTGGTTATTCTCTTCCAATCGGGTGTCTCTAATATCAGGTCTCGGTTTTGTGCACAATTCAGTTACTTCAAGACCATCATGCTCCATGTCCTCCAACTTCTCAATTTCAACAATTTTATTTGGAAGTAAGGTTGCCGGGTTAAGCACTGTACATCTTTTCAATGACATAGGAAATTTGTCTCATATCTGGTCAACCTTGCACCTGTTAGATATTGAGTTATTGTCTTTGTAAGTAGGATTTCAATGGAGTGAGAGACCATAATAGTTAAGCGATGTCCCATCACAATACCTTCACACTGTGTGAGGCTCTGTCCAACCACTGCAACTGCACGCAAACAACCTGCTAAGGCTGCTGCAACTGGGTCCAAAGTAGCTGAAAAATATGCTACTGGGCGGTTTAAACCTCCATGGATCTGCATCAAGACAGACAAAGAATATGTATTGCGCTCATGACAAAACAACGTGAAGTGTTTAGTTTAGTCAGGCATAACCAAAGCCAGAGCTTTGCGTAGACTCTCTCTCAATTCAGTAAATGCTTTCATTCCAGCCTGGTCTAACACTATGGGGCCGGTAACTTCTTTATGAGTCAGCTTCTGCAATGGTCTTGAAATGACTGAAAAAATGGGAATCCATTGGCGACAATAGCCTATCATCCCTAGAAACATTCGGAAATTTCTCTGTGTGGTCGGGGGATTTATCTGCAATATGGTTGTGTCCCTTTCTCTGGATATTTTCCTTGATCCCTTCCTAGTCTGGTGACCCAAGTAATTCACTTCTTTCTGACAGTATTGCAATTTAAGTGGAGACACTTTATGACCATTCTTTCCTAAAGTGTTCAGTATGGCAATTGTGTCATACTTGCACTCATCCCTTGTTTTGGATGCAATCAACAAGTCATCAATGTACTGTACCAAGGTCGATTGGAAAGGCAATTCCAACGACTACAAATTATTTTTCAAGATCTGATTGAATATAGAAGGTGACTCTGAAAACCCTTGAGAAATTCAAAACCAACAGTATCTTGGTCCAAAAATTTGAAACAAAAGAAAAAATTGTCTGTCCTCGTGAAGAGGCACAGAAAAGAAGGCTTGCAACAAGTCAATGACAGTGAACCACTCAGCATCACATGGAATCTGAAACATTATCACAGCTGGATTTGGGACCACGGGGCAACTTTTGATCTCAATGTCATTTATTTTTCCAGATCCTGGACAATTCGAACTTCCCCACAAGGCTTTTTCAGGCCCATTATCGATGAATTACATGGGCTGCTCAACACTTCCTTCAGAACCCCTTGATTCACAAATTCTGCAATTATTTGGGCGACCTTCATAAGGACATATTGCGGCATGTAGTACTGGAGAATTTGGGGGAAAATTTAATTCAGTTTCGCTGAAACTAACTGGCTCAATTCCGTTTATCAGACCTATCTCTTTCCCTGACAGATCCCACACTTTCTCCCTAACTGTTCCCTGTAATTCAGGATGAAGCTCCTTCACTGTGAACACTGGGAATAAATCAATCAGCGAGTAATCTTCATTTGTAGATTCGCACTCTGTCTCAGGAGCTCGGTCATCTTCATCATCAACATTTGTCTGAATCTCGATTCCATCATTTGAACAAGTAATCGAGCACCTTGTTTTAAACAGCAAGTCTCTTTCCAATAAGGATACTGGACTTGAACCATAGACTACAAATTTGTGCAATCCCTGAAAGTTACCAATTTTAACCTGCACTGGATCACCTTATAGTAATATTTCATTAACTCAGGAGACGGAGCGCCTGTAATTTATCTCTCTCTGGTTCTTTTGTCGGCCAATCTATACTCTTCTTACACTCTATCCACAGATCAGCTGGAACCACTATCTCTAATAAAGTGTTAAAACCGGTCTGTCTGCTGGTACCATTCTACTGGCTTCTCTCTCAATTTTGGATAATCATTTGTAAATGACAGAGTATCACTTCTGCTCCAAGGGACATGAACAAAATTCCCTCCTGGAATCTCTCTCATTGGTAAAAATGTTACTGGATCTTGGTCCTGCTGCACATATTCAGTTAACTTTGTAGAATCCCTTTTTCTTTTATCTCTTTTCTTCACCCATCTGCCTTCCCATCTGTCTAATACTCCCCAAGACTGAGCACTTTGAAGTAACACCCTAAGGTGTGCCTTCATTCTGGCAGATTTCATGTGTTCAAAATCTTTAGCTTCAAAATCTAACCTGTAACTTCTTTTTAAATGCTTTGTTTTCTCTATTTCTATGCCGTATTTCTCTGCCATGTCCGCTAGCTTCTGATGCACATTGCTCACTTCCCTCATAATCTTCGGGCACAAGTATCTCAACTCTGCTTCTGTGTAGGATTCTAACCTGTTCATCCCCATATTCCCTCAAAGAGCTCTCCCGCTTCCATGCTTAGTTTAGCGTAATTCAAGCACTCCTCTCCTTTAGGAGCATTCTGCGGGGTATTCAGCTTGTCTAACCATTCAGTCAATTGCTGGGCAGTCAACCCCTGCAACAAAATGTTGCTGACTTGGACAGGTGGTACCTGTTGCACAACTGTATTTGGAGTCTGCGGTGTCAATAATTTCAGGCTCTGCCTAATGTTCAATCCTATCGCAGAATCCGGAGGAACTCTGAACAGACTAAGATCCATCAAAGGTCTGTCCCACAGGAGAGACTACTCTAATGTCCTCATTAAGTCCTCCCCTCAGTACATTCTGATTTAGGACTCCATGTCCCCTTACACTGGGTTTCTCTTGTGCAAACAATGGCACAGCCGGACCTATAGTAATAGGTACAGATACAGCATCTGGGCTTGGTCTGACACTTAAGTTCTGTGGGACAGCAACTCCCATGTTCTGATTCATCAGTGGAGACACATCTGACTGTGTCCCTGTTATTGGAGTGAATCTTGGCATTACCTGTGGCTGCACCTGCGGCAGTAAGAGTGGAGTCGGCTCTGTCTGAACCAAGGTCAGACTCAGGAAAACTTGTCCTATAGGCACTATTAAGTTTGTGGCAGTTTCCACAATAGACACATCAGGGTAAATTCTCTGGACATTTGGCTGTTGCACCTGATTTTGTACTTCTGGAGTAGTAGATGTGTTAAGACTACTCTGCATCGGACTCTGTGTCGGGCTAGTATTAACATACACTGGACTCGCTGTCCCATTAACCTGTGTCGGAGCTGAAGGATCAGCACTGGTGCTCGGACCACTCATGTGCTGCATATGGTGGAGGACGATTTCCCAATAACTGTGTAAGAAGCTCATCATCCTCTGACTCCTCCTCCACTGTCGAGGATTTTCTAGCCTCCCTACTCTTGGAAGGGCTTCTGTCTTTTTAGTAGCTTTCCTTCCTTCTTCCTCAATGTCTTGTGTAATCGCTGGAAACAACTTAATTCCATGCAATGTCTTGTTTCTCCAAAGTCTCTGAACACTGTCCCACCTAGCCTCTGTTAATGTCTTTTCTGTTTTTCTCATTCTATTCTCGAATTTCTGTTGCTGTCTGGCTACTAGCTGCCAGATCGCTAATGCTTGGTCTCGGAAGGGGCTTTGATTCATATAGCACCATCATTAAATGCTCTAAAACCCTCAAATTGAATGTTCTATTTGTAGGAAATGCTAAGCTTCCATCTTCTCCGTCACCTTGCACCATTGCTTTACCCAAAGACATGGCGCAACACCTTTCTCTGCCATTACAATGTAAGCTGGTGTACCTTCTGGCAGTGTAGCCTCACCTATACTTGTTGTAATGTATGTATCATCCCCTCAGGGCACTCTATAAAGCTTTGAAAATTTTCATCTTTTTGACCTTTATTATTATTTGAAATCAAATCAGGAAGTGACTTGTTAATCAATAGCATTAGTAATCAATTGGAGTCAGTAATTATCACACACCATGACCTTTCAGTCATGAATAACCACACCTTTTAGTAAAAGTTAGAATATTTATTTCCAATAAACAATGTTAACAATGCTAATGTCACGTAAAATAATCTCAATATCAAATGATAAACATACAGAAACAGCACTGGCTGCCCAAAGCAGTGAAAGAAGAGTAATCTAATCAAAGCTTGAGCCACTACACATTCCAAAGTTACGGTGCAAATTAATAACAAGAACAACTGCGCAAACGATATCACATACATTTAGATTCAGCAAAGAAAAGATATTGATTGTTACTCGTTATAGCAAACTTTATCTAGCAGCACACAGAAGGTAAATATTGGTATAGGTTTCACTAGTGGCAAAATGCTGAGGCTGAAACATTGGAGGAAATTCTTGGCATAATGGAGGACAACCATGGCATATGTCAGGGGGTATCCATGATAAAATGCTGTTCCCGATATACTAGACATAATTTTTAACATAAGGGTCCTCCATAGTACATTGGCGGCAGTATGGGCAAAGATCACATGCAATGTTTGGGCAAAAGTGGCACAATGCTGGCCCTAGAAATGGAGGTAATTTTTGGCACATGGTGGCACACAGGCATTTTAAAAACAAAATGGGGTCAACTCATAAAGACTGTACAGTTTCATTATTTTGGCACACCATGAAAGGACTTAAATGTTTAATGAGTGCCTTTGCAGAGTCTATGTTTTTTTAGCAAATATATGTGAAAATTATACTTTAAATGCACCATTAGAACACATTTCTTTCACTATTTTCTCAGAGGAGAAAATCCCACTCAACGCACAAGCCATCGTAGAATAAGTCAGACCCATGTCACTCACTACAGGTCAGGTAAATGTTCCCTTGGCATATCATTGGTTAAAGGTCATATGACGTCACTTCCTGTGATATCAATAAGAGCAAATGGTGTATGTTGTCACCTCCGCTACCACTGGTATTTTGGTGAATCGACGTCCATGACCATCAAGTGTTGCGTAAGAACTTGGCTTCTCAAGTCGAGCAGACCTCGACCACACAGGGTAGATGGAAGCCTGATAGCCAAATAGGCCTCACTTCCCACCAACCACAAAAGGCTGCTTTTGCATTCCATGAGCAAAACAGGAGTTTACCACTTAACCCTACAAGACCTGGGTAATATATAACACTGTTTTAAAAAGGTGGTCAAATAGTAGGAAAAAATATATATACACCTAAGTTCCGTCAATAATGCAACATTTAAAATGTTGAACTTTGGTTGATGCATGTACAAAAATGACTGCTATAATTTGACCTGTTGTCTTAGTCCGTGGGTGGGGTAAGATGCTATGATTAAAAAGCAATTTAATTGCATGCTCAATGACTGACTGATTGCATCATTGATGGAGCTTTGGTGTGTATATATTTGTTCCTACTATTTGACCACCTTTTTAAAACAGGGTTTGCATTCCATGAGAGCAGGTCACAAGATCCCCACCCATAGGTCTGCTGTCCTGAAAGAACCCAGCAAACACCAGACACAACAAGCACATAGGTAATTGATAGAAACTCAGCCTGCAACACCTGAGAAGGCAGAGGGCACAGGAGAGAGAAACAAAGAGCATAGGCGAGAGTGGAGAAACAAAGAGAGTCAGAGCATAAGAGAGGTACCTGAGTATAGGCGTGAGGAGTGAGAGTAAAAGGGAAAAAGTCAGGGTCTAAGAGAAAAAGATAAAGAAAGGTATGCAGGGGGAGAAAGAAGAAGTAGATCTAGAAAGAGACAGGAGATTATGAGATGACAGGTAAAGAGAGGCAAAACGGAAAACAGAGAGAGAGGGAGAGAGCAACCAACAGAACGAGGGAAAAGATGAAGACTAGACAGACAGACCGCGAGATGGAGGGAGGATGAAAGAAAGTGAGAGATCATGAACATGGTTCTTTGGAGGCTCGTGCTTTGGCGCTTAGAGGCACGCCGCACCACTGGTTCAGGCCCTTCCCACAATCTTTCTGGCTTGTTTACCTCTGTTCGCGAACTTGCTAGTACTAAAACTGATGAATGTAACGTTGAGTGGTCCTGAGGATAGTAAGACCAGTAGCCTGCAGGTTGCACACAGATCTTAGCGCTGGTCGCACTAACCACTATACTGTTTTACTAACTGGAGCTTGCGGGTGCTTCGGTCACAGTTAAGTTATGAAGACACGTGTTTGTGGGGCGGGTGAGGCGTGTCCTATGGCTTTAAGAAACTTGCAGGTATGTAGCTCTAATGGTGGATTTATGGCGGTGGGTGATAATGTACTCGAAATACGTAGGTAGTTTCTCAAAGCAAAATAGGCAAGTTACTCCTCCCCTGTATGCCTCTCAGTCCTGTGGGTCCCCAAGGAGGCTCGGATAAAAAGATTAGGAGGGCAATCCCACAGAATTAAATAAAACTTGAAATATGTTTTTGGAGGGTGAGAAAGTTTTTCAGTGCAGATGAAGACGCAGACATCTATGGAATGCATTTAACTTGTTTGGAAAGTGAAGATGAATTAAAGGAGGGCGCCAGCCTTCAAGTGAGAGTGAGCCTGAGAGACGTGCGTGAGAACAGACTCGTCAAAAAATACTTTTTCCACATTACACGTTTGTTGTTACTGCTCTGCTTTCACAAACAGCATATTACCTTTAATGCTATAAAGATGAAAAATTCAGTTTCTGTGCGTCAGTTAGCAGCAGGTGAACGGTGTCCTTGGGCTTACAGCCTTCTGTGTTCGTCATACTTCGGCGTGGATTGTTTAAAAGGGCTGGTATCGACAATGCTAATAAAACTACGAATAATGCGCGCCACCTGGTGGAAGTCTTGTATAATTGAACTAACAAAGGGATCTCAGAAATGAATAATTTCCCCTGGCTCTCGGAGAGAGGACACACAATACAATTTCTGATGACTCGAGCCTCTCCTTTGCTAACAGACCTTCAGTTGAAAATAATACTGACCTCAGAGGCAGTGAGTGGATGAAAATAGTAGAACACCACCTATTATAAAGTTCAGGGATAAATGGGAATTACTCATGATCTTTAACACTCACCATTACTTACACGCAGATTAGAGAGCCCCTGCGCTAAATATGATGTGAAGTCAGCAAGAATGGTAGCTACTATCGTTCTCAAATGAACAACAAGTATATCTACTCACTCACACAGAAGAGGCTGCAGGCTCCCATCACAAGGCAGTGGCGGCCCACACCTTTTGCCCCCCATGAAGAGTGTCTGTCAGGCTGAACAAAGACACTCTTCATGTTCATGTTTAGGTCAGGCAGCCAGGAGCAGACATGCGCGATTTGCCAGACTCCTGGCTGCCTGAGCTGAACTTTGCTGGGCTGAGGAGATCACAGCTCCTATGGGCGTGACCTCCTCAGCCAAGCAAAGGTGCCTCGAAGGCCCTCCCCTGGGTGACGAGGAAAGCGTCACCAATTGACACTCTCCCTGAGCACTTCAGTTTAAGCCCTGAAGTGCCCAGGGCGAGTGTCAATCAGTGACACTTCGTCACAGAGTGGGGTGGGGTCAGCAGTCTCACTGACCCCATCCCACTCTGCGACAAGGCTGGGACTGCTGCTTTCCCTCATTGGCTGACCATAGTCAGCCAATGAGGGAAGGCAGCAGTCCCAACCCTCCTGGGACCTGGAGGCCGAAGGTAAGTGTGTGTGTGTATGTGTGTGATGTTTCAAATTGAATGTTTGGTGCATGCGTGCATGTTTGAATGGTATGAATGTTGTTAATGGATGTGCGTGCGTGTGTGAAAGAATAAGTGTGTGTGATGTTTTAAAATGAATGTTTGGTGCGTGCGTGCATGTTTGAATGGTATGAATGTTGTTAATGGATGTGCGTGCGTGTCTGTGTGTGAAAGAATGAGTGTGTGTGTGTGCCCCTCCCGCCCCACTCCCTCATAAAGCTGCCGGCCGCCACTGTCACAAGGTACTGAGGGCCAGATATAGGTAGCCTTTTTTCAGTCGCAAAAGCTTTGATTTGTACAACGGGGCCATTTGCAAATGGAAAAAGGCTTTCCTGTGTGTACAAACCACAAAAGTCCAAATAGGTATTTGGAAGGGGTGTGCTTAGTGATTCCTTTCCAAATACTGATTCATATTGGTATGTATTTATGTTTTGCAACCGAATTCCGGTCACAAAATATTACTCTTTTACTACCTTACTCAAAAGACTAGGGGGACCACTTCCCCATCTGAGAATATTGAAACAAATATTTCCAAGAGTAGGCAGTGATCCCCAGGACTACTGCCTACTTTTAAAAATGCTAAATAAAATGTTACTTTTTAAAAAAAAATGCACTATGTTTTCCTTTGAGGAAAACCATTTGCATTTCAATAAAAAGGCTCTATTTAAAAGTAATCACAGACATGGTTGTTTCCTGACATCAGCAAGTCACTGTCTCTTTGATGGCATTTTGTGACCCACCTCATTAATGTTCATGTGGTAGGTCAAATTGCGACCCGCTAGGAATCAGTAAATTAGAAACCGACCTACAAATACAAAGGTCAGTTCACAAACTACTACACAGGTCACCAAATACTGGTCGCACATTGAGACCAGTATTTTGTGACCAGTGCTACGTACATCTGACCTTCAGTAATCAAAAACAGTGAAAGGACAGAAAAGTTCTGCGAAGGATTTACGCTTTCTTAGAAAAGTAAGTGAAAATGTTCATTCAATTGGGATACAGATTGTTGTTGGAGTAGTTCTATTTTCTTTCTACTAGGAGGGAATTCCTAACTTGTAGCATTTTATAAAAAAATACATATTACTGACAGTCTCCTGTACGTAGTTATAGTTAGGACCTAGTTTCCATAGAAAAAGTGTTTTTTGACTTGCATGTATGTTTGGTGCCCTTTGACAAACCTTCACAAAATTACCAAAATAAGTGCCCCCTATGGTCTTGTTGTGCATGGAAAATTTTGTGATGATCTGGTGGGAGGGGGTGGGGGGGTAGAGACGAGCAGAAGGGGTTGTTAAAAAAACAAAAATGTGGGTTTCCAATGTTAATTACCGTAGACTCTTTAGACACTCCTACAGCCCGAACCGCTAGGGGGAATTACACCAAATTTAGCAGAAAGGTAGCTTTTGGTCCACAGATCACCCTTTTTTCTTTCTTGGTGAGAATCTGCTCAGTAGTTTGAGATATTAAAGAAATCCATATTTGTATCTCTGGAGACAAAGCCTAAGCACAGATCTTATGATGAAATCTGATTAGCTGTCAGCACTTCAACCACAAAGTGATGGCAGCCATCTTGGGAGCAATATACATGATAGCCCATCGCATTGAAATGCATTGTAGTGAACGGTAGGTTTTGAGGGTCACAAAAGGAGAAGATATAAAGGGTGATAACAAATTTTAGTTACAATATAAATCATTTGTTGATGGTACAATACTAATGTTGAGAATTGTAATGTGTTCAAAGGTGATTTTACCCTGCTAGGATTTCATGAATCATGCTTGAGAGAAAACAGTTTTCTCATGATTTTCCCATACAGCTTTTGGAAGGTGCTTCAGAAGCTAAAATGAGAGCATATTTTATGTAAATTCATAACTACCTTTTTCAGCCATATGAGACTGAAGTCTGACATTCTCTGAACATGAACTTCCAACAGGAGCAGCCTGTCAGGGTTGTATGATGAAACAACGCATGCTCCAACCACGCATGCCTGAACAACCGGGTCGGAACAACGACTGCGTTGTTTCCACAAATGCCTTTAACACGCATGCCTTTACAACAATTTTTCGTTGTAAAGGCATGCCTCGTAAAGGCATGTGTGGAATGGCATGCGTGGCTGTAGTATGCCACCCACGCTCTAAAAATACAACTCACCTGACCTCGCCCACCCACCCCTAAAAATAAAGGTACCCCAACACCCCCACCCACTCTGAGCCCTAAAACATTCCCAAACCCTCAACCGCCCCTAAAAAACAAAACTACCATGACCCCCCCACCCCTGCCCCTAAAAACAAAACTATCCTGACCCCCACCCCACAAACAAAACTACCCCCACCAGCCCTAAAAACAACAGACTCCCACCCCAAAAATAAAACTAACACCACCCTGCCCCTAACAAAACTACCCGCTCCTAAAAACAAAATTACCCCGACCTCTAAAAACAAAACTACACCGACCCCCCCACCCTGCCCCTAAATACACACCTACCCTGCCCCCACCCCACCGTAAAAAACAAACTACCCCACCCCTAAAAACAACTACCCTAGTGCCCCCTTGCCACCCTGAGCCCTAAACCCTACCCGACCCCACCCCCAAAAATAAAACTACCCGCCCCTAAAGCAAAATTACCCTGACCCCGCGCTAAAAACCAAACTACTCAAACCCTCGACCCCACCCCTAAAAACAAAATTACCTGGACCCTCCACCCCGCCCCTTAAAAAAAGAGAACCCAACCTCCCCTATCCCTAAAAACTACCCCCCAACCCTGCCCCCGCCCCACTTACCTGACTGCCTCCTCTCCTGATGCTCTCCCTTTTTCTCTGCCTTAACCATGCATGTGTGTTGTTTAGCACATGCGTGGTTAAGGCAGAGAAAAAGTGAGTCGTTGTTAACGTAAGCGTGGTTCCGCTTGCGTTAACAACGCAATCATTGTTCCGGAGTCAATGTTCTGGATGTTTCCCGCCTGTCAGTTGATTCCTTTGTGTTCTACTGCAGCCTCCCAGAGTGTTCTAAAGAACTACTAGAGCGCTGACAGTCAACTTATGACAAAAGTATGGCACACCTTAAGCTATCTTGATTGAATCAAAATGGTAAACTTTAAAACATTTAACTTAGAAAGAAACTAAATAAGGGGGTGCATTTTGTCATAGAAATTATGATTAGTGCTGTAGGAAGAAAAATTAGAACATGTTTTAAGCGAGTTCCAAAATATCGTCCTGTTTTACCTCCAACAGGAGTAGCCTGTCAATTGATTCCCTTGTGTTCTACTGCAACCTCTCAGAGTGTTCTAAAAAACAAATAGAGTGCTAACAGTCTTACTTATAACAAAAGTGTGGCACACCCAAAGCTATCTCGATTGAATCAAACTTGTAAAACCATCGACACTGAGAGAAATAGAATGCTTAGGTTTTGTTGACATTTCTTGACTAAATTATTAGTAAAACATCAGCAGTGGTGATGGTCATTGGGTTTAGGTGATTCTGTGGTTGGAGTATACACCACATAAATATGATTTACTAAATTTCTCACAGTTTGCAGATTTCATTAAAAATTGTGTTTCTCAAACAGGTGACAATCTTAAAGTCTGAGAAAGTGCTATATAGCTTGCATTTTTGCTGAATAATTTAAATAATAAAGCATAATTTGGTCCCCCATGTTACTTTTTGCTAGATGGCATGGCAATGTTTTAAGGTCTGCAGAACGGTTTGAGGAAAGCCATGATGATGATGGTGAAATCCATATTTCACAGGCAAGTGAGAAATATTTTCCACATTTCACTGTGAATTATGGGTTTTTACACAATTGCACTGTGTGCAATAAAATACATAAAAGTTCAAAAACATTGCTAAGACACTAAGACACTTGCGCACACTCAGACACAAAGACACTCGCGCACACTCAGACACAAAGACACTCGCGCACACTTAGACACAAAGACACTCGTGCACACTCAGACACAAAGACACTTGCGCACACTCAGACACAAAGACACTTGCGCACACTCAGACACTCATGCACACTCACACACTTGCGAACACTTGCGCACACTCAGACACTCGCACACGCTCAGAAACTCATGCACACTCAGACACTCAAGCACACTCGGACATTTAGACACTTGCGCACACTCGCACGCACTCCGACACACACACACACTCAGACACTAAGACACTTGCACACACTCAGACACAGACACTTGCACACACTCAGACACAGACACTTGCACACAGTCAGACACAGACACTTGCGCACAGTCAGACACAGACACTAGTGCACACTCAGACACTCTCGCACACTCAGACACTTGTGCACACTCGCACACACTCAGACACTCGGACACACTCAGACACTCGGACACACTCGCGCACACTCAGACACACTCGCGCACACTCAGACACACTCGCGCACACTCAGACACACTCGCGCACACTCAGACACACTCGCGCACACTCAGACACTCGCACATACTCAGACACTCGCACATACTCAGACACTCGCACATACTCAGACACTCGCACACACTCGCGTGCACTCAGACACTCGCACGCACTCAGACACTCATGCACACTCCCACACTTGTGAACACTTGCGCACACTCAGACACTCGCACACACTCATAAGCTCATGCACACTCAGACACTCGCGCACACTCGCATGCACTCCGGCACTCACATACACTCAGACACTAAGACACTTGCGCACACTCAGACACTCACGCACACTCAGACACAAAGACACTCGCGCACACTCAGACACAAAGACACTCGCGCACACTTAGACACAAAGACACTCGTGCACACTCAGACACAAAGACACTTGCGCACACTCAGACACAAAGACACTTGCGCATACTCAGACACAAAGACACTCGCGTACACTCAGACACAAAGACACTCGCGCACACTCAGACAGTTGTGCACACTCAGGCACAAAGACACTAGTGCACCCTCAGAAACCTGTGCACACTCAGACACTTATTCACTCATGCACACTCAAACACTTGCACACACTCAGACACTTGCACACACTCAGACACTTGCACACACTCAGACAGTAGCGCATACTCAGACAATAGCGCACACTAGTGCACACTCGTGCACTCAGGTGCACTCAGACACTCAGGCGCACTCAGACACTCGCAGACACCCGCGCCCACTCAGACACGTGCACGTACTCAGACATTCAGACACTCACGCGCACAGACACTCATGCACATTCGCGCACACTCACGCACACAGACACTCAGACACTCGGGAGCACTCAGACACTCACGCACACTCAGACACTCATGCACACAGACACTTGCACACACTCAGACACTCGCGCACACTCACACGCACTCAGACACAGACACGCGCGCATACTCAGACACTCGTGCACAATAGCACGCACGCAGACACTCGGGCACACTCAAACACTCGGGCACACTCAGACACTCGCACACACTTGGGCACACTCAGACACTCGCGCACACTTGCACGCACTCAGACACTCGCACACACTCATAAGCTCATGCACACTCAGACACTCGAGCACACTCGGACATTTAGACACTTGCGCACACTCGCACACACTCCGACACACACACACACACTCAGACACTAAGACACTTGCACACACTCAGACACAGACACTTGCACACACTCAGACACAGACACTTGCACACAGTCAGACACAGACACTAGTGCACACTCAGACACTCTCGCACACACTCAGACACTCGTGCACATTCAGACACTCGCACACACTCAGACACTTGGGCACACTCAGACACTCACGCACACTTGCACACACTCAGACACTCAAGCACATTCAGACACTCGCACACACTCAGAGACTCACACGCACTCACTCAGAATCTTGTGCACACTCACTTAGACACTAGAGCACACTCGCTCTCACTCACTTGCGCACACTCAGACACTTGCGCACACTCATGCACACTCAGACACTCGAGCACATTCAGACACTCGCACACACTCAGAGACTCACACGCACTCACTCAGATACTTGTGCACACTCACGTAGACACTAGAGCACACTCAGACACTCATGTATACTCAGACACTCGCGCACAATTGTGCACACTCAGACACTCCCACACAATGAGACACTCCGGAACTAAGACACTCGTGCACACTCACGCACACTCAAACACTTGCGCACACTCAGGCACAAAGACACTAGTGCACCCTCAGAAACCTGTGCATACTCAGACACTCACACTCACGCACACTCAGACACTTATTCACTCATGCACACTCAGACACTTGCACACACTCAGACACTAGCACGCACTCGCGCACTCAGACCCTCGCACGCACCCAGACACTTGCGCGCAGACACTCACGCACACTTGCGCACATTCTCACACACTCAGACACTCGCGCACACTCAGACACTCACGCACACTCAGACACTCACGCACAGACACTCGCGCACACACACTCGCGCACACTCAGACACTCGCGCACACTAAGACACTTGCGCAAACTCAGGCACTCAGACACTCGTGCACACACATGCACACCCAGACACTGGTGCACACTCAGACACTCACGCACACTCAGTCGTGGACACTCGTGCACACTCACTCTCACGCACACAGACACTCAGACACTTGGGCGCACTCACGCACCCTCAGACACTCGCACACACTCAGACGCACTCAGACACTCGTGCACACTCAGACACTCGCACACACTCAGACACTCGCACACACTCACACTCAGACACTAGTGCACATTCACACTTGAGCACACTCAGGCACTCGGTCACACTCACACTCGCGCACACTCAGACATGTGCACGCACTCAGACATTCAGACACTCATGCACACAAACACTCATGCATAGGCACATTCAGACACTCGGGCGCACTCACTCAGACACTCACGCATACTCAGACACTCACGCATACTCAGACACTCAAACGCACTTGTGCAAATTCAGACACTCGCACACACTCAGGCACCCACGCTCACTCAGACACTCACGTGCACTCAGACACTCGCTCACAATTGTGCACACTAAGACACTCATACACACTCAGACACTCGCACACACTCAGATACTAGTGCACACTCACACTCGAGCACAGTCAGACACACTTAGACACTCAGACACTCGCGCACACTCAGACACAAAGACACTAGTGCACACTCAGGCACAAAGACACTTGCGCACACTCAGGCACAAAGACACTTGCGCACACTCAGGCACAAAGACACTTGCGCACACTCAGGCACAAAGACACTTGCGCACACTCAGGCACAAAGACACTAGTGCACCCTCAGACACTAGTGCACCCTCAGACACTCACGCATACTCAGACACTCGCTCACACTCAGACACTCGCAATCACTCACTCGCAATCACTCAGACACTCGCACACACTCAGACACTTGTGCACACTCGCGCACACTCAGACACTCGCGCACTCTCATGCACACTCAGACACTTGCACGCACTCAGACACTCATGAAAACTCAGACACTCGTGCACACTCATGCACACCCAGACACTGGTGCACACTCAGACACTCACGCACACTCAGTCGCGGACACTCGTGCACACTCACTCTCGCGCACACTTACGCACACAGACACTTGGGCGCACTCACGCACACTCAGACACTCGCACACACTCAGACACTCGCGCATACTCAGACAGTCGCGCACACTCAGACAGTTGCGCACACTTGTGCACACCAAGACACTCGTGCACACTCAGACACTTGTGCACACTCAGACACACACACACTCAGGCACACTCAGACACTCGCACACACTCAGATACTAGTGCACATTCACACTTGAGCACACTCAGACACTCGAGAACACTCAGACAATCGCACGCACCTTGACACTCGCGCACACCCAGACACTAAGACACTTGCGCACACTCAGGCACAAAGACACTTGCGCACACTCAGGCACAAAGACACTAGTGCACCCTCAGACACTAGTGCACCCTCAGACACTCACGCATACTCAGACACTCGCGCACACTCAGACACTCGCGCACACTCAGACACTCAAGCAGTCTTGTGCGCACTCAGACACTCGCACACACTGAGACACTTGCGCACACTCAGGCACTCAGACACTCATGCACACTCATGCACATCCAGACACTGGTGCACACTCAGACACTCACTCACACTCAGTCGTGGACACTCACGCACATTCACACTCGCGCACACTCACGCACACTCAGACACGTGCACGCACTCAGACATTCAGACACTCACGCACACAGACACTCGTGCACAGGCACACTCAGACACTCGGGCGCACTCACTCACGCAGACTCAGACACTCACGCATACGGAGACACTCATACATACTCAGACACTCGCTCAAACCTGTGCACACTAAGACACTCGCGCACACTCAGACACTAAGACACTCGTGCACACTCAGACACACACTCAGACACTCGCACACACTCAGATACTAGTGCACACTCACACTCGCACACACTCAGACACTCACGCTCACTTAGACACTCGCACACACTCAGACACTCACGCGCACTCAGACACTCGCTCACACGTGCACACTAAGACACTTGTCCACACTCAAACACTAAGACACTCAGTCACACTCAGACATTCGCACACACTGAGTCACTCGCACACACTCATATACTAGTGCACATTCACACTTGAGCACACTCAGACACTCGCGCACACTCAGACATTTGCGCACACTCAGACACTCGCATGCACCTTCACACTCGCGCACACCCAGACACTCGCGCACACTCAAACACAAAGACACTCGCGCACACTCAGACACAAGACACTCGCGCACACTCAGACACAAAAGACACTCGCGCACACTCAAACACAAAGACACTCCCACACACTCAGACACAAAGACACTCGCGCACACTCAGACACAAAGACACTCGCGCACACTCAGACATTTGCGCACACTCAGACACTCGCATGCACCTTGACACTCGCGCACACCCAGACACAAAGACACTTGCGCACACTCAAACACAAAGACACTTGCGCACACTCAGACACAAAGACACTCGCGCACACTCAGACACAAAGACACTTGCGCACACTCAGGCACAAAGACACTAGTGCACCCTCAGAAACCTGTGCATACTCAGACACTCAGACACTCACGCACACTCAGACACTTATTCACTCATGCACGCTCAGACACTTTCACACACTCAGACACTTGCACGCACTCAGACACTAGCGCGCACTAAGACACTCAGGTGCACTCAGACACTCAGGCGCACTCAGGCGCACTCAGGCACTCGCGCGCACTCGGACACGTGCACGTACTCAGACATTCAGACACTCACGCACACAGACACTCATGCACATTCGCGAACACTCAGAAACTCGCACACACTCACGCACACAGACAATCAGACACTCGGGTGCACTCAGACACAGACAATCGCGCACACTCAGACACTTAGACACTTGCAAACACTCAGACACTCGCGCACACTCACACGCACTCCGACACTCGCACACACTCAGACACATAGACCCTCGCGCATACTCAGACACTCGTGCACAATCGCACGCACTCAGACACTCGCGCATACTCAGACACTCACACGCACTCAGACGCTCGGGCACACTCAGACACTCGCGCACACTGGGGCACACTCAGACACTCGCACACACTCAGACATTTGGGCACACTCAAACACTTGGGCACACTCAAACACTTGCGCACACTCAGACACTCACGCACACTTGCAAACACTCAGACACTCATGCACACTCACATACTTGAGAACACTTGCGCACACTCAGACACTTGCACACGCTCAGAAACTCATGCACACTCAGACACTCGAGCACACTCGGACATTTAGACACTTGCGCACACTCGCACGCACTCCGACACACACACACACTCAGACACTTGCACACACTCAGACACAGACACTTGCACACACTCAGACACAGACACTTGCACACAGTCAGACACAGACACTAGTGCACACTCAGACACTCTCGCACACACTCAGACACTCACGCACACTCAGACACTTGTGCACACTCGCACACACTCAGACACTCGGACACACTCAGACACTCGTGCACACTCAGACACTCGTGCACACTCGCGCACACTCAGACACTCGCACACACTCAGACACTCGCACACACTCAGACACTCGCACACACTTGCACGCACTCAGACACTCATGCACACTCCCACACTTGTGAACACTTGCGCACACTCAGACACTCGCACACACTCATAAGCTCATGCACACTCAGACACTCGCGCACACTCGCATGCACTCCGGCACTCACATACACTCAGACACAAAGAAACTTGCGCACACTCAGACACAAAGACACTCGGGCACACTCAGACACAAAGACACTCGCGCACACTCAGACACAAAGACACTCGTGCACACTCAGACACAAAGACACTTGCGCACACTCAGACACAAAGACACTTGTGCACACTCAGACACAAAGACACTCGCGTACACTCAGACACAGACACTCGCGCACACTCAGACACTTGCGCACACTCAGGCACAAAGACACTAGTGCACCCTCAGAAACCTGTGCATACTCAGACACTCAGACACTCACGCACACTCAGTCACTTATTCACTCAGACACTTGCACACACTCAGACACTTGCACACACTCAGACAGTAGCGCATACTCAGACACTAGCGCACACTTGTGCACACTCAGACACTCAGACACTCACGCACACTCAGACACTTATTCACTCATGCACACTCAGACACTTGCACGCACTCAGACACTAGCGCGCACTAAGACACTCAGGTGCACTCAGACACTCAGGCGCACTCAGACACTCGCGCGCACTCGGACACGTGCACGTACTCAGACATTCAGACACTCACGCACACAGACACTCATGCACATTCGCGAACACTCAGAAACTCGCACACACTCACGCACACAGACAATCAGACACTCGGGTGCACTCAGACACAGACAATCGCGCACACTCAGACACTTAGACACTTGCACACACTCAGACACTCGCGCACACTCACACGCACTCCGACACTCGCACACACTCAGACACATAGACCCTCGCGCATACTCAGACACTCGTGCACAATCGCACGCACTTAGACACTCGCGCATACTCAGACACTCACACGCACTCAGACGCTCGGGCACACTCAGACACTCGCGCACACTCGGGCACACTCAGACACTCGCACACACTCAGACACTTGGGCACACTCAAACACTTGGGCACACTCAAACACTTGCGCACACTCAGACACTCACGCACACTTGCAAACACTCAGACACTCATGCACACTCACATACTTGAGAACACTTGCGCACACTCAGACACTTGCACACGCTCAGAAACTCATGCACACTCAGACACTCGAGCACACTCGGACATTTAGACACTTGCGCACACTCGCACGCACTCCGACACACACACACACTCAGACACTTGCACACACTCAGACACAGACACTTGCACACACTCAGACACAGACACTTGCACACACTCAGACACAGACACTTGCACACACTCAGACACAGACACTTGCACACACTCAGACACAGACACTTGCACACACTCAGACACAGACACTTGCACACACTCAGACACAGACACTAGTGCACACTCAGACACTCTCGCACACTCAGACACTTGTGCACACTCAGACACTTGTGCACACTCAGACACTTGTGCACACTCGCACACACTCAGACACTCGGACACACTCAGACACTCGTGCACACTCGCGCACACTCAGACACTCGCACACACTCAGACACTCACACACACTTGCACGCACTCAGACACTCATGCACACTCCCACACTTGTGAACACTTGCGCACACTCAGACACTCGCACACACTCATAAGCTCATGCACACTCAGACACTCGCGCACACTCGCATGCACTCCGGCACTCACATACACTCAGACACAAAGAAACTTGCGCACACTCAGACACAAAGACACTCGGGCACACTCAGACACAAAGACACTCGCGCACACTCAGACACAAAGACACTCGTGCACACTCAGACACAAAGACACTCGCGCACACTCAGACACAAAGACACTTGCGCACACTCAGACACAAAGACACTTGTGCACACTCAGACACAAAGACACTCGCGTACACTCAGACACAAAGACACTCGCGCACACTCAGACACTTGCGCACACTCAGGCACAAAGACACTAGTGCACCCTCAGAAACCTGTGCATACTCAGACACTCAGACACTCACACACACTCAGTCACTTATTCACTCAGACACTTGCACACACTCAGACACTTGCACACACTCAGACAGTAGCGCATACTCAGACACTAGCGCACACTTGTGCACACTCAGACACTCAGGTGCACTCAGACGGACTCAGGCGCACTCAGACACTCGCAGACACTCGCGCCCACTCAGACACGTGCACGTACACTCAGACACTCGGGAGCACTCAGACACTCATGCACACAGACACTCATGCACACAGACACTCGCGTACACGTGCACACTCAGACACTTGCACACACTCAGACACTCGCGCACACTCACACGCACTCAGACACAGACACTCGCGCATACTCAGACACTCGTGCACAATTGCACGCACGCAGACACTCGCGCACACTCAGACACTCGGGCACACTCAAACACTCGGGCACACTCAAACACTCGCACACACTCAGACACTCGCACACACTCAGACACTCGTGCACACTCAGACACTCGCGCACACTTGCACGCACTCAGACACTCGCACACACTCAGACACTCAAGCACATTCAGACACTCGCACACACTCAGAGACTCACACGCACTCACTCAGATACTTGTGCACACTCACTTAGACACTAGAGCACACTCGCGCTCACTCACTTGCGCACACTCAGACACTTGCGCACACTCATGCACACTCAGACACTCAAGCACATTCAGACACTCGCACACACTCATAGACTCACACGCACTCACTTAGATACTTGTGCACACTCACTTAGACACTAGAGCACACTCAGACACTCATGTATACTCAGACACTCACGCACAATTGTGCACACTCAGACACTCCCACACAATGAGATACTTGAGCACACTCAGGAACTAAGACACTCGTGCACACTCATGCACACCCAGACACTTGCGCACACTCAGACACTCACACACACTCAGACACTTGCGTACACTCACACTCGTGCACACTCACGCACACTCAGACACTTGCGCACACTCAGGCACAAAGACACTAGTGCACCCTCAGAAACCTGTGCATACTCAGACACTCACGCACACTCAGACACTTATTCTCTCATGCACACTCAGACACTTGAACACACTCAGACACCTGCACACACTCAGACAGTAGCGCATACTCAGACACTAGCGCACACTTGTGCACACACAGACACTCAGGCGCACTCAGACGCACTCAGACACTCGCAGACACTCGCGCCCACTCAGACACGTGCACGTACTCAGACATTCAAACACTCACGCGCAGACACTCATGCACATTCGCGCACACTCACGCACACAGACACTCAGACACTCGGGAGCACTCAGACACTCACACGCACTCAGACACTCACGCACACTCAGACACTCATGCACACAGACACTCGCGCACACTCAGACACTTAGACACTCGCGCACACTCACACGCACTCAGACACAGACACTTGCGCATACTCAGACACTCGTGCACAATCGCACGCGCGCAGACACTCGCGCACACTCAGACACTCAAACACTCGGGCACACTCAAACACTCGGGTACACTCAGACACTCGCACACACTTGGGCACACTCAGACACTCGCGCACACTCAGACACTCGCGCACACTTGCACGCACTCAGACACTCGCGCACACTCAGACACTCGTGCACACTCGTGCACATTCAGACACTCGCACACACTCAGACACTTGGGCACACTCGCACACACTCAGACACTCAAGCACATTCAGACACTCGTACACACTCAGAGACTCACACGCACTCACTCAGATACTTGTGCACACTCACTTAGACACTAGAGCACACTCAGACACTCACGCACAATTGTGCACACTCAGACACTCCCACACAATGAGACACTTGAGCACACTCAGGAACTAAGACACTCGTGCACACTCATGCACACCCAGACACTTGCGCACACTCAGACACTCACACACACTCAGACACTTGCGTACACTCACACTCGTGCACACTCACGCACACTCAGACACGTGCACACACTCAGACATTCAGACACTCACGCACACAGACATTCGTGCACATTCACGCACACTCAGACACTCAGACACTCGCTCACACGTGCACACTAAGACACTTGTCCACACTCAAACACTAAGACACTCCCTCACACGCAGCCATTCGCACACACTCAGTCACTCGCACACACTCAGATACTAGTGCACATTCACACTTGAGCACACTCAGGCACAAAGACACTAGTGCACACTCAGACACTCATGCACACTTGCACGCACTCAGACACTCGCACACACTCAGACACTCGTGCACACTCGTGCACATTCAGACACTCGCACACACTCAGACACTTGGGCACACTCAGACACTCATGCACACTCGCACACACTCAGACACTCAAGCACATTCAGACACTCGCACACACTCAGAGACTCACACGCACTCACTCAGATACTTGTGCACACTCACTTAGACACTAGAGCACACTCGCGCTCACTCACTTGCGCACACTCAGACACTTGCGCACACTCATGCACACTCAGACACTCAAGCACATTCAGACACTCGCACACACTCAGAGACTCACACGCACTCACTCAGATACTTGTACACACTCACTTAGACACTAGAGCACACTCAGACACTCATGTATACTCAGACACTCATGCACAATTGTGCACACTCAGACACTCCCACACAATGAGACACTTGAGCACACTCAGGAACTAAGACACTCGTGCACACTCATGCACACCCAGACACTTGCGTACACTCACACTCGTGCACACTCACGCACACTCAGACACGTGCACACACTCAGACATTCAGACACTCACGCACACAGACACTCGTGCACACAGACACGCACACTCAGACACTCGCTCACACGTGCACACTAAGACACTTGTCCACACTCAAACACTAAGACACTCCCTCACACGCAGACATTCGCACACACTCAGTCACTCGCACACACTCAGATACTAGTGCACATTCACACTTGAGCACACTCAGGCACAAAGACACTAGTGCACACTCAGACACTCACGCACACTTTAACACTTGCGCACACTTGCGTACACTCAGACACTTAGACACTTGCACACACTCACACTCGCGCACACTCACACACACTCCGACACTCGCACACACTCAGACACAAAGACACTCGCGCATACTCAGACACGCGTGCACAATCGCACGCACTCAGAAACTCGCACACACTGAGACACTCGCACACACTGAGACACTAGCACACTTGCACACACTCAGACACAAAGACACTAGTGCACACTCAGACACTCGCAAGCACTCAGACATTCGCGCACATTCAGACACTCGTGCACAATCGCACGCACTCACTCGCGCACACTCAGACACTCACGCACACTCACACACACTCAGACACTCATGTAACACTCACATACTTGCGCACACTCACACACTCACACACTCGCACACACTCAGAAACTCATGCACACTCACACACTTGCGAACACTTGCGCACACTCAGACACTCGCACACGCTCAGAAACTCATGCACACTCAGACACTCGAGCACACTCGGACATTTAGACACTTGCGCACACTCGCACGCACTCCGACACACACACACACTCAGACACTAAGACACTTGCACACACTCAGACACATACACTTGCACACACTCAGACACAGACACTTGCACACAGTCAGACACAGACACTAGTGCACACTCAGACACTCTCGCACACTCAGACACTTGTGCACACTCGCACACACTCAGACACTCGGACACACTCAGACACTCGTGCACACTCAGACACTCGTGCACACTCAGACACTCGCACACACTCACACTCGCACACACTCAGACACTCGCACACACTCGCGTGCACTCAGACACTCGCACGCACTTAGACACTCGCACGCACTCAGACACTCATGCACACTCCCACACTTGTGAACACTTGCACACACTCAGACACTCGCACAAACTCATAAGCTCATGCACACTCAGACACTCGCGCACACTCGCATGCACTCCGGCACTCACATACACTCAGACACTAAGACACTCGCGCACACTCAGACACAAAGACACTTGCGCACACTCAGACACAAAGACACTCGCGCACACTCAGACACAAAGACACTCGTGCACACTCAGATACAAAGACACTCGTGCACACTCAGATACAAAGACACTCGCGTACACTCAGACACAAAGACACTCGCGTACACTCAGACACTTGCACACACTCAGGCACAAAGACACTAGTGCACCCTCAGAAACCTGTGCATACTCAGACACTCAGACACTCACGCACACTCAGACACTTATTCACTCATGCACACTCAGACACTTGCACACACTCAGACACTTGCACACACTCAGACAGTAGCGCATACTCAGACAGTAGCGCATACTCAGACAGTAGCGCATACTCAGACACTAGCGCACACTTGTGCACACTCAGACACTCAGGCGCACTCAGACACTCGCAGACACTCAGGCGCACTCAGACACTCGCAGACGCTCGCGCACACTCAGACACGTGCACATACTCAGACATTCAGACACTCATGCGCACAGTCACTCAAGCACACAGACACTCAGACACTCGGGAGCACTCAGACACTCACGCGCACTCAGACACTCACGCACACTCACACTCGCGCACACTTGTGCACACTCAGACACTCGCGCACACTCAGACACTCGCGCACACTCACACGCACTCAGACACATAGACACTCGTGCATACTCAGACACTCGTGCACAATCGCACGCACGCAGACACTCGCGCACACTCAGACACTCAAACACTCGGGCACACTCAAACACTCAGACACTCGCACACACTTGGGCACACTCAGACACTCGCGCACACTCAGACACTCACACACACTTGCACGCACTCAGACACTCGCACACACTCAGACACTCGTGCACACTCGTGCACATTCAGACACTCGCACACACTCAGACACTCAAGCACATTCAGACACTCAAGCACATTCAGACACTCGCACATACTCAGAGACTCACACGCACTCACTCAGATACTTGTGCACACTCACTTAGACACTAGAGCAGACTCGCGCTCACTCACTTGCGCACACTCAGACACTTGCGCACACTCATGCACACTCACACTCAAGCACATTCAGACACTCGCACACACTCAGAGACTCACACGCACTCACTCAGATACTTGTGCACACTCACTTAGACACTAGAGCACACTCAGACACTCATGTATACTCAGACACTCACGCACAATTGTGCACACTCAGAAACTCCCACACAATGAGACACTTGAGCACACTCAGGAACTAAGACACTCGTGCACACTCATGCACACCCAGACACTTGCGCACACTCATGCACACTCAGACACTCAAGCACATTCAGACACTCGCACACACTCAGAGACTCACACGCACTCACTCTGATACTTGTGCACACTCACTTAGACACTAGAGCACACTCAGACACTCATGTATACTCAGACACTCACGCACAATTGTGCACACTCAGAAACTCCCACACAATGAGACACTTGAGCACACTCAGGAACTAAGACACTCGTGCACACTCATGCACACACAGACACTTGCGCACACTCATGCACACTCAGACACTCAAGCACATTCAGACACTCGCACACACTCAGAGACTCACACACACTCACTCTGATACTTGTGCACACTCACTTAGACACTAGAGCACACTCAGACACTCATGTATACTCAGACACTCACGCACAATTGTGCACACTCAGAAACTCTCACAAAATAAGACACTTGAGCACACTCAGGAACTAAGACACTCGTGCACACTCATGCACACACAGACACTTGCGCACACTCAGACACTCACACACACTCAGACACTTGCGTACACTCACACTTGTGCACACTCACGCACACTCAGACACATGCACACACTCAGACATTCAGACACTCACGCACACAGACACTCGTGCACATTCACGCACACTCAGACACTCAGACACTCGCTCACACGTGCACACTAAGACACTTGTCCACACTCAAACACTAAGACACTCCCTCACACGCAGACATTCGCACACACTCAGATACTAGTGCACATTCACACTTGAGCACACTCAGGCACAAAGACACTAGTGCACACGCAGACACTCACACACACTTGCACGCACTCAGACACTCGCACACACTCAGACACTCGTGCACACTCGTGCACATTCAGACACTCGCACACACTCAGACACTTGGGCACACTCAGACACTCACGCACACTCGCACACACTCAGAGACTCACACGCACTCACTCAGATACTTGTGCACACTCACTTAGACACTAGAGCACACTCGCGCTCACTCACTTGCACACACTCAGACACTTGCGCACACTCATGCACACTCAGACACTCAAGCACATTCAGACACTCGCACACACTCAGAGACTCACACGCACTCACTCAGATACTTGTGCACACTCACTTAGACACTCGAGCACATTCGCGCACACTCAGACACTCAGGCACTCACGCGCACTCACACACTCGCTCACACGTGCACACTAAGACACTTCTCCACACTCAAACACTAAGGGGGTTATTCCAACTTTGGAGGAAGTGGTAATCCGCCCCAAAAGTAACGGTAAAGTGACGGATATACCACCAGCCGTATTACGAGTCCATTATATCCTATGGAACTCGTAATACGGCTGGTGGTAAATCCGTCACATTTGGGACGGATTACCACCTCCTCCAAAGTTGGAATAACCCCCTAAGACACTCACTCACACTCAGACATTTGCACACACTCACTCGCACACACTCAGATACTAGTGCACATTCACACTTGAGCACACTCAGACACTTGTGCACATTCAGACATTCGCACACACTCAGACACTCGCATGCACCTTGACACTCGCGCACACTCAGACATTCGCACACACTCATGCACACTCAGACACTCGTGCACACTCAGACACAAAGACACTCGCGCACACTCAGACACAAAGACACTCGCGCACACTCAGGCACAATGACACTAGTGCACCCTCAGGCACAATGACACTAGTGCACCCTCAGAAACCTGTGCATACTCAGACACTCAGACACTCACGCACATTCAGACACTTCTTCACTCATGCTCACTCAGACACTTGCACACAATCAGACAGTAGCGCATACTCAGACACTAGCGCATACTCAGACACTAGCGCATACTCAGACACTAGCGCACACTTGTGCACACTCAGACACTCGCGCGCACTCAGACACTCGCGCGCACTCAGACACTCGCGCGCACTCAGACACTTGCGCGCACTCACACTCGCGCGCACTCGCGCACACTCAGACATGTGCACGTACTCAGACATTCAGACACTCACGCACACACTCATGCACATTCGCGCACACTCATGCACACAGACACTCAGACACTCGGGAGCACTCAGACACTCACGCGCACTCCAACACTCACGCACACTCAGACACTCACGCACACTCCGACACTCACGCACACTCAGACACTCACGCACACAGACACTCACGCACACTCGTGCACACTCAGACACTTAGACACTTGCGCATACTCAGACACTTGCGCATACTCAGACACTCGTGCACACTCAGACACTCGCGCACACTCAGACACTCGCGTACACTCAGACACTCGCGCGCACTTGCACGCACTCAGACACTAGCGCACACTCAGGCACTCACGCGCGCTCACACGTGCACACTAAGACACTTGTCCACACTCAAACACTAAAACACTCACTCACATTCAGACATTTGCACACACTCAGTCACTCGCACACACTCAGATACTAGTGCACATTCACACTTGAGCACACTCAGACACTTGCGCACATTCAGACATTCGCACACACTCAGACACTCGCATGCACCTTGACACTCGCGCACACTCAGACATTCGCGCACACTCAGACACTCGCATGCACCTTGACACTCGCGCACACCCAGACACTAAGACACTCGCGCACACTCAGACACAAAGACACTCGCGCACACTCAGACACAAAGACACTCGCGCACACTCAGACACAAAGACACTCGCGCACACTCAGACACAAAGACACTTGCGCACACTCAGACACAAAGACACTTGCGCACACTCAGACACAAAGACACTTGCGCACACTCAGGCACAATGACACTAGTGCACCCTCAGAAACCTGTGCATACTCAGACACTCAGACACTCACGCACACTCACTTATTCACTCATGCTCACTCAGACACTTGCACACAATCAGACAGTAGCGCATACTCAGACACTAGCGCATACTCAGACACTAGCGCACACTTGTGCACACTCAGACACTCGCGCGCACTCAGACACTCGCGCGCACTCAGACACTCGCATGCACCTTGACACTCGCGCACACCCAGACACTAAGACACTCGCGCACACTCAGACACAAAGACACTCGCGCACACTCAGACACAAAGACACTCGCGCACACTCAGACACAAAGACACTCGCGCACACTCAGACACAAAGACACTCGCGCACACTCAGACACAAAGACACTCGCGCACACTCAGACACAAAGACACTCGCGCACACTCAGACACAAAGACACTCGCGCACACTCAGGCACAATGACACTAGTGCACCCTCAGAAACCTGTGCATACTCAGACACTCAGACACTCACGCACACTCAGACACTTATTCACTCATGCTCACTCAGACACTTGCACACAATCAGACAGTAGCGCATACTCAGACACTAGCGCATACTCAGACACTAGCGCATACTCAGACACTAGCGCACACTTGTGCACACTCAGACACTTGCGCGCACTCAGACACTCGCGCGCACTCAGACACTCGCGCGCACTCAGACACTCGCGCGCACTCAGACACTCGCGCGCACTCAGACACTCGCGCGCACTCAGACACTTGCGCGCACTCAGACACTTGCGCGCACTCAGGCACTCGCGCACACTCAGGCACTCGTGCACACTCAGACATGTGCACGTACTCAGACATTCAGACACTCACGCACACAGACACTCATGCACATTCGCGCACACTCAGAAACTCGCGCACACTCATGCACACAGACACTCAGACACTCGGGAGCACTCAGACACTCACGTGCACTCCAACACTCATGCACACTCAGACACTCACGCACACTCAGACACTCACACACACTCGTGCACACTCACAAGCACTCCGACACTCGCACAAACTCAGACACATAGACACTCGCGCATACTTAGACACTCGCACACACTCGCGCACATTCAGACACTTGCGCACACTCAGACACTAGCGCACACTTGTGCACACTCAGACACTCGCGTGCACTCAGACACTCGCGTGCACTCAGACACGTGCACGTACTCAGGCATTCAGACACTCAAGCACACAGACACTCATGCACATTCGCGAACACTCAGAAACTCACGCACACAGACACTCAGACACTCAGGTGCACTCAGACACAGACAATCGCGCACACTCAGACACTTAGACCCTCGCGCATACTCAGACACTCGTGCACATTCGCACGCACTCAGACACTCGCACGCACTCAGACACTCGCGCATACTCAGACACTCGCACACACTCAGACACTTAGACCCTCGCGCATACTCAGACACTCGTGCACAATCGCACGCACTCAGACACTCGCGCATACTCAGACACTCGCACGCACTCAGACACACTCAGACACTCAGGCACACTCAGACACTCGCACACACTCAGACACTCGCGCGCACTCAGACACTCGCACACACTCAGACACTCGCACACACTCAGACACTCGCACACACTCAGACACTCGCACACACTCAGACACTCGCACACACTCGCGCACACTCAGACACTCGCACACACTCAGACACTCGCGCACACTTGCACACACTCAGACACTCGCACACACTCAGACACTCGTGCACAGTCAGACACTCGCACACACTCAGCCACTTGGGCACACTCAGACACTTGCGCACACTCAGACACTCACGCACACTCGCACACACTCAGACACTCATGCGCACTCACACACTTGCGCACACTTGCACACACTCAGACACTCGCGCACACTCACATGCACTCCGACACTCACACACACTCAGACACAAATACACTCGCGCATACTCAGATACGGGTGCACAATGCCACGCACGCAGACACTCGCGCATACTCAGACACTCAGGCACACTCAAACACTCGGGCACACTCACTCGGGCACACTCAAACACTCGCACACACTCGCACGCACTCAGACACTCGCACACACTGAGACACTAGCACACTTGCACACACTCAGACATAGACACTAGTGCACACTCAGACACTCGCAAGCACTCAGACACTCGCGCACACTCACTCGTGCACACTCGCACGCACTCAGACACTCGCACACACTCACTCGGGCACACTCAAACACTTGCGCACACTCAGACACTCGCGCACACTCAGACACTCGCGCACACTCGCACACACTCAGACACTCATGTAACACTCACATACTTGCGAACACTTGCGCACACTCAGACACTCGCACACGCTCAGTATCTCATGCACACAGACACTCGAGCACACTCAGGCATTTAGACACTTGCGCACACTCGCACGCACTCAGACACTAAGACACTTGCACACACTCAGACACAGACACTTGCACACAGTAAGACAGACACTAGTGCACACTCAGACACTCTCGCACACACTCAGACACTCACACACACTCAGAGACTTGTGCACACTCGCACACACTCAGACACTCGGACACACTCAGACACTCGTGCACACTTGCGCACACTCACACTCACTCAGACACTCGCACACACTCGCACGCACTCAGACACTCGCACGCACTCAGACACTCGCACGCACTCAGACACTCGTGCACACTCAGACACTCGTGCACACTTGCGCACACTCACACTCACTCAGACACTCGCACACACTCGCGCGTACTCAGACACTCGCGCGTACTCAGACACTCGCACGCACTCAGACACTCGCACGCACTCAGACACTTGTGAACACTTGCGCACACTCATAAGCTCATGCACACTCAGACACTCGAGCACACTCGGAAACTTAGACACTCGCGCACACTCGCACGCACTCCGGCACTCACATACACTCAGACACTAAGACACTTGCACACACTCAGACACAGACACTAGTGCACACTCGTGCATACTCAGACACTCGTGCACACTCGCACGCACTCAGACACTCGCTCACAATCAGACACTAGCGCACAGACACTCGCGCACACTCAGACACTTGCTCACATTCTCACACACTCATGCACACTCAGACACTCGCACACACTCCGAAACAAACGCACACTCCGAAACTCACTCAGAAACTTGTGCACACTCAGAAACTTGTGCACACTCAGAAACTCGCGCACACTCAGAAACTCGCGCACACTCAGAAAATCACTCAGAAATTCATGCACACTCACTCAGACACTCGAGCAGTCTTGCGCGCACTCAGACACTCGCACACACTGCGACACTTGCACACACTCAGGCACACAGACACTCGTGCACACTCATGGACACCTAGAAACTGGCTCACACTCAGACACTCACGGAGTCGCGGACACTCGCACACACTCAGTCACGGACACTCGCGCACACTCACTCGCGCACACTCAGACATGTGCACGCACTCAGACATTCAGACACTCACACACACAGACACTCGCGCACAGGCACACTCGCGCACAGGCACACTCGGGTGCACTCACGCACACTCAGTCACTCGTGCACACTCAGTCACTCGTGCACACTCAGGCACTCATACGCACTTGTGCGCACACAGACACTCGCACACACTCGTGCACACTCATGCACACCCAGACACTGGCTCACACTCAGACACTCACGGAGTCGCGGACACTCGCACACACTCAGTCACGGACACTCGCGCACACTCACTCGCGCACACTCAGACATGTGCACGCACTCAGACATTCAGACACTCACACACTCAGACACTTGCGCACAGGCACACTCGCGCACAGGCACACTCGGGTGCACTCACGCACACTCAGTCACTCGTGCACACTCAGTCACTCGTGCACACTCAGGCACTCATACGCACTTGTGCGCACACAGACACTCGCACACACTCGTGCACACTCATGCACACCCAGACACTGGCTCACACTCAGACACTCACGCACACTCAGTCGCGGACACTCGCGCACACTCACACTCGAGCACACTCAGACATGTGCACGCACTCAGACACACAGACACACACACACACAGACACTCGCGCACAGGCACACTCGGGCGCACTCACGCACACTCAGTCACTCGTGCACACTCAGTCACTCGTGCACACTCAGGCACTCATACGCACTTGTGCGCACACAGACACTCGCACACACTCGTGCACACTCAGACACTCACACGCACTCAGACACTCACACTTGTGCACAATCAGACACTCAAGCGCACACTCACACTCAAGCACACTCAGACACTCGAGCACACTCGCCGGCACTCACATACACTCAGACACTAAGACACTTGCACACACTCAGACACAGACACTAGTGCACACTCAGACACTCGTGCATACTCGCACGCACTCAGACACTCGCTCACAATCAGACACTCGCGCACACTCAGACACTTGCTCACATTCTCACACACTCATGCACACTCAGACACTCGCACACACTCCGAAACTCACGCACACTCAGAAACTCACTCAGAAACTTGCGCACAATCAGAAACTCACGCACACTCAGAAAATCACTCAGAAATTCATGCACACTCACTCAGACACTCGAGCAGTCTTGCGCGCACTCAGACACTCGCACACACTCAGACACTTGCGCACACTCAGGCACTCAGACACTCGTGCACACTCATGCACACCCATACACTAGCGCACACTCAGACACTCACGCACACTCAAACGCGGACACTCATGCACACACTCAGACACGTGCATGCACTCAGACATTCAGACACTCACATACACAGACACTCGTGCACAGGCACACTCAGGCGCACTCACGCACACTCAGGCACTCGCGCACACTCAGACAATCGAGCAGTCTTGCACACACTCAGACACTCGCACACACTGAGACACTTACGCACACTCAGGCCCTCAGACACTCATGCACACCCAGACACTGGCGCACACTCAGACACTCACGCGCACTCAGTCGCGGACACTCGTGCACACACTCAGACACGTGCACGCACTCAAACATTCAGACACTCACATACCCAGACACTCGCGCACAGGCACACTCAGACACTGGCGCACACTCAGACACTCGTGCACACTCAGTCGCGGACACTCGTGCACACACTCAGACACGTGCATGCACTCAGACACTCACATACACTCGCGCACAGGCACACTCACTCACACTCACTCACACTCAGACACTCACGCATACTCAGACACTCACGCACACTTGTGCACACTTAGACACTCGCACACACTCAAACTCACGCACACTCAGAACCTCACGCACACTCAGAACCTCGCGCACACTCAGACACTCACGTATACTCAGAACCTCACACGCACTCGTGCACACTCAGACACTCACGCATACTCAGACACTCACGCATACTCAGGCACTCGCACACACTCAGGCGCACTCAGACACTCAGGCGCACTCAGACACTCGCTCAAACTTGTGCACACTAAGACACTCGTAGACACCAAGACACTCGTGCACACTCAGACAAACGCACACTCAGACAAACACACACTCAGATACTCGCACACACTCAGATACTAGTGCACACTCAGATACTAGAGCACACTCAAGCACACTTAGACACTCAGACACTCGGACACACTCAGACACTCGTGCACACTTGCGCACACTCACACTCACTCAGACACTCGCACACACTCAGACACTCGCACGCACTCAGACACTCGCACGCACTCAGACACTCGTGCACACTCAGACACTCGTGCACACTTGCGCACACTCACACTCACTCAGACACTCGCACACACTCGCGCGTACTCAGACACTCGCGCGTACTCAGACACTCGCACGCACTCAGACACTCGCACGCACTCAGACACTTGTGAACACTTGCGCACACTCATAAGCTCATGCACACTCAGACACTCGAGCACACTCGGAAACTTAGACACTCGCGCACACTCGCACGCACTCCGGCACTCACATACACTCAGACACTAAGACACTTGCACACACTCAGACACAGACACTAGTGCACACTCGTGCATACTCAGACACTCGTGCACACTCGCACGCACTCAGACACTCGCTCACAATCAGACACTAGCGCACAGACACTCGCGCACACTCAGACACTTGCTCACATTCTCACACACTCATGCACACTCAGACACTCGCACACACTCCGAAACAAACGCACACTCCGAAACTCACTCAGAAACTTGTGCACACTCAGAAACTTGTGCACACTCAGAAACTCGCGCACACTCAGAAACTCGCGCACACTCAGAAAATCACTCAGAAATTCATGCACACTCACTCAGACACTCGAGCAGTCTTGCGCGCACTCAGACACTCGCACACACTGCGACACTTGCACACACTCAGGCACACAGACACTCGTGCACACTCATGGACACCTAGAAACTGGCTCACACTCAGACACTCACGGAGTCGCGGACACTCGCACACACTCAGTCACGGACACTCGCGCACACTCACTCACGCACACTCAGACATGTGCACGCACTCAGACATTCAGACACTCACACACACAGACACTCGCGCACAGGCACACTCGCGCACAGGCACACTCGGGTGCACTCACGCACACTCAGTCACTCGTGCACACTCAGTCACTCGTGCACACTCAGGCACTCATACGCACTTCTGCGCACACAGACACTCGCACACACTCGTGCACACTCATGCACACCCAGACACTGGCTCACACTCAGACACTCACGGAGTCGCGGACACTCGCACACACTCAGTCACGGACACTCGCGCACACTCACTCGCGCACACTCAGACATGTGCACGCACTCAGACATTCAGACACTCACACACACAGACACTCGCGCACAGGCACACTCGCGCACAGGCACACTCGGGTGCACTCACGCACACTCAGTCACTCGTGCACACTCAGTCACTCGTGCACACTCAGGCACTCATACGCACTTGTGCGCACACAGACACTCGCACACACTCGTGCACACTCATGCACACCCAGACACTGGCTCACACTCAGACACTCACGCACACTCAGTCGCGGACACTCGCGCACACTCAGTCACGGACACTCGCGCACACTCACACTCGAGCACACTCAGACATGTGCACGCACTCAGACACACAGACACACACACACACAGACACTCGCGCACAGGCACACTCGGGCGCACTCACGCACACTCAGTCACTCGTGCACACTCAGTCACTCGTGCACACTCAGGCACTCATACGCACTTGTGCGCACACAGACACTCGCACACACTCGTGCACACTCAGACACCCACACGCACTCAGACACTCACACTTGTGCACAATCAGACACTCACACTTGTGCACAATCAGACACTCAAGCGCACACTCACACTCAAGCACACTCAGACACTCGAGCACACTCGCCGGCACTCACATACACTCAGACACTAAGACACTTGCACACACTCAGACACAGACACTAGTGCACACTCAGACACTCGTGCATACTCGCACGCACTCAGACACTCGCTCACAATCAGACACTCGCGCACACTCAGACACTTGCTCACATTCTCACACACTCATGCACACTCAGACACTCGCACACACTCCGAAACTCACGCACACTCAGAAACTCACTCAGAAACTTGCGCACAATCAGAAACTCACGCACACTCAGAAAATCACTCAGAAATTCATGCACACTCACTCAGACACTCGAGCAGTCTTGCGCGCACTCAGACACTCGCACACACTCAGACACTCGTGCACACTCATGCACACCCATACACTAGCGCACACTCAGACACTCACGCACACTCAAACGCGGACACTCATGCACACACTCAGACACGTGCATGCACTCAGACATTCAGACACTCACATACACAGACACTCGTGCACAGGCACACTCAGGCGCACTCACGCACACTCAGACAATCGAGCAGTCTTGCACACACTCAGACACTCGCACACACTGAGACACTTACGCACACTCAGGCCCTCAGACACTCATGCACACCCAGACACTGGCGCACACTCAGACACTCACGCGCACTCAGTCGCGGACACTCGTGCACACACTCAGACACGTGCACGCACTCAAACATTCAGACACTCACATACCCAGACACTCGCGCACAGGCACACTCAGACACTGGCGCACACTCAGACACTCGTGCACACTCAGTCGCGGACACTCGTGCACACACTCAGACACGTGCATGCACTCAGACACTCACATACACTCGCGCACAGGCACACTCACTCACACTCACTCACACTCAGACACTCACGCATACTCAGACACTCACGCACACTTGTGCACACTTAGACACTCGCACACACTCAAACTCACGCACACTCAGAACCTCACGCACACTCAGAACCTCGCGCACACTCAGACACTCACGTATACTCAGAACCTCACACGCACTCGTGCACACTCAGACACTCACGCATACTCAGACACTCACGCATACTCAGGCACTCGCACACACTCAGGCGCACTCAGACACTCAGGCGCACTCAGACACTCGCTCAAACTTGTGCACACTAAGACACTCGTAGACACCAAGACACTCGTGCACACTCAGACAAACGCACACTCAGACAAACACACACTCAGATACTCGCACACACTCAGATACTAGTGCACACTCAGATACTAGAGCACACTCAAGCACACTTAGACACTCCGACACTCGCTCACACTCAGACACTTGCACGCACCTTGACACTCGCGAACACTCAGACACAGACACTTGCGAACACTCAGACACTTGCGCACAGACACTAAGACACTCGCGCACACTCAGAAACTCATGCACACTCAGAACCTCACGCATACTCAGAACCTCACACGCACTCATGCACACTCAGACACTCACGCATACTCAGGCACTCACGCATACTCAGACACTCGCACACACTCAGACACTCGCACACACTCAGACACTCGCACACACTCAAGCGCACTCAGACACTCGCTCAAACTTGTGCACACTAAGACACTCGTAGACACCAAGACACTCGTGCACACTCAGACAAACGCACACTCAGACAAACACACACTCAGACACTCGCGCACACTCAGAAACTCATGCACACTCAGAAACTCACGTATACTCAGAACCTCACACGCACTCGTGCACACTCAGACACTCACGCATACTCAGACACTCACGCATACTCAGGCACTCGCACACACTCAGGCGCACTCAGACACTCAGGCGCACTCAGACACTCGCTCAAACTTGTGCACACTAAGACACTCGTAGACACCAAGACACTCGTGCACACTCAGACAAACGCACACTCAGACAAACACACACTCAGATACTCGCACACACTCAGATACTAGTGCACACTCAGATACTAGAGCACACTCAAGCACACTTAGACACTCCGACACTCGCTCACACTCAGACACTTGCACGCACTTTGACACTCGCGAACACTCAGACACAGACACTTGCGAACACTCAGACACTTGGGCACAGACACTAAGACACTCGCGCACACTCAGAAACTCATGCACACTCAGAACCTCACGCATACTCAGAACCTCACACGCACTCGTGCACACTCAGACACTCACGCATACTCAGGCACTCACGCATACTCAGGCACTCGCACACACTCAGACACTCGCACACACTCAGACACTCGCACACACTCAAGCGCACTCAAGCGCACTCAGACACTCGCTCAAACTTGTGCACACTAAGACACTCGTAGACACCAAGACACTCGTGCACACTCAGACAAACGCACACTCAGACAAACACACACTCAGATACTCGCACACACTCAGATACTAGAGCACACTCAAGCACACTTAGACACTCAGACACTCGCTCACACTCAGACACTTGCATGCACCTTGACACTCGCGAACACTCAGACACAGACACTTGCGAACACTCAGACACTTGCGCACACTCAGACACTAAGACACTAGTGCACACTCAGACACTCACAATCACACAGACACTTGTGCACACTCGCGCACACTCAGACACTCTTGCAGACTCAGACACTCACGCCTACTCGGACACTCGAGCACACTCAGACACTCACGCAAACTCAGACACTCACGCAAACTCAGACACTAAGACACTTGCGCACACTCAGGCACAAAGACACTTGCGCACACTCAGGCACAAAGACACTTGCGCACACTCAGGCACAAAGACACTAGTGCACACTCAGACACTCGCAAGCACTCAGACACTCAGACACTTGCGTACACTCAGCCACGTATTCACTCACTCACACTCAGACACTTGCACACACTCAGACACTCGTGCACACTTGTGCACACTCAGACACACACACTCAGATACTCACGCGCACTCAGACACTCGCACGCACTCAGACACTAAGACACTAGCGCACACTCAGGCACAAAGACACTAGTGCACACTCAGACACTCACAAGCACTCAGACACTCACGCACACTTAGACACTTGCGTACACTCAGACACTTATTCACTCACTCACACTCAGACACTTCCACACACTCAGACACTCGTGCACACTCAGACACTCATGCACACTCAGACACTCATGCACACTCAGACACTCACGCACACTCAGACACTCACACGCAGACACTCAGATACTTGTGCACACTCACTTAGACACTAGCGCACACTCAGACACTCATGCATACTCTGACACTCATGCACAATTGTGCACACTCAGACACTCCCACACACTGAGACACTTGCGCACATTCAGGCACTAAGACACTTGTGCACACTCATGCACACCCAGACACTCGGGCACACTCAGACACTCACACACACTCAGACACTCGCAGACACTCGCGCACACTCACACTCGTGCACACTCGCTCACACTCAGACATGTGCACGCACTCAGACATTCAGACAATCAGGCACACAGACACTCATGCACATTCGCGCACACAGACACTCGTGCACACTCACGCACACAGACTCTCAGACACTCGGACGCACTCACTCACGCACACCCAGAAATCACACATACTCAGACACTCGCGCACACTTGTGCACACTCAGACACTCACACGCACTCAGACACTCGCTCACACTTGTGCACACTAAGACACTTGTGCACACTCGGACACTAAGACACTCGTGCACACTCAGACACACACACACACAGACACTCACGCACACTCAGATACTAGTGCACATTCACACTTGAGCACAGACACGAGTACACTCAGACACTCACGCACACTCAGACACTCGTACGCACACTCAGACACTTGTACGCACACTAAGACACTAAGACACTTGCGCACACTCAGGCACAAAGACACTTGCGCACACTCAGGCACAAAGACACTTGCGCACACTCAGGCACAAAGACACTTGCGCACACTCAGGCACAAAGACACTTGCGCACACTCAGGCACAAAGACACTTGCGCACACTCAGGCACAAAGACACTTGCGCACACTCAGGCACAAGGACACTTGCGCACACTCAGGCACAAGGACACTTGCGCACACTCAGGCACAAGGACACTTGCGCACACTCAGGCACAAGGACACTACTGCACACTCAGGCACAAGGACACTACTGCACACTCAGACACTCGCGCATACTCAGACACTCGCAAGCACTCAGACACTCGCAAGCACTCAGACACTCGCAAGCACTCAGACACTTATTCACTCACGCACACTCAAACACTTGCACACACTCAAACACTTGCACACACTCAGACACTTGCACACACTCAGACACTTGCACACACTCAGACATTTGCACACACTCAGACACTTGCACACACTCAGACACTTGCACACACTCAGACACTCGCACACACTCAGACACTCGCACACACTCAGACACTCGCACACACTCAGACACTCGCGCACACTCAGACATTCGCGCACACTCAGACATTCGCGCACACTCAGACATTCGCGCACACTCAGACATTCGCGCACACTCAGACATTCGCGCACAATCACACTTGTGCACACTCAGACACTTGCGCACACTCAGACACTTGCGCACACTCTGACACACTCATGCACACTCAGACACTCATGCACATTCGGACACTCGCACACACTGAAACACTCACACGCACTCAGATACACATGCACACTCACTTAGACACTAGTGCACACTCAGACACTCATGTATAATCAGACACTCATGCACAATTGTGCACACTCAGATGCTCAGACACTCGCACACACTCAGACACTCACATGCACTCACACACACTCACGCACACTCACACACACACACACTCAGACACTCGGGCGCACTCATACACTCATGTACACTCACTCATGCACACTCAGACGCTCGCGCACACGCCGATGCTCGCGCGCACTCAGACACTCGCGCGCACTCAGACACTCGCGCGCACTCAGACACTCAGGCGCGCACTCAGGCGCGCTCAGACACTCATGCACACACTCAGACACTCATGCACACACTCAGACACTCATGCACACACTTGAGCACACTCAGACACTCTGGGGGTGAAAGTGACTGTGAGAATGTCTGTCTGTTTTTGAAAGTGGGTGCATCAGTGTCTTAGTGGGTGCGTCCGTTTCTGTGTGGGTTTTTGAGTGGGTGCATGAGAGTCTGAGTAGGTCTGTAAGTGGGTGTGTCAGTGGGTCTGTGAATGGGTATGTAATGGCCTGACTGGGGCTGTGAGTGGGTGTGTGAGTTTCTGAGTGGGTGTGTCAGTGGGTGCGTGAGTTTATGAGTGGGTGTGTGAGTAGGTGCCTAAGGGTGTGAGTGGGTGAAAGATTGAAAAAGAGAAATTAAGAGAGAGAGAAAGTGCGAGGGAGAGAGGCAATTTTCTAGGCTTTTGTGAATGATAAACTTAGAATGGCATATTTCTTGACAATTTTTAAAACAAATGTATTCGTCAATTAAAAAGAGTGAGATCCCCTTTCATTATGCACCTTAAACTTTCCAAGATTGAAAACAAATTAAATTAGGAAAATGGCCACAGTCCCACCTGGACTAGAACTCTCAACTTTCAGTGTAAGGGTCTGTAACCTTAACCATTATGCCACAGGTGAGTCCTTGCTCTCTTAAGTCATTGAATGAAGAGGCCATTGCAATGACGACATATTTATATATATATCCCATACCATCCCATTGTGGGATGGAAGAGAGAGAGAGACAGAAAGTAAGAGAATAAGAGAGATAAATTAAGAGAAATAGATTGAAAGAGAGAACCTGAGAGAGAGAGAGAGAGAGAGAGGTTTTTAGGCTTTGATGAATGATAAGTAGAATGAGATTGTTTAGGACAAATTGAAACGCAAAGTGTATTTGTCAATAAAAAAAAAGTGAGATCACTTCTCTGTATGAACTTTAAACATTTGAAATCGAAAAAAAATCAAAGCAGGGAATTGACCTCAGACATACCTGGACTTGAACCCTCAACTGTTCGTGTGAGGGTCTGAGATGTGGTGTGGTCACCGGGACTGCATGAGAGTCTGAGTAGGTCTGTGAGTGGGTGTGTCAGTGGGTCTGTGAATGGGTATGTAATGGCCTGACTGGGGCTGTGAGTGGGTGTGTGAGTTTCTGAGTGGGTGTGTCAGTGGGTGCGTTAGTTTATGAGTGGGTGTGTGAGTAGGTGCCTAAGGGTGTGAGTGGGTGAAAGATTGAAAAAGAGAAATTAAGAGAGAGAGAAAGTGCGAGGGAGAGAGGCAATTTTCTAGGCTTTTGTGAATGATAAACTTAGAATGGCATATTTCTTGACAATTTTTAAAACAAATGTATTCGTCAATTAAAAAGAGTGAGATCCCCTTTCATTATGCACCTTAAACTTTCCAAGATTGAAAACAAATTAAATTAGGAAAATGGCCACAGTCCCACCTGGACTAGAACTCTCAACTTTCAGTGTAAGGGTCTGTAACCTTAACCATTATGCCACAGGTGAGTCCTTGCTCTCTTAAGTCATTGAATGAAGAGGCCATTGCAATGACGACATATTTATATATATATCCCATACCATCCCATTGTGGGATGGAAGAGAGAGAGAGACAGAAAGTAAGAGAATAAGAGAGATAAATTAAGAGAAATAGATTGAAAGAGAGAACCTGAGAGAGAGAGAGAGAGAGAGAGAGAGAGAGAGAGAGAGGTTTTTAGGCTTTGATGAATGATAAGTAGAATGAGATTGTTTAGGACAAATTGAAACGCAAAGTGTATTTGTCAATAAAAAAAAAGTGAGATCACTTCTCTGTATGAACTTTAAACATTTGAAATCGAAAAAAAATCAAAGCAGGGAATTGACCTCAGACATACCTGGACTAGAACCCTCAACTGTTCGTGTGAGGGTCTGAGATGTGGTGTGGTCACCGGGACTGCAGGGGGGGTCTGAAACTGAGCCCCTTCACTTTTTTATTGCAGCCCAAGGAGGTGGTCACTGGGGCTGCAGGGGGGATCCGCCTGCATTTTTTGTCATTAGTGCCCTATCGAGGTAGTGGTCCCGGGGCTGCGGGGGGTGTCAGGCAGCGTGAATCACAGTGACATTTTTAAAAAAATGCTTGTTTGAAATGTGAAGCTAACTATAACACCCCTGTAACTTTTGATTTTTTAAATTAATGTTTATGTTTTTTTAACATTAAGTAATTTTAATTACGTTACATAAATCCAACCACCAACATGCATTACTTTTGCCCGAGCATGGCAGGAGTTGGCCATAGCCGCCTACTACCAATAACCACCCAACCCTGTGCCACACACAGTCTTTCACAGTGCGCGGCGGCAGAGGTTGGCCACAAGGTCTGCCCCTATAACCATCCCACACTACGCCACTCATGTAGTGCTTCTTTTTTGGGTGGAGATGTGATCAGAATCTGAAAGCATTCGAAACAAAAAAATCAGAACGCAAGGTAGAATGTAAATAATGTCACAAACAAATGCATAAACATAACTTTAAATAAGAATGTACTACAATATTGTATATCTTCATCAGGTAATAAACAGTGGAAATCCTCCCCTTAGCAAAGCATCTGCAATAAAAAAGGAAACAGGCTTTCTAGTCACATTGATTATATTAATGGCAAACAAAGGCACACCGAAAACGAGGCACACAGAGGTCTATCAATTATTTTATAGGATTCAGCATGGGCACTGTGGTAAATATGGTGGAATTTTTTGAAAGAGCATCAGAACACAGCCATTCTGGATTTGGGATATATATAGCCCTCTGAAAAACCGTTCAACATTTGAAAAATGTAGCTATCATGCTCAGTAGACCCTCTGGTTCAGTCCTTTAGAAGGCACCAAGACTATACTCCCCAATTCCTCACAAAGAAGCTGTATAGCTACCAGGAATATGAAATTTGCAGTAAGGATCAACCTACACAACTGAAAACCTTCTCAGACATTAGCACCCCAGATCATCTTGAAGTAACATTCTCTAATGAGCCATTCCCTCTGCATAATAGTAAAGACAGACAAAACATTTACTAATTTTTCCAACTTCAACAAACCTGATTACCCACTAAAGAAGCAATATTCAGCTAATATATTTAAAATGTACACCCAAATACACACTGCACACACACACAAAAACATATTGATAATTACATATGCCTCTTGTATGGATTGTTATTCACATACAGTACATTTTTAACAGTGGTTGCTGCAAAATACAAATTCTGCCCAGTAAAAAATAACAATTTACTTTGCTTTATCAATGACAACAGGCATCAAAGATATTATCCAGATTCCCAAATCTAGAGATGCATTTTTCATTTCCCCCAAGCAATCTAATGCAAACTTCAACAAAAAGCAGTATAGCAAAAGAAAAAATGTTGAACTTGAATTTTTTAAAAATCTATCTGTACCTCCTTAACACACTCAAGAACATTTCACATTACTTGTTTTACTGACAAGGAGGAAAATTGGCCACATATCAAATTATTTTGGATCAAGAGGATTGCCCTCCAAGAAGGGCATGTCACAGAAGACTACCACATGTTAATATTGAGCGGTGAAACAGTTACACAAACTACTTACAGGGAGGTACAAAGTCAAGTAATGCTGTAGACAATTGGCATAACTCTGGTGCAACTACAATGAGAAATACACACACTGCCTTTTATCTTCTCAATTAAACTTTACAAAAGGTGCAGAGTGTGCATGAAATGAGACATGCTCAGCCCCTCTCCGGAAGTCTACAATCAAACATTTGTAAAAACCTGACATGAACGCACAATTAGTATCCAAAGTGCAACAAAACAGTACATATTTGAGTAAAGGCTACACTAACTCAAGGCGCCTAAATTCCACAATACAAAACAAATAAACCTATTGAATCTTCATGCAGTATCTGCTAACAACACTGGTAGCACTCTCCTCACTTGTAATCAATAGGTAACATTTTGAGATAAAAGAAAAAATCCCCGCGCCCAACTAACATACCGACCTCCAAAAAATACATACATTAAATGGCAAAAATGCAATTGGCATCCCAAAATAAAATACTGCTTAAAAACTCACCTTAGAAGTTGTCAGTCGTGATCAATGAAATAGAGAACTCCACCACATTCAATTTTCAAAACCACCGAAAGCACATACATTGTGAAAAATGTCAACCGTTGCTCAAGGAAAACTGAAAAATGAATGGAGCAGTGAGGAATTATCAAAATAAAACAACGACACCCATTTTCCTTGAAAATCCAAGTGCCTCAACTCCATCCAGCTCCAAAACCCCGAAACCATCCAGGTCCTCGATTCTAATTTGAAATCACACAAAATCAAAAAATACTGAAAAATTGGAAAAAGCTGAAGGAAAATCAAAACATTAAGGAATGCATTTGTTGAGGTAGAACCCGGACACTAGCCACCCATTCTCTTAAAAAGAAAAAAACAAGCTCAGTACTCCATGTACCACGGTAAGCCTGAAGTCCCATAACCTGCAAAAAGCAAGCACACAAAATAACCAGTCAGTGGAGCCATGCAACTCCACACTGCTGCTGTTCCGCTCCAGAAATGACATAGGTTCCCACAATGGTGCCACTGTGCACACTGATGTCAGTTGCTTTCGAGGCTCTCTGCACTCCCAGATGCAGACTCAACAAGCAAATTGGCTTTGCCCAATCTGCAGATGCCTAGACATGGAGTCTTATTAACAGGTACTGCCGGCCAATTCACAGAGCGGGGAGGAGGGGAGGGTTAGGGAGGAATCTGCGGTTAGACAGAATCTCTACCACAATGAGCGTTAATGAAATAAGTAACTTCTTCTTCTGATAGAGACGTCTAACTGCAGATTTCTCACTGTTTGAATAGATACCAGTGCAGTGTTTATTTGGAGGTGGATCTGTGAATTATCTCAAACCAAAAAGTGCTATATGACTCAGCTGGCAAAATGCCCCACTTGGCAAACCTGAGAGACAGATGGTAGTACTTCATTAATATATAGAGTCATGTACACAAAACTCCCTGGCACATGTCCAGGAAAGGATCTCTGCATGCCAACACAGTGGTAGCAGCTTTGGCTCTGGTGGAATCAGCCCCAAGCTTTCTGGAGGCTGCTGTTTGACCAGTGTGTACCAGGCATGGATCTGGAGCCATTTCTTGTCTCCTTGACATAATGGCCCAAGTCATCCTAGTGGTACAGATTACACCACCCACTTAAGTAGTCCTTTAACATGTCTCAGGACTGCCATTAAGACCAAACAAGATAAACCCTTGCCAGGACCAAAGCTTCCTTTTTAATACATGTACGTCACCCCTAGGTTAGGTCCTACACAGCCCTTAGGGCAGGTCATGTTTAATGTCTAAATAATTGTAAGCACCCTTCAACGAGAAAGTTGTATTTTTAGTCAAAACTACAAAAGTGCTACTTTTAGAAAGTTGCCATTTTCTTGTTCCAACCATTTGGTGCTGCAGCCTGTTATTGAGTCATGTGACTAGGTATAGCTGGCAGTTGGTCATTGTGTATTGCTCCCAGACAGTGAGACAAGGAGTAGCCTAGTGTTGGCCTACTGTTAGCAACATGTTGAGTTGATGAGGGGAAGGAGCTGTCACCTTCCATATTTGCACATCACAAAAGATTTGCCTAAGCCCACTTACAAAAGGTTTGGTACTGGTCTTTTGTGACCCCAAACAAACAGGAGCAAAGATAGAGAAGAAGGGGGTGCCTAACACCTCATGGAGGTACACACCACTAGAGGCTTCCTCTCTGTCAAAGTGGGCACCAGGTATAAATATTTGACCTCAGACCTTAACTCTTCAGTACACTTGTGGACGTTGCTGAAAGAACTGCCACTCCGTTGGACTGCAGTCTGGGAGGAATGCTGCCTTGCTGTGCTGACCTGTTGTCCTCTTGCCTGTGTAAAAAGGACTGGATCAGCACCTCTAAACTCAGGAACCCAGAGGGACTCCAGCGGCTAATTGATCAGAAACCTCAGAATAGACTTCCAGCAACCTTGAGACCAGCACCTAGACTCTGCCATCTGGGAGTACTGCCCCTTCAGAAAGGATGAAGCGCCTCTGCTGCACGGACTTCCCCAACGCAAGAACTTAGCATCGCCCATAGCAGCCCTTTGGAACTGCTGCTGCACAAAGCATCTCCATGTACAGACATTCCCTTGCCATTGGAACCGCTGATGCGTGACACATCTCCACTCAAGGACATCGCATTTCGCAGCTCCCCAGAACTTTCAACTCATTATGCATCTCCTCGCCTGGACCTCACATAACCTCTGCTGCGTGACCCATCCTTAAGACAGGATTCCGCACCTCTTCGCTACCAGGATTTAGGGTACACTTGTTCAGCAGGCCTAACTGAGTACCTGTAGCTGAGCCCGCCTGAACTTGTGACTCTGTCCTGGTCTGGCCCCTCCAGATAACCACTGTTGGTGCTCTGCCTTTTGGCACTATTTTCACTTAAATATTTAAAATTGCAAATCTTTGGTTCTACTGATTTGATTTCTGTCGTTTTGTTCTTGATTTATTTATTAAAACTTATTCTTTCTAAATTTGTGTGGGATTTGTCTTGTGTTGTGTCTTCACTTTATTACTCTTTGAAGTGCTGCATAATACTTTGCATATGTGCCTCTAAATCAAGCCTGACTGCTCTGTGCCAAGCTACCAGAGAGTTGAGCACAGGTTAATTTGGGATTTGCTTGCTTTTTGACAAGGTTGCTGCTTCAATAAGGTTTCACCTACTTCAACCGGTAACCCGATTTCCTAACTTATGTGTTTCTATGGTTAAATAAATTTAATAAGCTACTTGACAATTATGAATTGTTTCAAAATAATATAACAAGAAACTGTTTAGATTTTAAAATCTGCTGTGTTACTTAATAAAAATTGCATACACAATTTAAGCAATTGTTTTTGACAATTATTAAATGTGCTTGCCTTAAAAATAAATGTAATAAGATACGTACAGTTATGTCTGCGCTTGAAAATATTCAACAATTTGCTAGTATATGAATTATTAAAACGTAAAAATAGTTGTCTAAATATAAACGTCATAGTCTTTCTTACTTCAGACTTTCTAGACAATTTTAAACCGATATAAAACAACTTAAAATATACTTACTGTGCAGTGTAACAACAATATAATGTCTCCCGGTGTAAGTACTGTCCTGATGTAAAGGTACCAAAGTAAGCATAGTAATTGATATTGATCACAAAGTAAAAGTACTGCACTGCGCTGGTACTCTCCCTTTCAAATGAAAGAAGCATAGATGTTCAGTACCTGAGAGTACATGCCTATTTAAATCACTGGCAACAGCTTATCAGACCAGTGGCTGTTCCCGAGGAATATGAGAGGCAGTATTGGCTGCCAGACTCAAAGTTCTCTGAAATAAGAAAAAAGATATTAACAAGACCATTTTCCAAGTGTTTTGGTTACACTCTGACCACCGAAAAGTATAGATTGCCCCTGATGGTGGAAACTGAGGCCCTCATTACAATCCTGGCGGGCGGTGATAAAGTGGTGGTAATACCGCCAACAGGCCAGCGGTCACAACTGCAAAATAATGACCATGGCGGAAACAGCTCAGACAGACAGCCACTTTAACACACCGACCGCCAGGGCGGAATCAACAGGCACCATGGCGGTAACCACCTACAGCCATGTGGAAGACAATGTTCCGCCCACTGCATTATGAGACAGGAAACTGCCATCTTTTCCAGGGAGGTACCTACGACATCAAAAGCCTGGCGGAAACAGACCTCAGAAGGGAAACGACTCACCTGTGGAGACTCAGGGAACAACCATGCCGCCATGGAGCCCGAGTTGCATGTCTTCCCTATGGTCTTCTACGTGCTGCTCCACTACGAACACCAACAACGGCGAAGATGACCACAGTGAGTACAGCTGCCTAGCACACACGGGAGGGGGTAGGAAAAAGAGAGTGACACACACATGCAACACACCCACCCCCAACACCATACACACAAGCAGATGCAGTAACATAACATATTTACCCCGAATCCCTCAGGAATAATGCAAGGACAACTACAAGAGAGTAAAAAGAGTGTAATAAGATAAATATAGTAGTAATACGTGCATCTAAATCAAAAAGTATATACATATTTACAAATTAAGGGATACTGCCCAGTCCTCACTGTTCGTGGGCCACAGGGCCACATCACAAAGTCCAAGGCCCCAACTCACTCCTGCAACAACACGGAGAGAACACTGCAGGGGCATCAGGTCAAAAATAGCTAGGCACCTCAACGGGACGGGGGGCACCTCTGTCGGAAGATGGTACAATGCCACTGGTCCTGGAGGAGGCAACATGCCCTGTGCTCTGTCCTGGGGAGTGCAAGGCCACAGTCTCTCAAGTGGGTGACTTGCCCACATGCTCTGGAGGGGGCAACGTGCCATGTGCTCTGTCCTGGGGAGAGAAAGGCCACAGTCTCTCAAGTGGGTGACTTGCCCACATGCTCTGGAGGGGGCAACATGCCCTGTGCTCTGTCCTGGGGAGTGCAAGGCCACAGTCTCTCAAGTGGGTGACTTGCCCACTGGTTCTGGAGGGGGCATTGTGCCCAGTGAGCTTCATCCCGGGGAGGATGGGGTGAGTGGATGACTTCTCCACTGGTTCTGGTGGGGGCATCATGCCCAGTGAGCTTCATCCTGGGAAGGATGGAATGGCGCCTCCACTGGTTCTGAAGGGGGCATCTTTCCCTGTGATGCAGATCTTGGGGAGTGCAAGGTCACAGTCTCTCAGCTGGGTGTCATACCCACAGGACTTGCAGGGGCCAGGCCGCACAACAGCCCATGGACGCAGGACTACACACTGTCCGCCCGCGGTGACGGCTGTTCAGTGGTGGTGCTGCTGCTGGTAGTGGTGGGGGGAGGATGCAGCCTATCCCCTGCAGCCTCTGATAGCTGCCCACTGGGGTAGGTGGCGGTGCTGGTGGCGGTGCTGCTGGTGGAGCTGGTAGTGGTGGGGGAGGCTACAGCCCATCCCCTGCAGCCTCAGACGGCTGCCCACTGGGGCAGGTGGCGGTGCTGCTGGTGGAGCTGGTAGTGGTGAGGGGAGGCTCCAGCCCCTCCCCTGCAGCCTCAGACGGCTGCCCACTGGGGCAGGTGGTGGTGCTGGTGGTGGTGCTTTTGGTGGAGCTGGTAGTGGTGGAGAGGCTCCAGCCCATCCCCTGCAGCCTTGGACGGCTGCACCACCATGGTTGTGGTGGTGGCTCCGACTGAGTCCTAGCACCAGGCCCCTTGTCTCTACTGTCTGCTGTTGCAGGCCCCTTGCCCTTCCTTCCTGCAGCTGGGGCTGGCTCCTGGCCCTTCCTTCCTGCAGCTGGGGCTGGCTCCTGGCCCTTTCTTCCTGCAGCTGAGGCTGGCCTCTTGCCCTTCCCTCCTGCAGCTGGGGCTGGCTCCTTGCCCTTCCTTCCTGCACTTGGGGCAGGCACCCTTTCCGTCTGGCTGTCTGGTGGCCAAGATCTGTTCTCACCTGGAGTTGCTGGGGACACTATTGTGCCCGTGGACTGGGTGGCTGAGGTGCTTACCTGGGTTTTGACCACACTGGCCTGACGTGAGGGACGGGAGGAGGGCTAGGGAAGAGGTCAATGGTGGCAAGGAAAAGATTCTTAGGGACATTGGGGCAGGAAAAGGGAGATGGTTTGGGAGTGAAGAAAGAGGGAGTGGTGGTAGGAGGTGTCGGTCTGCTGTGTTTGGGTGCAGGTGCATGGGCTGGATGCTGTTGTGAGGTGGATGACTGTGGGGTGTCTGAGTGCTTGCGTTTGTGTACTTTGGGAGGAGAGGGCACAAACACAGTGGGAGAGGACACATGGGACTTGTGCATGGATGTGAGGGTGGTGACTGCCAGTGAGGGGTGTGTACTGATAGGTGTGCTGGTGATGGTGGTAGTGCATGAGGATGCAGTGCATACAGGTGTGAGTGGAGATGCTACTGGAAGGGAGGTGAACGAGGAGGAGGAGGGTGCCACAGTGGAGGCAGTGGATGATGGTATGTCTGCTTCTGGATGGTGTTTGTGTGAGTGCCTGTGGGATGAAGTGTGGTGCTTGTGTTTGCCATGTCTACTCTTGTGTGTTGTCCTGGGTGCCTGCTCGTCTGACTGTGTGCTTGGGATAGGTTGAGGTTGAGGGGAAATGGGATTGGGAAGGGGAAGTTGGAGGGGGAAGGGTGGAAACAGGGACAATGGCTGCCATCAGAGGGGAGGCCAGAGTCTGTAGATCTCTGTTGGGCCGCCAAGCCAGTGTGAATGCCCTCCAGAAATGCATTTGACTGTTGCATTTGGGCTGCCAGTCCCTGGATAGCATTCACAATGGTTGACTGCCCAACAGAGATAGATCGCAGGCGGTCAAGAGCCTCCTCACTCAGGGCAGCAGGGCTAACTGAGGCAGGGCCTGAGGTGCCTGAGGCGACGGAGATGCCCACCCTCCTGGGTACGCGGGCACGGGAAACTCGCTGAGGGGCTGCTGGGAGGGCGGTGCTGGTACAGGTGGAGGCAGCTGTACCTGCAGCTGGTGTGGGCACAGAGGTGTCCACCACCAAGGAGCTTCCATCGGAAGAGGTATCCGTGTCCGAATTGTCCCCTCCAGTCTCCGCCGTGGTGCTTCCCTAGCCCTCCATCCCACTGGTGCCCTCACTGTCGGTGGATTCGGCCTTCTGGGTCCTGTGGGATGCAGCTCCCTCCGTCGCTGGTGCCTCTACCCCTCCACCAGATGATGCTAATGCACATAAGGACAGGGTGACAAAACAAAAAGAGGGTGTAAGAGACAAAGGACAGAGACAGAGGGTGTAAGAGACAAAGGTCAATGGTGGCACCAACTCCACCGTTTGCGTACACAATACACTCACACACAGGGAACAGCCCTATGCATTAGGAAATGCACTACCGGTCACAATGCTAGTCACCAGCCCATGGATAGGGACACCTAACGCAAATTGCAGCATACCTGAGACCCACAGGCCCCTGACCAGTAGTGGATGCCTACTAGCTTGGTTGGAGGACTTTCACATCAGAACCCTGCCCAACATGGGACCTACTCTGTAATGCCAGGCCTGGCCTAGGGGCGCCCACAGGGCCCACACCACCCACTCGGCCATCACCCCACCAGGCGCAAGTTAAAATGTAGGGGCACTGTACTCACCCCCTTGTTGCTGCTGTGATGCCCCCAAGCGCCCATCTAGCTCCGGATAGGCCACCACCAGTATGCAGGCCATCAGGGTGGTCAGGGTTCGATGGGCACCCCTTCCTCATTGGGAGGCCATCCCCAGCTGGGCCTCCACCCGTCTTCCATGCCCAGCGTCTCAGGTCCTCCCACCGTTTCCGACAGTGGGTGCTCCACCTGCCATAGACCCCCAGGGTCCGCACGTCCTGGGTGATGGCACACCATATACCCTTCTTTTGATGGGTGCTGACCAGCAGGGAAATAGACACAGGGAAAGGTATTAGTCCAACAGTCCTGCCTGTTACACTCATGGCCCACCATATCCCTTCCCATCCCCATTAGCACAGACATGGCCCAGCATACATGCTAAACACTGCCCAGGGCCCATCCACCAAACCCCCCTACATGAGGCCTTCACACACAGCACTCCATGCATTCACGCCCCATGCATCATAGTCACAGTGTACTCACCTGTTGGTCTGGAGGCCCATACAGCAGTCGGTACTGGGGTAGGACCCCATCCACCAATCGCTTCAACTCCACCAAGGTGAAGGCAGGGGCCCTTTCCCCAGTAAGCACGGGCCATGGTCGGTTCCAGACACAGGTCGCAGCAGCACCTGCAGTGTAGGTCCTCTCCTGTTGAAGGTCAGGTAGTAAGTGAGTGAACAGATAGAAAATGGCGGTCACGTCCGCAGTGGTGCGTACCGTCACTGCCAGCGTACATCACCATTGGCCACTGTACCCCATAGGGCCTAATGATAACCAATGAGGAGTTGCACAGTGGTTCTCAACGGCCTCCGGCAACAGCACACAATGTCTGCAGAATTACCTCATTTCCACCTGTCCCTCCATACAGGACAGGCGGACGTCATTTCAGGAGGGGGGGGGGGCATGCCATGGATCCTAACAGCGTCACAGTACACAAATTCACATTTTGGACATATCCCACCAAAATAATGTTACAATCATAACATGCATTGAACTGTAGTGGTTAGAATGTACAGATAATGACCAGCTGCTCACTCTTTTGCCTAATAGATTGCAACCGCTGTGGGCGAATAGGAGATGGAGACATCCCCTGTGTTTAGACCCCTGGTGCACTTGGCAACAATGGAGGACAGGCACATTATTCTCACCTATAGACTTGACAGGGCCACAATCACTGAGTTGTGTGCCCAATTGGAGCCTGACCTAACATCTGCTATCTGTCCCCCCACCGGGATCCTCCCTCTCGTGCAAGTCCTATTAGTGCTCCATTTCCTGGCAACTGGTTCTTTCCAAGTGACAGTGGGCTTGGCAGCAGGGATATCACAGCCAATGTTCTCAATAGTGCTGACCAGAGTGTTGTCTGCCCTGATTAAACACATGTGCAGCTACAACATTTTCCTAGATTTGGCCACAGTGAAAGCTGACTTCTATGCAATGGGGCACATCCCCAACATCATTGGGGCAATAGATGAAACACATGTTGCATTTGTCCCCCCCAGGCCAAATGAACAGGTGTTCAGAAATCGAAAGAGTTTTCACTCCATGAATGTCCAGATGGTGTGCCTGGTGCACCAGTACATCTCCCACGTCAATTCAAAGTATCCTGGGTCTGTGCATGATGCCTTTGTCCTGAGGAATAGCAGCATACCAAATGTGATGGTCTGTCAGATCATAGTGGCATACTGTATGTTGCACAACCTTGCCTTGCAACGCCATGTGCCTTTTCTGCAGGAGGAGGAGGCTGAAGATGGCCGTGTGGCAGCAGTGGACCCTGTGGACAGTGAAGATGAGGAGGCAGAGGATGAGAATGAGGACAACAGAAGTACAGTTATTCGTCAATACTTCCAATAAGACACGGATAAGACATTGTTATTTCACATATAATTGACAGTTTGATGTGTGACATTGTCACTGGCAGGCTGTGAAATCCTACTTCTATGCACACTCACTGTACCCTTTGGCATGTCTTTTTGCCGATGTTAGTGCCCCACTATTGCTCCTGGTGTGTTCAGTGCAGCCAACTACGAGTCTTTCCTATGTAAACATTACTGTACAGTTGAACTGCAATGTTTGAACCCGGTTAAATGAACACATTTTGAAAACATTTGACTTACACCATACTTGTATTTTATTAAAGTGTGTTTATTGCAGTGCTCTGAAGAAGGGGGTAGTGCAGTGGGCAGGGGTGATGATGGAAGAAAGTCCAGGTTAGAGTCCAGTCTATTCGTATCACAGGTGCAGTGTCCAAGGGGACATAGGAAGGAGAGCAATGGCAGTTCAAGGTGGACAGGTTGACAGAGTGGGACACAAGGGTGACAATCAGGAGAGTCTTATTTCCTGGCGGGGATCTTGGCAATAGTCTCTGGCTTCTGCCTGGATCGTAGGGAATGTTTGTGGGGTGGTTCTCCTTCTGGAGGGGGAGGGGTGCTGGTGGCCTGTTGGTCCTGTGGCAGGGCCTCCTGTCCACTTGTGGCTGCAGAGGTGGAGGGCTGTTCACAGCAGTGTGGCTAGTGTCAGGGGCCCGCTGGTGTGCCACTGCCTCCCTCATACTGTTGGCCATGTCTGCCAGCACCCCTGCAATGGAGATCAGGGTGGTGTTAATGGCCTTCAAGTCCTCCCTGATCCCCCAGGTACTGTCCATCCTGCAGCCGCATGTTCTCATGCATCTAGTCCATGATCTGGTCCAACGTATCCTGGGAATGTTGGTATGCTCCCAGGATCGTGGTGAGGGCCTCCGAGAAGGTCGGTTTCCTGGGCCTGTCCTCCCCCGTCACACAGCAGTTCTCCAAACTTGCCTGTTGTCCTGTGCCTCTGTCCCCTGAACCGTGTTCCCACTGCCACTGACCCCAGGTCCCTGATTGTCCTGTGTTTGTGGGATGGCCTGGGGTCCCTGTAGTGGTGGACACGCTGCTGATTGACGTGTCCTGGGGACAGAGGTATGGGTCCGCTGGGTGGGTGCTGTGGTGGTGTTTCCTGAGGGGGAGGCTCTGTGGTGGTGTGAGAGTGTGCCTGGGTAACCGACTGTCCGGAAGTCCCTGATGGGCCAGGTTGGTCATCCAGATCCAGGCGACCAGAGCTGCTGTCATCACTGCTGGCCTCTTCTTGGGGGGGGGGGGGGAGACTGGACGTTGCTGGCACCTTTTCGCTGGTGACATTGGCTGGGTTACCTGTGGGGATGTAAATGCAGTGTTATTGTTTCTGTGTGTGACATATTGTGCATGGGTGTGTTGCCCTCTATGATTGTTATTGTCCTGGCAGCTTTGCCTTGTGTGAGTTGTTATTTGGTGGGCTAGGTGATTCTCTCTAGTGTGCATGCTGTGGTGATCAGTGTCCATGCAGGTCTGTTAGGGGTGTCCATGCATTGGTGTTGCATGCAGAGCTTTGCAATGGGGTAAGTGGGTTGTGATGGTAGGTGTGTGGGAGGTGGTGGAGTGATGGGAGTGAGGGTGAGGGTGGGGTATGTGATGGCATGCAGGTAGGAGGTGATAGTAATAGAGAATTGACTTACCAGAGTCCAGTCCTCCTCCTACTCCTGCCAGGCCCTCAGGATGCATGATTGCCAAGACTTGCTCCTCCCATGTTGTTAGTTGTGGGGGAAGAGGTGGGGGTCCACCGCCAGTCCTCTGTACAGCAAGTTGCTGTCTTGCTGCTATGGAACGCACCTTCTCTCGTAGGTCGTTCCACCTCTTCCTGATGTCCTCCCTTGTTCTGGGGTGCTGTCCCATGGCATTGACTCTGTCCACGATTCTCCCCCATAGCTCCATCTTCCTAGCTGCTGCACCTGTGATCCAAATCGCTGTGGTTCTACCCGGATGCTTACCTCCACCATGACCCTTAGTTCCTCCTCAGAGAAGCTGGGGTGTTGTTGTGGTGCCATGAGTGTGGTGTGAGTGGTGTGGGTGAGGGTGTGTAGGATGATGTGTTGCGGTGTGTGATGTGGGGTGCGTGGGTGGTGTATAGGTGTGGGTGGTGTGTGGCTCTGCTCTTGTCTGTGGTCGTGGTGCCTGTCTCGTGCCAATGGTTTGTATTCGTAAAGGGTTGTGTGTAATGTGGGTGTGTGTTTTTTAGTGGAGTGGGTGTGTGGGTGTGGTGTGTGTATGAGTGTCAGGTGTGTGTAGTTTGAATAGACCAATGTAATGTTGTTTTCTATGTGTGTGTGTATTTTGAGCGCAGTGGTATGTACCACCAATGGTTTACCGCCATTGAATGTCCGCCGTGGTGATTTGTGGGACATAATGTTGTAGGCATTGTTCTGTTGGCCTAACTGTGTGGATTTTAATACGGCCAGTTTATCACTGACGTTTGGGTTGGCTGACTTATGTGTGTGGCTGTATAGTGACGGATTGGTATGTGTGTCATAATATGGTTAGCGGATATCCGCCACAGCGGCGGTATGTTGGCGGCATTCGGCATGGTGGTAAGTGGGATTTAACGCCAATGTCATAATGAGGGCCTGAATCTTTTTTGGTAGACTCAATGTGTGCCAATCAGATCCAGGGAATTAAAAAAATATGGAAGTGACAGTAAAGGAGTTGTTTCTGCTATGAAAATCATAGTAGCAGAAATAGCAAATGTTGCTGATCAAATCTGTCCTTTAATTCAATCTTCTGAGTCAGACATCTCTTTTTAAGAGTCTCCAGGGGCAAGGGGATAACACATTCACTCACTTCATTAAATTAAATGACAGTGTAACCCATTTGGTCACACATTAAATCTCAGAGACCAACTTTAAGTTTAAAAAGGGATTTATTATATACTCAGGCAAACTCACATAAATGAGACTCTCAACCAATCTATATGTGTAGAGAATCACCAAGGAAGAATTAAAGCATTAAACAATATTACATTTCACCAGCATGTACAAGACCAATATTTAAATGGCAACAATGCAATAAATAAGGAAAAGAGTATGATGCTTTGAATTTAAGCTCAGGTTTTCCTGCCTAACCATTGAATCTATATTCCAGACTATTCTAAAACCTAAGGATACGTTTAGGGAAAAATGTCAGCATTACAGAAAGCTCAGTAGAAGTTCTGCCAAGAGAGATGTGAGTAGCATAAAGCTACTTAACCTAACAAAAAGGAAGAGGCCTGCACCTCTCTAAAGGTCCGCTCTAGTCAAGGGGCTGGCATGACACAACCACGGATGCCTGTACCACGATTGCCTTAACAACACCGTCAGATCTACGACCGTGTCTTTCCTATGCATGCCCTTACAACAAATTTTGTTGTAAAAGTATGATTGCTAAAGGGATGTGTGTTAAAAGCATGCATAGTTGAGCCCTAAAACCCTGCATCCTTTAAAAATAAAAACTACCTCGACCCTCCTACCAGCACTGAGCCCTAAAACAGCCCCAAACCCTAAAACCTTGCCTCCCAAACCCAGCCCCAGTCCAAGCCCTACTTACCTCACCATGCATGCAAATACTGCACAACAGTGCCCCCCTCCATCCCAGCCCTGAGCCCTTAAACACTGCCCTGTTAAAAAAAAAAAAACTACCATGAACCATGAGCCCTAAAAACCTGCCCCATTCAAAAACAAAAACTACCCTGATAGCCCTAACCCCTCACCCCTAAAAACTACCCCCCCAAACTCTGCTCCAGCCTGACATACCCCATCAAAAATACTAAACCCACCTCCTCCTCCCCACCCTAAGCACTAAAACAAGCCCCACCCCTAAAAACTATCCCCAACCCAGCCCGAGCCCCACTTACCTCTCCTGTTGCTTCCTCTTACTGCTCCTGACTCCTAACACCTAGACCACGCTCTCTGCCTTAACCATGCACATGCGTTAAGGCACATGCGTGACACAGACTTCATCACCCCGCACGCCCTAGCCTTGCCTGACTACATCCTCCTCGGGGACCTGAACTTTCACCTGGAGAAGAACGACACCAACACCGCAACCTTGCTTGACAACCTTGCCAACCTCGGACTCAAGCAATTGGTGAACACCTTCACCCACACCGCCGGCCACACGCTCGACCCCCTCTTCTCTGCCAGCAACCACGTATCCTTCAACCACTCCTCCGAGATACACTGGACCGACCACAGATGTGTCCACTTCACCTTCAGACACAAGACCCACCACCTTCGCACACAACTAATCACCCGCAGACCCTGGAACAAAATCTCCACAGAACAACTACTCTCCACTCTCAACCATAACCAACCTGCCATCACCCCCGACGCCAACAACACAGCCCTCAGCCTCACAGAGTGGATCACCAACTGCGCCGACAACCTCGCCCCCCACAGAAACCTCCCAAGACAGACCGACATCAGGAAACCTCCTTGGTTCACAGACGCCCTCAAAGAATCCAAGAAAATCTGCCGCACCCTCGAAAAAACCTGGCGCAAAGAACACACTGCAGAGAACATGTCAGCCCTCAAGATCGCCACCCGTGAACACCACCAGCTGATCCGTTCCACCAAAAGGGCATCTTTCAAAGAGAGACTGGTCAAGAACACCCACAACAGCAAAGAACTCTTCAACATCGTCAAAGAGCTCTCCAATCCCAACGCCAGCTCCAACACCATCACGCCCTCACAAGAACTCTGCAACTCCCTCGCTACTTTCTTCCATCCAAAGATCACCGACCTACACAACAGCTTCGGACCCCATATCCCGCCGACCACCACTGAACTCACAGCCCCAACCATCACCCTCAACACCTGGACCCCCATCAGCTCCGAAGAGACCAGAACCACCATGAACACATCCACTCCGGCGCCCCCTCGGACCCGTGCCCCCATCACATCTTCAACAAAGTCGACACCATCATCGCCCTCTACCTCCAGAGCATCATCAACAGCTCGTTTGCATCTGCCACCTTCCCCGAGAGCTGGAAACATGCGGAAGTCAACGCTCTCCTGAAAAAACCTACAGCGGGCCCCAACGACCTGAAGAACTTCCGCCCCATCTCGCTCCTCCCCTTCCCGGCCAAGGTCATCGAGAAGGCCGTCAACAAGCAACTGACCAACTTCCTCGAAGACAACAACTTGCTCGACCCCTCCCAGTCTGGCTTTCGGGCCAACCACAGCACTGAAACTGCCCTCATCGCAGTCACCGACGACATCAGAACCCTGATGGACAACGGAGAAACAACCGCCCTCATCCTCCTTGACCTGTCGGCTGCCTTCGACACCGTCTGCCACCGCACCCTAATAACCCGCCTCCGCTCCACTGGTATCCAAGGACAGGCCCTGAACTGGATCATCTCGTTCCTCTCGGACCGAACCCAAAGAGTCTACCTCCCGCCCTTCCGCTCAGAACCCATTGAGATCATCTGCGGCGTCCCACAAGGCTCCTCGCTCAGCCCTACTCTCTTCAATATCTACATGAGCCCCCTCGCCAACATCGCTCGCAATCACAACATCAACATCCTCTCCTACGCTGACGACACCCAGCTGATACTCTCCCTCACCAAAGGCCCAGCCACAGCCAAAGCCAACCTGCAGGATGGAATGAAAGACGTCACACAATGGATGAAGCTCAGCCGCCTGAAACTGAACTCAGACAAGACGGAGGTCCTCATTCTCGGAAACTCCCCGTCCACCTGGGACGACTCTTGGTGGCCCACCGCCCTGGGCACTGCACCAACCCCCTCAGACCACGCACGCAACCTCGGATTCATCCTGGACCCCCTTCTCACCATGACCAAGCAAGTCAACGCCGTCTCGTCTTCTTGCTTCCACACCCTTCGAATGCTCCGAAAGATCTTCTGCTGGATCCCCGCCGATACCAGAAAAACTGTTACCCACGCCCTCGTCACAAGCCGCCTGGACTACGGGAACACCCTATACGCAGGAACCACCGCACAACTTCAGAAACGTCTTCAGCGCATACAAAACGCCTCTGCATGCCTCATCCTCGACGTACCACGCCACAGCCACATATCCGCCCACCTGAAACACCTGCACTGGCTCCCCGTCAACAAAAAGATCACCTTCAGGCTCCTTACCCACACACACAAAGCCCTCCACAATAAGGGCCCCGAATACCTCAACAGACGCCACGCCTTCTACACGCCCACCCGTCAACTTCGCTCAACCAGCCTCGCTCTCGCCACCATCCCTCGCATCCGCAGAACCACCGCTGGAGGTAAATCCTTCTCCTACCTGGCAGCCAAGACATGGAACTCCCTTCCTGTCCACCTCAGGACTACCCAGGACCAGCTCGCCTTCAGGAAGCGCCTCAAGGCCTGGCTCTTCGAGCAGCAGTAATCCCCCCCACCCCTAGGGCCTTGAGACCCTCACGGGTGAGTAGCACGCTCTATAAATGCCTTGATTGATTGATTGATGCGTGGTTAAGGCAGACACCACGCCAATGTGTGGTTCAGGCAAGCGTGGTTTAGCTTGCAGGGAAATGGCAAGCATGGCTCAGCCCGCGTTGTTAAGGCTGTATCCCAAACTAGGTAAACAACCCTTTAATCAACCTCTGAACCTTCCAGTAGCGGACATCACAGCCAAGGAAATTTCCACTGAGAGGGCACCATTGTGCATTGTATCCAATTAGCCTTCATTCTCTCCGGTACACATCTGGCAACCTTGGATCCAGGAATCCGAAAGAGGAGTTGTTCTTGCAGCTTCTTGTTACTGCTCCTCCTTACTGCTCCACAACCTTGGCAACCCATCTTCATGCTACCTTATCTGTACTTAACAATGCACTTCTCATTAACTGAAGACTGGTACAGAGGCACCTGGAAATCAAAAGATTAAACAACAAAAACAGACCTCACATTGAAAGTTTAAACAGGAAAAATAAAACACAGACATTCTCTTCAGCCTGTTCAACCCAGATATTTTACACACATTTGATTATAAAGTTATATGTGAAATTCTCATAAACACAATGTAAGGATAACATCGTTATAGGAATATATTGTTTCTAAACATTATAACACCTTTACATTTAAAAACATTTTTATAGATGCAGTTTACAGGAGTCATTTGCAGGCTTCATCTTATATGTGCACTTTAATAATTTGACTTCACAGTGCATCACGTTTACATGAAAGCAGTTTATGCACGTTATCTACGAAGCTGAGTGCCCTTTCTCAAAGCATAATGGCACAGCCAAGTTATGGTCTTTTATTGCTGAGACATGATCGGCCGTGCTCTCTTTAAAAATGTTTTTTCTGCATGATAATCAGCCTTGCTCAAAGGTGAGTTAGCAGTGTTTTGTCTTGGAATCGATCTCGAGAAAAAACAGCTAGTTCACATTCCTAAATGCCCAGTATCGCACAGAGGTTAGATCTGTAAGATGTGTACTTCAGTGTAAAAACACTTTACAAGTTGGTAAATTAGTAAATAAACCTCTCGACCCCTTGCTTGTGTGTAATTACATTTGGTGCTATGGTTTGATGCAAAGTCGTATTACACAACTTTTGTAGATCTGGCTTTGTGTCAAAAACTGTGTTTTAGATGGTTTTAAGTGCCACATACGCCCTGTTTGCATACATTAAAAGGGAGATGGCACAAAGTCATGTTGGCCCTGTGCAAGGGTCAGGTTTCTTTGAAAGAAAGTTTTTGAGCGTGTCAAACCAGCACAAAACATAAGTAAATTAGGACCATAGTGTTTTCAAAGACTGTTTGAGGCCACCAAGAATGCTCCTTTTAGTTGGGTGCCTTGGAATAACAAGTCTGCTTTCTTTCAGATGGGCCCTTCTATGGGTTATGGCCCTGGCACCAGTTTTATTGAGGAGTGAGTTGTAGATGAGGTGCTACAAGGCAAAAATCTCTCTGAAAGAAATATTGGTGCATTTATTGGTGCATTTATGGTGGCAGAATTATTAAGCACCCAACAAGTACGTACATATTACAAGGGCTGGGGCATGTACTCCTGGACATTAAGACCTGCCATACTAAAACTGTTAAACTTTCAGCCTGTCAGAGATACTTCTTCATCAAAAAAGAGGGCCCAAGCCTTCTCATGCTCAACAATCAAAATGCATGAATGTGATACCACTATACGTAACTGTGGCGAAGAGGGACATCTTTGTTACTTCTCTTCCCAATGAGAATCATCCTTCTTAAATATGGAGGACCTGTGGTTCATCACAAAGATAGTATTTATCAAAAGCTATCTTCCCCTTTTTTTCAGAGTCCAATTCTGATGACTAGGATAGTGGAAGGCTCTCCTGGGGGCTGTTAGCCCAATATTGGTCAGGGTGGCAATTGCCCCAGGTCGATGGGAGGACTAGAGTCCATGTACAACCTTCATCTCCTGTACCTAATGCAGAAGAAACCCAAAGCTGCAAGTTAGTCAGGAGTGGTTTCAAGTCCATCTTCAAGTTTGTTTTATACCATCCCTTCGAAGTCATAGGTACAATTCATGCAGGGTACATTCTAGCATCCCATCCCTTTTTAAGATTTTCAGAATTCATATCTGCATATTTAAATACAGTCAAATAAGCAGCAATTCCTGTGATATGGTTTAGTAGGCCTTAATTTCAGACTTTTGAGTTGTAGTTTGGGCTGCTATAAGATAAAGGATTATTGCTTTTGGAGGAGGGTCACCATCAACCTAACATTAATGTATACTGCTATGTCAAAACACAGTTTGAATTAGAAAATGTTAGTGTAATCTCCAATAGTTATGGCCTAAAGCGGCAGATTTTCCCCAGCGAAATACATGCTAAGTGTAAAGCATATCCAACACAATATTAAAGTCAGAAATACAAATAATGACGTTCCCAAGCCAATTTAATGAAAAAGAGGAACATATACATATAGGCGGTCATTCTGAGTGCCGCGGAAGCACCGCCAACAGGCTGGCGGTGCATCCGGGGGCATTCTGACCGTGGCGGTCGCCCGCCAGCCCAGCGGGAAAGTCAGAATGACCGCCGCGGTCTTTTGACCGCGGTGCGGTCTTCTGGCGGTTCCCGCCAGGCCGGCGTCTTCCGCCGCCGGCAGGGGTCAGAATGACCCCCTTAATTTCAAAGTCGCACTAAGGAAACCAGGAATATAAACGATTAAAGTTCATAATAAAAAGAATGTGGTAACAAAATAAAAGACCTTATATAAGTTAATGTTTATGGTTAGTAGCCCCATAAGATAACACAAGGTTACTGGTTGGCACCCCAACCTGGCTAATTCCTGAATGGGTCTGCCTAACTGGGTCATGTAAAGTATTAAATTAATCATGGCATTAAACCCAACCTCATACCAGGTCCAGGTATCGTATCGCCTATTAGTGAAGTGTAGTCAGTGTCTAGGAAGCCAGGCTCGCTAGAGGTAGCTGTGGATGAGCAGCCAAGGCTGATCTAGGAGACATGCAAAGTTCATGCAATACCACTTATAGTCACACAGCACTTACACACATGAAAGACCCACACAGTGTTACAAAAATAAAGGTACTTTATTTGAGTGCCACAAATACTAAAATACTATATATGTAGTACTCTACTAGCAGGTGAGGAAACACACTATCATATACACCTTAGTAATCAGGAATAAGCATAGAAAGCAATAGAAAACAGTGCAATGACAATATACAAAAGTGACCCTGTGGGGGGGGGGGGGGGGGGGGGGGGGAGTCCAAACCATATACTAAACAAATGTAATGCGAAAGGCAGACCCCCACCCAGGTAAGTGGAATCTGTAGAGGGGAACTGGAGGAACTAGGAACCCCAAAAAGTAAATACCAGAGTGCCCCCAGTGACAAGGAGAGAAAAGGTAAGTACCTGTTTTTTTCAAACCCACAGAGAAACTTTGTAAAAGGTCTGTGCAGGACTCAAGCAAGACTGCAAGTAACAGAAGATGGATCCAGACAGAAGGGGACCTGCAAATGAAGGGGACCAAGTCCAGTTCCAGTTGCAGTATCCGGTTGTACCAGTAGCCACTACCCACCCTTTTGGAGATGTAGGACCAGGTCGATGGTGAAGACCAGAAGTTGGCTATGCAGCACAGGAGTAGAGGGAGGGTTCCAGAAGTGATGCAGTCGATGTCCCACATTGAGAGAAGACTTGCAGTCCATCAGTGGTGTGGAAAAACCACCAACAAGCCTGGGCAAAGGCAAGAGTCACAGATGAAGATTTGCAGAGCTGCGGGAGATCAGGAAGGTCTGAGGGGACTCAACCCAAGAAGGAAGTCCAAGGCGACCCTCAGCAAAAAGGAGAGCCAGAAATCGAGGATGCAGCCCCCACAGGCAACTCACAGGCAGCAGGCACAGGAGTTGCAATGAGGCCCACTCAGCACACCTGGAAAGGACTCATTACATAACCACACATTACAGGGAAGAGTGTTGGAGGCCGGGGCTACAGGGAGCCTGAGGATTCCTTGGAAGAAGAACCAACAAGCCTTGAAAGCTGCAAGAGTCGCAGTACTCACGGATACTGTCCTGCAAGAAGAGGCAAAGACTCATCACCCCCAAAGTTGGTCAGCTGGTAGAAGGGACTGAGGTTACCACTCAAGACCACCACCTGTGTTGCAGGATCCATGCAGAGTTGCAGGAGAGAGGACGTGCACAGCCAGTCATCGGTGCAGCTGGTGCCTGCGGATCCAGGGGAGTGACTCCTTCACTCCAAGGAAGATTCCTTCTTGCTTCTTGGTACAGACTAAAGGCTTCCTGCCCTTAGAGGGTACACAGCTGGGGAAATTTTGCAGTTGCTGGAAGGAGCCGGAGAAACAATGTTGCAGAGCAAAGTCATTGCTGGAGCTGCATATTGTAAGATTCTGTGAAGTCCAGTTGCGGTTCCAGTGTCCAGAAGTCAAAGTAATCATTGCAGAGGAGTCCTGCTGGAATCTTGCATATCAAATCTAAGGACCCACCCAGGAGGGAGACCCTATATAGCCCTAAAAGGAGGGTTGGTTACTTAGCAGGGTGACCACCTATCAGGAGGGGGCTGTGACCTCACCTGCCTGGCCTGGCCACTCAGATGCTCCTAGAGGCCTCTGGCCATCTTGGATTCAAGATTTCAGAATCAACAGGCTACCTGGAGGAGCGCTGGGTACCACCCCTGGGGTGGTGGTGGACAGGGGAGTGGTAACTCCCCTATCCATTGTCCAGTTTCGTGCCAGAACAGGGACCAGGCGTCCCTGGACTGGTGCACAATGGTTTATGCACGGAGAGCACCAAATGTGCCCTTCAAAGCCTACCAGTGGCTTGGGAAGGCTACCCCTCCCAAGCCTGTAACACCTATTTCCAAAGAGAGAGGGTGTTGCGTTTCCCTCCCAAAGGAAGTCCTTTGATCTGCCTTCCTGGGCTTGAGCTGTTCAAGCAGCAGGAGGGCAGAAACCTGTCTGTAGGATGTCAGCAGCGCGGGGTGCCCAGGAATACCCTGCAAACTGGTAGGAGCAAAGCTGGGGGTCCACTATGGAGCCCCCAGAGAGCATGGAATCATACAACCAATAATGACAACAGTATTGGGGTATAATTCTGACATGTTTGATACCAAGCATGCCTAGGTTGGGAGTTACTATTATGTAGCTGGATATAGGTAGTGACCTATGTCCAGTACATGGCTAAAATGGCTTCCCTGCACTCACAAAGTCCAGGATAAAGGAGCTGGAGTTCGGGGGGGAACCTCTGCTCATGCAGGAGTGCCCTCACACATAGGTACTTACACCCTGCCCTCTGGGCTAGGAGTGCCTACCATAGGAGTGACTTACAGTGACCTGGTGCAGTGACCTGTAGTGAAAGGGTGCATGCATCTTTTCAAGCAGGCTGAATTGGCAGGCCTGCAGACACATTTTGCATGGGCTCCCATGGTTGGCATAATACATGCTGCAGCCCATGGGGAACCCCTGGTGCCCCAATGCCCTGGGTACGTAAGTGCCATATACTAGGGACTTATATGGGGCACCAGTATGCCAATTATGAGGTGTACTAAGTCAGGGACAACCAAAGTCAGAGGGAGAGAGCACAGTCACTGGGGTCCTGGTTAGCAGGATCCCAGTGAACACAGTCAAAACATAGACAGCAGGCAAAAAGTAGGGGTAACCATGCCAAAATAAAGGGTACTTTCCTACACTCCTCTCCCAGGATTGCCACTCTGTGTGTTAACCCAAAAAGTGAGCTTCAAAGGAGAAGTCACCCTTATTAGAGAAATCTAGTCTTCTAGTCAAGTCTTCAGGATTTGTAAAGTGTATGGTTACCCTCCAGGGCTTCCCAGCACCAAGAAGAAATGAGATATGTGACTTAATAGGCTACATCATTCAAACAGGAAGGTTTTTAACAATTTTCTGAATTGGAGTTCAGATTCATTCTTTCTGATTTGCAGCAGAAGGGCATTCCAGAGCTTTGGAACCATGAAGGCAAAGGAGCGGCTGCCAGCTCTCACCCTGTTGATCCTTGGCACTGTAAGTAGTTGCAGATTTGATTAACACAGAGGTCTAGAGGAATGATGGCGTATCAATAGCAACAAAACCCCTGAGCAGGGTGCCTTTTGTTCCTTCAGACAACGTGGAGACAGGACCAGAGAGGGAAACTCTCCCCAAACTGATTTTACCATGGGCATGTAGACCTCTGGTAGCCACACCTCTGGGGGGCTCTACCAAGCTCCTGATGACCGAGGAAGGGTTGTTCTATCTTGAAAGGGGCAAGAATGTTGCACTCTGGGAAAGCCAGTTGCCATACATCACAGAAATTTCACGCATGCATAGGAAGTGAGCAGTAGCCCAGGGCTAGTGATTGTGTGCCCCCCTCAGGGCACTTTCAAGGAATAAATAAGGCACCCCTGGCACCCTGCCCTTTGGATCACATTGGATTTGGTCGGAGGGCTGAAGGAGGGCTTCCAAGCTGCCTGTGGATTCCCACAAAGAGAGGCTACACTGCCTTAAAGACAGCACCTGCTGAACTTTGGGTTATTGAAGATTGGACTGTGCCTGCAACTCCCGGCTTAGGGAAATGTTGATTCCTGGCCCTATATCAAAGCAGTGACTCCAAACATCCGTCAGCTGATCTCCTGGAGCCAGCTCCAGAGATGCAAGAGATGCAAGAGCTCAAGAAGCCCAAACTGACAAGTTGGTAGCCACCACAAATGTTTTGCCGCTACCAGTAATTGGGCACTCAATTCTGAGATAGCCAAAAGTCACACCCAAGTCTGCATGACCTTAGACTGCTACCCGACCTATGGATTTCACCCTACCGTGGTGCAGACTGACCTGTAGCCCAACATCAGCTGGCCTGCTACTGCAACATAGTGGACTTCAAGGGGCCCCGATCTCTGAGCCCCAGGTCACCTCACTTATACCGTGGACCGAGGAGTAACCACAGACACCCCTTTTGGCCTCGCCACAACCGGAGCTTCCTTTGAGCATCTTTTCTGGCCTGTTGTGTTGGGGATGGGAGAGCCTTTCCATGGCGATAACGCAGGGGTATCTGCATTGGACCCCCACCTCAGGGAGGTTGGAAGTTTGGGTCTGGAGGTAATGGGGGAAAAAGTAGTCCTAAGTTCGCACCATCAGGGCAGTAGACACACCAAAGAGGCATCCATTTCACATTTCTTTAGTACTGTCACGGCGCACTTTACCCTCGAGGCCCACAAAGTAACACGGCTCAGCCCAGCCTCTGTCAGCCATGGACGGACACAGATGGGCCCGCCCTTGGCCTGGGCTTCACCAGGGCCTGGCCCGCACACGTTCCACCCGCAGTGGGAAAGTGCATATAGTTTTGTAATGCGATGAGAGGGCAGCGCCACCCCCAGCCTTCCAATGCTCGTTGGAGCTTGCCTGGCGCTGTGATTTTTGGGACTTGTGGTCCTTTTAAATGCTTGATGGCTTTTTGGGCTTGGGCACCCTTTACCGATGGGCCAAATACTACACGGAGCGTACTAGACAGAACACCACCTCACCGAACAACCACCCCTCCGACGATGGGGCAAAGTCACCGAACTTCAACTAACCAACGCCCTAGCCCAGAAACCACCTGTCAACCCCACCAACCCTGACATCGCAGCACACAACCTCAAACTATGGATCAACAACTGCGCCGACCGCCTTGCTCCAGTCAGAAAACCCTCCAACAACCACATCAACAAAAAAGCCACCTGGTTCACCGACGACCTCCAAGCCTCCAAATGCCACTGCCGAAAACTCAAGCAAATATGGCTACTCAAACGCACTCCAGACAACCTCACGGCACTCAAGGATGCCACACGCAAACACCACCAACTCATCAGGCTAGCAAAAAGATCCTCCTTCAAGACCCACCTAGAAAACAACGCCCACGACTGCAAAGAACTTTTCAGCATTGTAAAAGAACTCTCCAACCCAAACAACACCGTCAACTACATCACCCCCTCCCAAGAACTATGCGACGCCCTAGCAACTGCCTTCCACTGAAAAATCACAGACATCCACGACAGCTTCAACTCCCCTCACACTCCGGACGCTCCTACCCCACCCACCACAAACTCCACCCGCTCCAGCCGACTGACCTCCTGGACCATCATCAGCGACGACGAAACCCGCAAGACCATGAACTCCATCCACTCCGGATCACCATCAGACCCCTGCCCACACCACATCTTTAACAAAGCAGACACAGCCATCGCACCATGCCCACGGAAAGCCATCAACATCTCCTTCGAAACTGCAAGATTCCCGGAAAGCTGGAAACACGCCGAAATCAACACCCTTCTCAAGAAACCAAAGGCGGACCACAAGGACCTGAAAAACTTCTGGCCCATCTCTCTGCTCCCTTTCCCGGCAAAGGTCATCGAGAAAATCGTCAACACTCAGCTCACCCGGTACCTCGAAGACAACATCATCCTCGGCCCCTCCCAGTCCGGCTTCAGACGCAACCACAGCACCAAAACCGCCCTCCTCGCCGCCACAGACGACATCAGAAGCCACCTCAAAAATGGAGAAACATCAGCCCTCATCCTCCTCGACCTATCAGCCGCCTTTGACACCATCTGTCACCACACCCTAAAATCCCGCCTCCACACAGCAGGAATCCTGGACCAGGCCCTCGAATGGACCGCATCGTTCCTCGCCGGTAGAACCCAAAGAGTCCGCCTCCCCCGTACCAATCCAAAGCCTTCAACATCATCTGCGGCGTACCCCTGGGCTCATCCCTCAGCCCGATGCTGTTCAACATCTACATGGCCCCCCTCGCACAAGTGGCCCGTCAGCACAACCTCAACATCATCTCCTACGCCAACGACACCCAACTCATCCTCTCCCTCACCAAGGACCCGCACACCGCCAAAACCAACCTCCACGAGGGACTAAAAGCCATCGCCACCTGGATGAGACAGCCGGCTAAAACTGAACTCGGACAAAACAGAGATCCTCATCCTTGAGCGCACCCCCTCCGCCTGGGACAACTCATGGTGGCCGACCACACTGGGTCCCCCACAGACAGCGCACGAAACCTCGGCTTCACACTCAACTCCTCACTCTCCATGTCAAAGCAGGTCAGCGCCATCTCCTCCTCCTGCTACAACACCCTCTGCATGCTCCGCAGAGTTTCCAAATGGATCCCAACAGAAACAAGAAAAACAGTAACCCAGGCCCTCGTCAGCAGCAGACTCGACTACGGCAACGCCCTCTACACCGGTATCTCCTCCAAACTCCTACAACGCCTCCAACGCATCCAAAACGCCTCTGCCCGACTCATCATCAACATCCCTCGCCACTGCCACATCACCCCCCACCTAAGAGACCTTCACTGGCTCCCTGTCAACGAGAGGATCACCTTCAAGCTCCTCACCCACGCACACAAGGCACTCCACAACACCGGACCAACATACCTGAACAACAGACTCAGCTTCTACATCTACACCCCCACCCGACAACTCCGCTCCGCCAACCTCGCCCTCGCCTCCATCCCCCGCATCCGGCGCAAATCTTCCGGCGGCAGATCATTCTCGTACCTCACCGCCAAGACCTGGAACACCCTCCCATCAGATCTACGACAGACCCAGGACCTTCTTTCCTTCAGAAAACTCCTCAAGACTTGGTTCTTCAACCCCCCCCCACCCCACCAGAGCCTTGAAACCCTCACGGGTATGTAGCGCGCTTTACAAATTGATTGATTGATTGATTTGTGGTGTTTAATTTGGTATAAAGGTGCGAGATGTGTATTTATTGAAGTCTGTAGTCTACTCTGACACTAAATAAATAATACTTGACTAACCGAGAGAATGATTCAGCTCTACAGATTGAAGTGCATAATATGTAAACCTGGATTCCCGTCACCCTCACTTGACCAAAGAAAAGCCCATCTGAGAATCATGTGCGTTCAGTTTGTGCCAATGTCCACGCTCACCCTCGGTAAAAGCAAGCAGTAGTCATTCAAGCAACGTCAGCTTGGATGCCACTACCTAGGCGAAGAATGATAGTGCAGCGCCATCTGCTGGTTTTAAATTGAACCTTTCAAAGCTTTACCTTTAACTGCAAACGAGGCCAGTAAGGCTGGGGGATTCATTTTTTTTTTAGTTCACTGACAACGTTTTATAAACTTTTGCCCCGCTTGATGTAGCAAAGTCCAGTTTGCTTTTATCCATACAAATTGGCTACTTTTCACCGCAGGAGGAGATAATGTTAGTCTCGTAGTAATCGACGCCAGCCATAACATTAGAGCATGAATTTTTCTCTGCTGGTTTACTTTTTGCAAAACGTTACTACCAAGATTGCCAATGCAAGTTGATAAATAAACTGATTTCTGCTGGCTTTAGTTTTATCGTAATATTTCCGTCTTGAGTGCAGGCATGTTTACTAACGGGATGGCAGTGGATCCACTTACAAAGAAGTGCAGTAAACAATTAGGGAACTGTGATGCTGAGGGCAATGGGGGCAGGGTAAGGCTGAAACTTTGGCCAGGCTGAGCCGTGACATGACCTAACAATCATTTGCAATGCAATTGGTCAGGCGTTTGCTCGACCCTAAACACCACATATACTTGCCCCTTCAAGCTGACCCGCCTGGCTGTGTCAGACTGCTCGATATTCCAGTCCATCAATGATGGGTCAGTGAGTATGAGGGCAAGGTTAGAAAGAACAAAATACTATTTAAATATTTGTTAGCCTTTCGCCTAAAGGTAAATTCATATAAAACACATTGCACACATGTTGAATACAAAAATGCATGTTAAAATAATATGCATGAAATGCATTGCCCTGATATGGAAACACAGTTAACTTGATCACTGAGATGTCTGTGTGTAACTGGAAGGTCACTGATATGAATCCTGGTTGGTGCAATAGGGAATAGTGACATTTGCATTTATAGTCGATGAGCACCCTGCCTGTGACAGAAAGCACTGTGAATATGCAAGCAAATAGTTTAAAAGTGTATTATACACATCATAAAATTCGCTGTAGCTAAATGTGCAAACAGATTGTGTAGCGTAGTTATATTGATTATTGCCCCTGAGGCCAGGACATGTAGATGAACATTAACATTACATGCTTCCATTTTGTTTGTTCTTGTGAAGAACTCAAACTTCTATAGCATTGACTGTGCAATCCATCGGGGTTGAAGACCCCACTCTGCAAGATTGTAAGTCTGTTCATGTTTAGCACACAATAATTTTAGGAGAAAATGGGTTCCACCCATTTAGTCCTCCTGAACTTTTCTCAATTAACTATCCATTTTTTATTGTTTTTACTATTACTGTAAGTCTCACCACCTGAGTTTGACTCATCCTTGGCAGTTGGACTAAGTGCTAACCAGCAGTGTCTGTTTTTTAAGATTAGGTCACTGCTGTGCAGCTAAGGTAAGAAGTACTGGTCTGGCTACACATGAACATGTGAGCACACTTATGTGGACGTGTGAGCTGCTCATATGAGGCCAACTATGTGTACAGCCCGGAATCTGCACACAGCTAGCCTCCTCAACACAATAGGGCTGTTAACAGTGCTTGGCCCAGTTCCGTTGAAAGAAAGGGGTGGGAAGGAAATCTGCATCTGTTAACTAGTTTGTCACACTGCACCTGAACCCATGAACAAAGTAGGAGTGCCAAACCTCTGGAATATAGACAGGAGGGGCTCACCTTTGAAGTTTTGGTGGGGAGAGATCAAGCAGATGTGAAGGCTAGGGTGGTGTTAAGGGTCTCAGGAAAGCTCTTTCCACAGATAACTTGAAGTTTCCATATTGGAATATTCCAGAACGCTATGCAGGAGTATTGGACAGGAATGGAGTGATGATGTGGCACCCTAGGACTGGCCAGTGATGCAAGACTCTTAGAACTCTACAAGCCCACCTAAAAGAGAGACAGATGAGAAGACACTGCACCTGGGAGCAATCACGGCGAAAGAATGCCCAGCTGGAAGGGAAGCCACCCAATGCCCTGCAAGGATGACTTCTGGACATTGACTCCAGCCGACTTGGATGGGTTTCTCCAAGGCCAGTTGCACTAGCCCCATTATACCCTATGAGTAAGAGATGGGAGATTGAACCTGCGGGAGGCCCCTGGAGGGTGTTTCTAAGAGTTTTGTGGACTGGCCCATGACTCTCCTGACATAGGTGCCTTCAAGAAGCTAGGAGGATCTGGATCACGAGGAGTTAAACATGGAGAGTGTTCTGCTGGCTTGCTGTGGTGGGGCTGTGGAGGACATCCATCAAGCAGGATAGAGCACTAAAAGCCCCAGGGCACAGGACAGGTCTGGAGCAAGGAACAGGAAAAATCCAACACCCACAATAATTGCCCCTTTGGATGTCAGTAGGCCGGATAACATTTGCGGCAAATTCAAGACATTCCCTCTAGGGGATCAAGCCCCAGAGGATTGGCACTATTGGGTGAGGAAGCGATGCTTGGGGCCCCTTCCATAAGCCAAGCTGCGCCCCCACGGGGTTTCCTCGGTCCCAGGGCCTATGCACTGAAGAGACTGTTAGGGACCCCATCCCTAGGTCAGGAATACATTAGCAGGGCATGTTGCTGCCTCTGTGCCAGAGTCTGGGGGCAGCAGGCACATTCAGTAATACAGTTCTCACAGATGGAGCCACACTTCAGCCTGCTCCTACCAGCACTACAGACCAAGCAGGCAGGAGAGCAGGAAGAGATGCGCTGGTTCTCGCATGAGCAGAGCGAGACAAATGGGGTTGTGGGTCACTTAGGGCTTCTCCCCACATCTCCCACTGCAAAATAAAGGTGTCAGTGCTGGGGTGGGACTGGGACACCCATAAAAAAAAAAAAAAGAAATAAAAGAGTTGTGGCTTCCAAACTTCAGCAAATAGGAAGCTGTTCATTGAGTATTAATGTACTGAAGAATAACAGTGGCCTATAAGCCCCTGTAGGAGCCCCATTTGCATACTGGTTTTGCCTCTGTGGTGCCTCAAGAACAGAGGCACCACCAACATAGTTTAAAGTATATCTGAAGGGCTGCAAGAAATGCAGCAGTCCCCACACGTTGCCACAAAAATTTCCCTAAGTCTCTAGGGTGTTTATACACCAGGAGAGATTTTTGTTTTTCAAAACTTCGTTCTCTGCCGAGACCATCACGGAGCACAAGGCTTTGTCCTCTATCTCTCTGGCCTCACAGGGCGAACTTAGACAATCTTGGACTTAATTTGCTCCGGGCAGCTAGCCCTACCCACCAGGAGCATTTTCTACTGCCAGTGTGTCCCTGTCCAGGAAGATAGGGTCTCCAGAACAATCTCTTCAAGGTGCTGGCCTTGAGGGGCACAACTTGGATTGAGGAAGGTGCCCTACATGAGCACACACAGCCCCACAAAGAGAGAAATTAAACTAATTGTACCAAACCCCAGGCCTTGGTCCTCCCCGGGGAATATCTTGAAATCTACTTTGTTTTCCAAAGAGGATTGATGTATGACCTGAATTACAGCTTAAGCACCACAGAACCTTAATTAACCATATACACAAACCGAATTAACATGAGAAAGGCATATGGCATTACTACCCAGGTACATTAAGTCCTATACACATTTTATTTACATGTGCTTTCACACAAACAAGGGTGAAGCCAAGAATACACTCAAATTAAGATACAAGAAAATACGAACCAACTCATTGAAATAGGCGTCTTGCTACATAAAACAGAAAAGGAACGATAGCCTATGTTTATTACAATAAATCATGTCACTTTGTCACTGAATGCATTGGTCAACTTAGGGTACTTCTGACGTCAAGAAGCAAGCACTTGATTTCTAGTCACCTCTCCTAAAATTCATCATGGAACACAACCATCATGCATGACTGAGTAAACAGATCGCTCAACTTCCCTGGTGTTGATAGAGGCCTCAACCTCCGAGATGTCCTCACCACATTGCACTCACCAGAACTACTTGATGCCAACTAAGGAAAGGACAAGGCTGGAAAGTTGAAAGCGGTGATTAATATTTATCGTAGTTATACATTTCAAAACACGGCAAAAGTCGAGTAAACATGCAGTATGGTGTCCTCCCCTGCCAAGAAGTTGGGGGACATACAGCAGCGCCTGCATGTGGTCTGCTTTCCGTTCTGAGAAGCAGAATGCAGGAGCAAGGGGCTTTCAGAATCCAGCTTGGCCCAAAACAAAGGCCGAATTTAAGGGCCATCAGCTTTCCTTTTCCTCGAGTATGATTAACAGGCTGGGAGGTATCTGGAGCCTCACCCCTAGCTGCGATACAATGTAGGGGAAACAAAACAAACATCTTGTTATCACTTTGCAAAGTACTTAAGAGAGCTTTTGACTTTGTTCATTCTCAAAATACAAGAGATATGCATGAACTATACGAATGTTAGATGTGTCGGTCTATACAAGTATTTACCCAAAATAAAAAATTGAATAATTTTTTTATTGAATTATTTTATTGTCAATGTACGGAATGTGTTACACAAGGAAATGAAGACTCTCACACTGTCCTTCACAGCTCACTGTGCTGTACTAGAAGGACTGTAATCCATAAACTGCAAGTAACAAAAATATCTGTGTTAAAATCAGTAACCCACTTACCCATCTACATAAAATAAAAATCTGTCATCTGCATGTTACAAAATGAGCTTTGCAGGAGACAGGTTAACCTTCTTCTTTGAGTCAAAATTCTGACTGAGGCAAAGCACCGATCTCTTCAGCAAGTGCATTAATTATCAGAAATATCTTACCATTGTTATGACTCCCTAAAATTTAACAGGTACACAAAGATGTCCGCAGCAGGTGCCCTAACCCTTAAGATATTTTGAAATGCAGCCTTTGGAATTAAACCAGAACAGACTTACTGTCACGTTTCTCTCCCTTCCTCTGCAATTTCTTTGTGGCAGAGTTAAATATATATATATATATGTTTCAGTTGACTGTCATGCTGCTCTTCATGACTCCAACCCTAATGCCTTCATCCCCTTTTCGTTACCACACCTTGATCTCAAACTTATGTTTTCTGGAAGTAAGGTTTTCAAACTCCACTCTGCTTTAAGGATTACATACAGGGCAGTAACAAGGGGCGGCTGGTGTTAACGGGCGTCACCCTGCCACCTTGGGGCAGACAGAAGAAGATGAAAAGACTGAGCAGCTCTTAGAAAATTGCACTTGTTGCTCAGTCACAAATCAGTTTGAATCTGTGTTCTTTTGTGGGGAGGAGGAGGGGCTGGGGAATGTCCTGAGGCTGCTTTCTGCACATGTTATGGCTGGTCAATGCCTTCCTCGCTTTGGAGGCTTAAGCCTGGCCAGCGAAAACAAGTTGTTGGCGTGCTCAACTTAACCTTCAGGGTTTAGGCTTTCATATGGGCATTATTTATAAGGGCCCAGGGTGAGAGTTTAACACTTCCATTAAACAGAATGGCCAAGGGCGGGGATAGCTCGTGGGGACAACAAAGGGGTGAGTGTATCACTCACCTCTGCCTCCTTCATTGCCCCCAGCAACTGCTGCTGTTCCTGCCCACCTTAGATTGCTATAGGTGGGCCGAGGCTGGGAGGAGTCCATCGCAGCTTGCTTCCCTCTGGGTCATGAGTGGCGTTTTACTTTATTTTTTTATTTTTTTAGAAATTGCAGGTTCAGCCAGGGACGAGCTGCGCCACTTGACTTTAGGGGCCTCATTCTCCCACCCTTGTGAATGGCGTGTCTGAGTCACCGACAGTCTAGTGCTCTATTTCCCTCTTCCCCCGGCTCACTCCATGCTGGTTTTTCCTGAGAGTTTAAAAGACCAAGTCTGAGGTCGCGTAAGGAAACCAACAGTCTGGATCAGCAAGCACGTCTATTTTCGTTTCTAAAACTTCCATTCGTAACTTGCTGCAGACGTGACTGGTTCCTGGGCTGACCCTGCTGCTCTCCGCCACGACAGGCCTGCCTCTTACCAGCCGGAGGCAACATTGCAGCTACAGAGGACAGCACCTCAGTTTCACAACTCTGTTAACTTGTGTTATTTACAGCGTTCGCGCTTAGAACGGTATGAGTGTGTGCCCTATGAGCTGAGCACGGGTGTCACACTCCGCGGTTCTTAGGCCGTCATAAACCTCTAAGCAGTGTTTCTACAGACAGCGCTACCAGACAGTGCTTGGTGGTAATTCTGGAGCAAAGGGACCCAGGGTTACAATCGAACTGTGAGATGAGGTAACGCCTCAGTGCACAAAGAATCCCATGGGAATGTTAAAATAGGCACTGGCTCTATTTACATTTGGTGCAGAAAGTGAATGCGAGATTTGGGTTGTCCAGGTATTGGGTTCGAAATGTGATGACATAAGGTAGCACACAAGCCAAGAGCTGCCCAGTGCTTGAACTATGAGGCGGCAGAGAAACTTCGTCTTCTTAAAGACAACTTTGGAAAAACATTGTCACAGGTGGGCTCATATCTCTCTACTGAGAAAACCCGTACTTCGTGGAACAAGCTGAGGTCTGTGGCCGGGGGAGGAGGAGCCGAGGCTGTTCTGGTTATGTGTTAACTTTGATGCAATTTCGTTTTCCCTTCCCACGAACACTGTATAGACACTGGTAGACGGCGGCACATGAAGGCATAAGACAGGCATATTACGTCGATCTCTTATATTAACATACATATTCATATATAAATGAATTTAGCTCGATGAGCAGACACTTGCAGCGTACACTCACAGATCTGCGCACAAGCATGCAGACGGACATGGGCATCAACAGATAATGCACACAGGTAATGTGTATGCAGAAAGTAAACACATGCATTGCGCCATGGACACATATTATTTCTATGAATGCTTGACGCTGGCATATGTCCAAAACCATTTGTTGTGCCAACTGAAAAACCTGTAAATTACTAGTTTTATTATTGGGAAGACCTATTTTGAGCTGGAATGCTTTTTCCCTAGTGACAGCTGCCTGCTGGAGTGTGTAGAGCGAAAGTAAACATAAATAATGCCACAAAGTCATGAAAAAGGGAATCGCAGGTGAGAATTTTAGACCATCAAATTCACATTTGAAGCAATTGAATTTGCCTTCTGTGTTTTTTTAAATGTTAATTGATAATTAGTTATGTCCAGCATTGATGGTGACATTCACATTTAAATCAACTGATTTTGCCTTCTGTGGGTTTTCAGATTGCTTATGTGCAACATTTACATAGTATCAGTGTACGTATGTTGCACTGTACAATTGCACACCTGTTGAATGTATTTAATAAAGTCAGATAAAGGGCAGTTTTGAATGTGTTTACATATAAATATTTCAAGACTACACATTCACAACTGCTTTATAAACCTCCTTCCCTTCTTAAATTTGCTTTAAAGCACCTAATTTACCACCGTTTTCTTCAAAATTTTTGTTTGGGGAGAACTTCCAAACACCCTGTCAGTCGGGCTCGCGTGCTGCGCACTCTCACGACATAACACTCATACCCAACTTTTGCGCCCACCACTTTCAAATATCACGAGCCGCCACTGGCAGTAGCAAGGCTGGAAAAACGTTTCAAACCTGCCTCACGTCCGCCGTCAGCGACGTAGCTCCAGTAGATAATATGGGGTGAGACACCCCTCTAATCACTTCTTAGTCGGGTCTTGGCATGAGAGTAAAAGGTGGATGGGTTGGTTGCAACAACAGTGACATGAAGTCACTGTTGCTGCAGCCTGTGTAGTAGTGGCCGAGCCACCATATTAACAGAGGTAAGTGAGCCATGGGTATGGCTTTGCTCTAAAGGCCACACGAGCCGAGCCATGAAAATATTTGCCATGGAAATAAAGCATGCAACCAACATCATGTAAAAAAATATCACTTCAAAATGTAAAAAAACAGTATTTCTGTAACATGCAAAAGTGTTTCACCTTAGTACCTCAGATTATATCATTGCACTGTTTTTTAGTGATATCGAGGAAATTAGAAACATTGAGGCCTCCCACCATTCTGATGACAATACCATTAGTGAAATCAGAGGCAAGTCAGTTGTCATGGTGTACCCCATATGTGGCCTAGAGCCTTACGCTAGACAGCACACATTATACTCTGATAAGTCAAACACAAGAGGTTTTTGTACAGGACGCTTCCTGAATTCACATATTTGAAGGTGATCTCATCTACGATAATGAAGACAAAGGAAGCTCAGTGAAATAAAATATTTGCTGAGGATCACTCAATTTTTTCAAGGGGGGAGCCGAGATTCACCCCAGATTTTCTGGTTTCCTATTGTGAAGATGGATCGCTCTTTCTCTCACCTGTTGTACATTAACGGTCACAGTTGCAAGGGTAATTCTTGGCCCATCAGGTTAGAACATGGGTGGAGGGTAGAAGCCACATGAAAGCTCAGCTCATTTTGGGCGCGAGGGTCTAAGAAGATCTTGAGCTGAGCAAAAGCCAAGCATCTGGTTCAAGCCTTCAGTGCCCCCCACCTCTAAGACTGGGCCTGGCATGGTAGCATGCCATATGATGTGTATGATTTGTAGGTAAGGCCAAGCGCACACCTCTGATTGTGCTCTGGCCTGTCACGTACCCCGCGACAGCATGCTGCTTGGGCCGGGCCCGTCAGGTTTCAATGGGGCAGTGATTAAAAACGGTCTTTAAATCAGGTCCTAAGTTCAACTGCTTTACAGGCAAAAGCACTGATCGAATTCCCAATGTATTTAGAAAGTATTAAAGTAATCCATTACAATGTTGCTGTCCCTGTTTAAGTTTTACTTCATGTTTCTACCGATATTTGCTATGTACATGTTATGTTTCTGTAGCTTTTTCATGCAACAAATAACTTTTTATGTGACCCAAGTTACCACTAGGCATCTGGGTGAGTTCGGGTTGTGGTTGAGGATTCATGACAGGCACAAGTGAGAACTGGAGAGATGTTTGAAGGTAGTCTGAAGTTCTCAAAATGTCAGTGTGTCATAAAGGTGTTCAGACCTCATGCATGCCTCCGCAAAGTGTACGGAACAGTAGTCATATATGCGCCAACTAAAACTGTGATTTTATAGCAAAGTGTGTGAAGGAGCACCACAGCTGTCAAAATATTGGCAGTGCCAAAGAAAAATAAAATGCAGTGCTTGAGGTGGAGTTTGTGGATCGTGTGTATGAGGGGATGCTGAAGTGAGAGAAAGAGAAGTATGTGCAGAAGAAAAGAGTGTGAAGATGAAAATGATATGTGAGCTATGCAGATGGAACATTTCAAAAAGATGTGGGGAGAAAAATGCAGTAAGTGGTTAACATGTTGAGAGACAGCAGAAGAACCTTGTGCAAACAGGAACAGACATGATTAACACACACTGAAGTTCATTTTCTCTTCCACAGATCTAAGCATAGTTTCATTCAGTCTCAAATGCTGAGAAATTAAACATTTCAATTCTAATTATGGGCAATAAGATCATTGCTGTTACTCATCTATTTGATACGTCTCACAAGCATTGGCAAAGCCAATACGTTTGGCTTGTTTTTAGGCATATGTTATTTTATGTTATGTTATTTTTATTTGTACCGCGCACAGCTGCCCCAGCAAAGGGGCGTCCCGGCGCTTTGAGAAGGTAAAAACAACACAGCACTAAAAGCGGGCAAAAGAAGACAAAACACAACAGATAAGCTTAGACAAATAAAAAGGTCTTAATGTTTGTTGTTGTGTTACATATCTGAATGAAATGACATACAACTCATAGAGAGGCACTCAATTACTGTCCGGGGGGCACAAGATTTTAGTTTTCAGTTTTAATCCACACCCATAATTCCACGTGCCAAGCCTCTTGAAAAGGATTCCTAGTTACATATCTTTGCCAATGTCCTCGTATGCTTTATATGTGATGATTGAGCAATAGAAGCTGGCTCTTAAATGATGCGTTCCCTATTTTCCATGAAAGAAAGACACGTTCTTTTATAGCTTTGGAAATTTGAAAGTGCTGGATATGGCTGTGTTAAAGTTTGCCAAGTTGTTACCCTGTCTGGGTAGGGATGGTCTAGTTTTTCCCCTTCTTAGCCTTATCTACATTTCCACGTTAGTGAAGTTTTTCTATGCAAACTAGCAATTTTTGTGTGAAGGCCAATATTGTTTTGAAAGTGCCCGTAGGGACTGGAATTGCATGTGCCCATTTCTTGAGAACTAACTTTAGCACCATTCCAATATCATCCTTGGACATTGGGCGAGTGACACTTATTTTGATGTTAAGCAGATAGATCTCTCTGTGAAATGTATGGCTTGTTCTTTGTGCGGTTATTCTGGTGGTACTAATTGCAGGGTCAGCTGTTCTTCAGTTGGGCTGGTGAATGGGAGGGTGGTGTAGATACAGTTATCGACGATGATGTTAAAACAGGGAGACCAAATGGTCAATCCGATGCTAAAGCGGGGATGAGGGGAAAAAATAGGATACAGCCCCCTGTCTAACATTACTGCATCACAATGTATCCTATTACACAAAGTATAAACCTTGACCCTAACAAATCAACAAGATTTCTCATTGTTTGCAAGACCCTGGTCTCACGCCCCATCTTTGGGTCTCCTCATGGTCTGACTGCAATGAAGGATGTAGGATAATTATCTCCATAGACACCACACTTTTGTACTATTTTTAATCATACCAAGAACACCACTAATAAAGTGATACCTAGGTATTCTACAGTGTTCTAGTCCTAAAACCCTAGCAGGAAAATATCCAAAGTGGTCCCTGGAATACAGTCAAGCCAGTCCTTGTTTTTAGGGACTAGGGTGATACCCAATGAAGAAGCAGGACATCAATAGGAACTAGATATAGTTATGCCATCAGTAAGAACATGGGAGATATCTGCTGCTAAATGTGGAGGAGAAACGTTTTAGGTGCAGTGTATGTGCCTAGCTTGTAGCACTTAGTGGCTTGGCTACTGTATTTGGACACCAAACTTCACCCACAGTTGGGCTTTTCATTCCTTTGGACAGGGAACTCAAGTCACAGTCTTAAGTGCTGATCGATTTTCATTTCTTAAAAGTCATGAAAGACCTGCTAAACATATGTGCGAGGTCGTGGGATCTTATCTCACTTCTTATGATGCCACTTCCTGTGAAGTCATGGGCTGTGATGTCACATGCCGTGATGTCACTTGCATACTCTGTTACTGGTTCACTCCCCTACTTCTTTTTTTAAGGACTTCTGTCCTGTTCCAATACAAATGTTCCAAGTCATTTAGTACCGACTGCTGGTTGAGCCCTCACGCCCTTCTTTCTTATTCTTTTCTGTTTCCCATCTCATCTGTTCCCTCTCACTCAGGTGGATCTCAACTAAACAAGCCATTCGCTTCATTATGTGACTCCGGCTATTAAGAATTTGTGAAGAGCTTCAAAGATGATTGCTTCTTATTGCTCCTGTGTACGTGTGGATGCTTTACAGTACAACTCAAGACACAACTAGTTACAGAGAAGCTATATGAACATGAAGAGCAAAAAATAGAAAGCAATACCCTGAGCCCAAGGCAGCTACATAATATCCCCAACAATTACTCAGAATGAATTTGCAGTTGCCACAAACACAAATTTAAACAGACAGGAACCAAGTCAAGAGAATACCCACATACTAAAAGCATATCGAAACAAGGGCAACATGTGCCCATTTAACTGGGGACGAACCGGACCAGGCAATACATATTGGCAAATTAAGAAAGGGAAAAACCTTGCTAATTGTCCTAGAAGTAGAAGTGTCTCATACAGTTGCACCTCACTCCTATTACCTGCATTTGAAACATGTACACATATCAGGAATTCTCGACCCGGAAACACACGATAAGTGCCCGAGCAGATGTGCCCCCAAAAAGAGAAATTACATCAACCAATTTGGAAGGAGGATATCTTGACAGATAATGAAACACTAATATTTTACAGTCATTTCAAACTGAGGTGGAATACGTCATCTTCTACACCATCTTTGCTTCTTCCCAAGCGCAGCCCCTTATTAACATTTTCATTTCACAAAGAGTTAATCAAGAAGGCAGTCCTAAGTCTAATTTCAAAACCAGGGAAGGATGCCAAGGAATGTCCTTCGTGCAAATCAATCTTCCCTGTAAACCAAAATGGTTTATCACCACGTCAGGCTCAAACATAACGTGGTCAAGCTGGCTTTGTAAACGAAGGAATCACCTTTGACAAGACAAGAATTATACATCTATTGGAAAAGGGCACAAGACATAGCAGTCTTACCTTTCTGCTTACCTTGGATGCTGAAAAGCTTTCAGAAGGCTGGTTTGGCAGTTTAAGCGTATGGCACCATCAAACCTTGGGTACGTGAATCCTTCAAAGCCAATGTTATCTGAAATTTTTAACAGTCCAAGGCGAATATCGAGCTGAATGGCTATCTTTCAAAGGAAAAAAGATTAGATCAGGGGATGTTTTATTCACTTCTAATTTAATTTAATTTTAAGTAACCACTCAACTTATATCCCCGAGCAAAAACCCTTTCCTTTGCACAGGCGTTTGGCAATATCAGAGTTTGAAAAATGTACCAGTTCAAGTGAACCAGAATCAAACCAAATACCAGGACATTAACAATGTTAATCAAAAAACAAACAATGCAAATATATCAAAACGTTCGACAGCGTCAGTTCAGATTCTGCAAAGTAAAACAACTCCCAGTTCAGTTATTGGAAGAGGATCTCTGGATCCTTCTGGTTAGTAGATGGTGTTCTTGCTCACGGGTATCTTTAAAATACAAATAGGCCACACAGTTGAACAGTTCGTTCATACTAGTGCTGAATATAAGGGAATTTTATAATTGGAAAAGTTGAGACTGTAGAAAAATTATGCGATGTGCTTAAAAAAAGAGGATATTAAATTCTTAAAGTGTAAACTGGACTTTTAATCGCAGGAAGGAGAAAAGCTCCATCATTATTAACCATAATATTGGGCTATGCACCAAGAACAATAAGGACCATCTGGCAAACTAACCATCTTAAAATTACTTAAATATACTTTAGAGGACTAGGCTACACAATCTACAAATTAATTTCCACTGTGAACCTGCTTTAGGTGACATGCATGTCCTACAATGAAAGGATCTTGATATATAATGAAATGGAGTGGCAAGTAATGGCGTATGGAAATGCACAGATTATCTGCGTGCATACAACACACAGAACTAAATTACATTCCCTTATGTAGGCGCTATTTCAAGCTGGCCCGCTTTAAAATATTGTATACTGACCGACGAGATCAATGCTGCAGGGTTGTGCATGAAAGTGTGACCTACTATATGTATGATGGACTACTCTATTATTAGAGGACTTCTTGAGTGAAACAGCTGACATTGCGCATTCTCTGCGGAGGCAAACAGATCTAAACTAAGGCTCTCCCCACTGCTGAAAGAGACCTTGTGCCATCTCCGGATGGAGATGCCATTCGTAATCGGCTGTGCATCGACGGCTGAGTTCAACCACTCTGACGTTCAGAGAACTCGCCAGATGTTGAACCACCAGGGTAATGCCTTGATGTTCCAGCCATGTCCAGAGGCGTAGTGCCTCCTGACAAAGGGTCCAGGACCCTACTCTGCCTTGTTTGTTGCAGTACCACATGGCCGTAGTATTGTCTGTGAACACCTGTACTACTTTCCCTTTCAGAGAGGGAAGAAATGCTTTCAACGCAAGCCTGATCGCTCGGAGGTCCAGAAGATTGACATGGAGCCCAGACTCCGCCAGAGACCAGAGGCCTCTGCTCTCCGCCTCGCCCATGTGGCCGCCCCAACCCAGAAGTGACGCATCTGTCACTATAGATAGATCTGGTTGTGGAAGGGAAAGGGCTCTGCCATGGACCCAATGCGGATTCGAAAGCCACCACTGCAGGTCTTTCGCAGTCCCCTCTGAGATTTAGACCATGTCCGAGAGATTCCCCTGATGCTGCTCCCACTGGAACTTTAAGTCCCACTGCAGAGCCTGCATATTCCATCTGACTTGTGTTACCAGCATGATGCAGGAGTCCATGAGGCCCAGCAACCTCAGAGTCAACCTCACCGAAACACAAGACAGAGGCTGAAAGATTGGAATCGTAGCATGAATGACTCGCTTTTCAGGGGGATAAGCCAGAAACTGCACTGTGTCCAGAACAGCTCTGATGAAGGGAAGCGCCTGAGAGGGAGTCAGGTGTGACTTTGGCTCTTTTATGGTGAACCCCGGTGTGTGCAGGAGGTTCGCCATAGTCTGAAAGTGGGAGACAACTTTCTGGGGCGAGTCCACCTTCAACAGCCAGTCTTTTAGGTAGGGGAAGACTGATACCCCTAGCTTGCGCTTTTGTGAACACCCAAGGAGCGCTGGTAAGGCCGAAGAGGAGCACGGTAAACTGAAAGTGCTTGTGACATACCACAAATCGTAGGTAACGTCTGTGGGCAGGCAGGATGGGGATGTGGAAATAAGCATCCTGCAAGTCCAACACTACCATCCAGTCTCTTGGGTCCAAGGCAGACAGAACCTGAGCCAGGGTGAGCATTTTGAATTTCTCCTTCTTGAGGAAGTAGTTTAGGTCCCAAATGTCTTGGATAGGACGAAAGCCCTTGTCCTTTTTTGGCATGAGAAAGTAGCAGGAATAACAACCAAGACTTATTTCGGGCACATGGACCTTGTCTATAGCTCCCTTGGCCAAGAGAGCTGCGACTTCCTGGCGGAGAAGTGCCATATGATCCTCTGGAAGGTCACTGAAGGATGGAGGCATGGCTGGTGGAGCAGGTTCAAACGGGAGGGAGTAGCCTTTTCGAACAATATTCAAAACCCACCTGTCCGTAGTGATGGATTCCCAATGGGGCAGGTGATGGTGAATCCTGACGCCAACGGGACGGGAGTGAGGGGTGGACTAGGAGGGTTTGGAGGCTGCAGCGGGGGCAGAGGTGGACTGGGCAGACCTCTGGTTTCCTGTCCCAAGCCCACATGGGATTCTGCGTCCTCGGCCATGCAGAGGCTGGGCAGCATGGGTGGCACGGTGGCTGGGCAGGGGACGTGACAGGGAGCCTCTTCCGTGGCCACGAAAAAGGCAAAAAGCAGACTGCGAGGGACAGAGGAAAGACCAAGGGACCGAGCTGTAGCCTGGAAATCCTTGAATCTCTCCAAGGTCGAGTCCCCCTTGTCTCCAAAGAGACCGGAGCCATCAAAGGGCATGTCCATGAGGGACTGTTGGACATCCCCAGAAAAACCAGAGGTACACAACCAGGCATGGCATCTCAAGGCAACTGTTGCAGCAACTGATCTGCCCAGAGAGTCGTCGTGTCCAGCCCACAACGGATTGGGAACTTCACTGCATCTCTCCCATCGTTCACAACTTGGGAGACAATAGCACAGGCCTCCTCTGGTATCTACAGCAGGACTTGCACAATCTTACCCCACAAAGAGTAGGTATAGCAGCCCAAAAGGCATGCGGTGTTCACAGACCGCAGCGTAAGACTAGAGAAAGAAAACTTCTTACCAGATTGTTCCAGCCTTTTTGATTCCCTATCCGGGGGGTGAGGAATGGAATGCACCTGAAGAAGAGGAAGCCTGGATGACAAGACTCTCAGGCGTGGGGTGTTGGGACAGTAATTTAGAGTCGTTCGGAGTGGGCCGATGGCGGCGTGTGATAGTCCTATTCACAGGAGCCCCTGTGCTGGGTTGGGACCAAGTACCCAAAAGGACATCGGTGATGGCTTCATTGAATGGCAAAAGAGGTTCTGATGTGGAAGCCCTTGGCTGAAGCACCTCCGTCAGGAGATTGGACCTGACCTCTACAGTGGGAAGCTCAAGGCCAAGGACCTCAGTCGCCCTACTGACCAGCATACCATAAGTTGCTCCCTCCGCCGTACCCACGGTAGGAGGAAATAGAATGCCAGCATCAGGATAAGTATCCAGACCTCTGGCGTCACCCAATTCCTAAGCCCAGTCCAAAAAGGGGTCATCCTGGTATTCATAAGGGTCCAGGGACCCCTCCAATCCTTCTCCGAATTCGTAACCATAAGAAAAAGGGTCTGAATCAGACCTGGGGCGCATAGGCCCCATCGAAGACAAAAGCGGCGTCGGCCGATGCTGCTCCGACTCTGAGTCATCGGGGATAAGGATCGGGTCGACAGCAATAGTGGGCACTGCTGATGTCAGGAGCGTGGACAATCGACCCAGGGCCGGGAAAGTCTCAATGCTGCGACTTGCTCCGGTGCGGATCTGCGAGCGGATCTGGAGGGGACCTCAGTGGCCAGAGCCGAAGCTGCCAGCACGGAACCTAAAGGCCCCTCAACGAACCCCTTGGGCCTGAAGGCACCGTATCAGGGTCGGTGAGCCCAATGATGAGGTGCATGGCCTGATAGAATTCTTTACATTGGGCGGGAAACTCGGAGAAGCGCGGAGCAGACCCAGACGCAGGCTCCGAGGATGGAGGCCTTGAGCGTCGACGCTCCTCCTGCGTTGCATCAATAGAGCAACGGGGCAAAGTCAGAGAGCGATGGGACCTCTTCGACTTCTTCTTCTTCTTACCTGAAAATTTTGAAGACAATGAGTGGGGATGGCTCCGCAAACGTTCTCGAGACCTTCCTCTCGATCGAGACTGGGACTTACGTGGAGTCGAGTGCCAGGCCACCATAAGTTTGAGGGACCACTCCCTCAAGGCCTTCAGGTGCATGGCCCGGCACTCTGAGCACGAATTCGGGTCGTGCTCGAGACACCACAAACAAACCTGATGCGGATCCATCTCCGACATCATCCAGTGACAGTCCTTGCACTGCTTTTAAACCTGTCTTCGGGGACATCCTCAATGCTCCAAATATCTCACGAAAACTCAACAAAACGGTCAAAGTCGGTCAAAAAGAGACCAGGGTAGCTCTCTCCGGATCAGCGCGTGGCGCAGAAAAAAAAAGAACTGACGTCCCTGCATGAAGGCGACATCTATGTACTACTTCTGATGTCATCACGGCGACTACAACGCCAACGACGCCCGTGGAGTTGACAGACGCCACCTACTGACATGCAAGGGTATTGCTCAAAGAAAAATCTCTGGATCCAGTCTGACGCCTGGGGGAAATTCTAAGGTAAGGAATCTGCAACTAGAAGTCTCTATCAGCTAGAATACATAATCGATGTCAGGTGGCTGGGTTAACAGGGTATTAAAGTAGTAAGACTGGCAGCAACCTGTCCTGAGTTTGCATCCAAGAGATGGTTAGCGGTTGTAACTAGGAGAAGGGCTGAACTGCATTGTATATGTATATGACCGAAGGGAATGTGTAGTTGGTGTGACAGTACACTCGTACATTCTAAAGCTGAGGAGTGTGGAGACAAGGGATACACAAATACATACACATACCTGTAACTGCACAAGTAACAGGGCTATTAGTTTTGTGTTGGGTGTCGAAAGAGTAAATATTATCATAACCAGAATCCCAATCAATTCCTCAAGAAGACAGTAGGAAACTTGCAAGTTTGTGATATACTTTACTTGCGACAAGATCACCTTCTAAAACACCTTCCAAAACATTTCAATAGGCTACACGACCACTACATTTGAAACGTCATTGAGATTGTTACTTAAAGATTCTAGAAAAGCGTAAAGATTGCTAAGGCGACTCATTATCACCCGCGAGACACTCTTCCAACAGTAGCAACATTCCTCCTCATCTGCTTCAGAGAAGCCCCTTCCTGCAAATGCAAACAATAAAATCTAGCACGGCCTCATTCAGGTTCTTCGGAGCCAAGCTGTGGAAACAACTGCTCCCACAATTAAGAAAAATTGCACATTTTCTTGAACTCAGGACAGCACTTAAGAAACACCATTTTCCTTGATCAGTATCTCTATCTTTGTGATTCTTCAGAACCAAGAAACCTTTAGGTGTTAGTGCTCTTAAATAATAAAAATCCGAGCATTCCCTCCAACAGGAATCCCAACTCTTAAACATAGCTTTTACTCTGTGTGATGTTAAGATTTTATTTGAGTTTTCCACATGATGGGGACTGATGAAAGCCTTTTCGGCTCTTGTAGTGAACTAAAGATTCTACTGCCCATCTCGCATTCCAAATTCAATATGCAGCAGATTCTCATCGAGGGACGAGCCATTTCCAACGCAAGTGTATGCCTATACAAAAACTCAATAGTAGTAAGGTCCCTCTTGTCCCGTTTTTTCGACTTTATCTTATTTGGGCTAGGTACAGGAATTGTTCCTCCAAACATATATAACCTTTTGAAGTCACCCGTTCATTTTGATTTTGGTGAACTTTTACAGAAATGGCTAACAAATAAATCAATTGTCACTCTCTGGAAACACAAGTGACTTGCCTTAAGAGGAAATTGGTTGGAATTTACGGAAATAGCAATTCCCAAAGATTATCAAGACAATGCCTAGTCTCAATGAGACAGAAGGTGCCTCTGTGTCACCCTTACGACTATCCTACGTCATTAATACCTGGAAAATATGTTGCAGTATGGGCCCTCTGCAGTATATGGTAAATATACAGGCTACAAATTAACACGATGTTGTTGAACTATATTGATGGGATCTTTAAGAAATTCCATGAAACACCTCTCCTGTACAGTTGGAAATGTATTCGTCTTGGTAATGAGAATGATTGTTAAGATTAAATCTTGTACTGAATATACGGGCTTAAATGATAGCATTATCAACACTGCTACCTATTTCCAACGCCCCAAGAGTTGTTAGATCAAGTAGTAAAAAAAACTACTACACTTTACAAATTCTAAATGCAAGGTCGTGCTATTTGATAGATGCAGTGTGTCAAGTGCATTTCAATATTATCTAAATTATACCTTCCAGAAATGTCAAAATATATTTAGTGTCATCCATCATTAACATACTCTTGGTGCTTTTCCAAAGTGATTTTAAGGAACACAGGCAGTAAGAAGGATAAGCTACTTACCTCAGGTAACACCTTTTCTGTTCAATAGTCTAACCACAGATTGTTCTTCTTGTGAATCTCTATGGTATCAGAATTGTGGCACAGTCCGCTTTCGCCGTGAAATCGACCTTCCTTCAGACAGGATGACATGGCGCTGCATCAAGGTGTCACCCCCGCAAAACCTTGCTACGCTACAAAAAGAAGATCATCTACCCTTTAAGTATCAACCTGCCGTCCTTTACACAGGCAACAAAAATTGGATCAGCAGCCTGAAAAAAATAGATTCGGTGGAATGTTGGCAAACATCCAAAATGACATCTACCACCTCTGGCGGTAGATCAAAACCTTTTTTAGCGTCCACATTTCGAGGTGTAGATCGTAGAACTTCGGGTATAGTACCCTGCCATATTACTGGACAGCAAATGCTCCTGAAGAAGACATCAAAGTGGGGACAGACTCTCGGAGCCAGAAGTTCGGAATAACAGACTCTCCTAACTAAATCTGGGGCCACCAGAATCCTGCTCAATCCTGCCAGAACTTTCTCAGGACCCGCAGCAAAGGTAAAGATGAATATACAATGCAGTAATCCCACCAAATTTAGACCACATCTCCTAGAGACTGCTGAAAAGGAAACCTTAAAGCACAGAAAGCTGGACTTTCAGGGTTTTGGAGGTAGTGTATTGGCATACAGAGAATGTGCCTCACGGGATGAAGATAGCCGGCACCATACGGCAGTGAGAGGTGTGAACCACAAAGGGACACCTGCTGAGTTCATGAGGGATCCTGTTGGGTGATTCAGAAATCATGTGAAGTGCCAGCCATCGCCAGAGTCCTAGAAACTCCAGACATAGTACCCCCATGACCCCATCCACCGACCTTGTTGGATGTTCCACATAGCAGTCGTGTCACCCATCAGCACCCAGACTGACCTGTCTTTGAGAGAAGGCAGGAAAGCTTTCAGGACTAACCAGATGGCTCACAATTCAAAAGGATTTATTCAAAGACACTGCTTCATTAGAGAACAGAGACCTCTTTTTTACCATACCCAGCAATTATGCATCTGTCACTGAGATCGGGGTGGAGCAAGGAGGTTAGTCTGTCAGGTCAAATTGACTTAATTCATCTACCTCCAAAGATCTTAAGCTGCCTAATCTGATGTGCATATCTTGTCCAAAATGCATTTCCATTGTTGATCCCACTGGAGTTTCAGATTTCCTTTAAGGACCTGCATCTGCCATTGGGCATAAGACACCATCAGGATGCACAAAGCCAAACGCCCAACAACTATCGAGGTCAGAAGTGAAGAGCTCATCTGAAACATCAAGATCATAACCTGAATGTCCCAGGCTCGTTGTGGAGGTAAAAAGGCCAAAGGGCCGACAGTGTTCAGACTAGCAGCGATAAAGGAAATCCTCTGCACAGATGGGGTTCGTTGATGGAGAACCCCAGGGTGGACAGTAATTAAACTATTACCTCTAGATGGGCCATAAATAGATGTGGCCAGACCACTTTGTTTACCTCCAACCTGCGAAGATGTGCCACAACCACAACACAATCTTCAGAAAGACCCTAGGGGCATTTTAAGGCTGAAGGAAAGGAAGGTGAATTAGAAGGGGTCTGAATTCATCATAAAATAGTATTTCTTCTTGAGGGACCGCAGGTCCAGCAAGTACATCTTCAACAGATCTAGGGACACCAACCCTTCCTTGGGCTCCAACACCAGCAGAACCTGAGCAAATGTTGTCACTTTTAACTTCTTTATCAAGAAAGAATTAAAAATTTGAGGTCCTGAACCACTCCTGTGTCTTTCTGGGGGTATCAGAAAGTACAGAATAGCACCTCCGCCTTCTCCCCACCTCACACATACATTGATTGCCGCTTTGTCAAGTAAAATCACCAGTGATAACTGGTGAAGACAATGAGAAATCTGCTGTTTTTGGTGGCCCTTACCTTTAGCACCAAGCTTGTCACCACAGAGAGATCACGTGGGTTTCTGCACAGATAGAGAGGGTTGCTGCTGGTGATACACAAAACTTCATAATTGTCGTCTGAATTTTCTGTATCGGTGATGGAACTAGTGAGCACAGTAATTCAGCCCAGTGAGCAAGTTGTAGACCTACTGCCTAAATCTCTTGAAGGTTGCATCAGGGTTCTCATTGAAAAGCTTATATCTATCAAATGGCATGTCCATTAAAGAGGGCTGGCCTTCCCAAGAGAACGTGGAACACATCCAGACAGGTCTCATGACACTAGTGGCCAGAACGTGGGCAACAGGATCTGTAATGTCAAACCTAGAAGGTAGAAAATGTACTTTGTAGCATCCTGTATATCTGGTACTCTCAGCAAAGGCGTTGAGCGTGGTCTCTGGAATGGCTGACAGCTCACAAGAAGTGTCCTAGAGGGTATCGTTGTATTTACTCAGGAGGCAAACTGTTTTTGAGGGAGCACAAAGAAAGAACAGGAGATAAAAAAAATGTACCCCATTGTTTCAATTCTTCTGCATTCTCTATTGTGTGGGATGGTGGGAACAGAATTTGGGTTCACCTTATTTGTGGAAGCATACACCGATTTGCTCTATGGAGGTGGATGATGTGTTAATAACTTAGGGTCACCTGCTACGGGTCAGGGGCATTTTGCAATGGGATGACACTGTCTGAGCAGAGAACAGTTTCAACCACGCTGCCAGGAGTGGGGCAGTCAGGAATCCCACAGATAGGCAAGAAAATATCAGAGGTAGATGGCCCATGTTGCCAAATAGCTGTAAGGAGGTTAAAACTAGTCTTCTTGGTAAAGACCACTAATGCAAAAGAGACATTTTCTTCTGTAGAATGTCACTTGGGCGAATTAAGAGTGGCCTTCAAAGAGGTATCCAAGCCACTGGCATTTTGCAAGTCAAAATAGTGGCCAGCACCTGTATAGTTATCTACCTTCTCATAGTCATCCGTGGAACATGTTAGAGGCCTTGCATGCAAATCCAATCCAAAAATGTACTATGTCTTCTGGAAGTGTTGCCCTGTGGGTAGAGAAACTGGAAGAGAACCCTCTTTAGCTTGAGCATTAGCTTTGGTTATAGTGTTGACACTGGATGAGCCTTTGCAGAGGATGGTTCCAGATTGGAGATCAGAACCAGCACCACTTGAGCGACGGGATCAAGCAGTGTGGCCTGCAGCAGAGAAGCTGCAGCACAGCCATTGCTGATAAGGTAGGAGGCTAACTTTGTCCAGGTCAGTTGTGGCTGGGGAGGGTTGGCTGGCCAAAGTTAGACTTGAGCCCCGACTGGTAAGTCGGGCCGGAAACACACCAGACGGATCAGGAGGCATTTTAAATATTTGCAGCATGGCCTCCTTGAATGCCTCAGTCTCCTGGGGTGTTGACTGTGACCAGGAATTCAGGACCCATGGCATCAGATTCTTCATAGGTTCCGTGCTGAACGCTAAAGTCTGATGTTGCAGGCTTTCACTGCTGCACCCCCTGAATCGGGAGCACCTCTGCTGTCAATTCAACCTTTTTCATGCCACAGATAAAACTCAAAAACAGTTCAATAGAATGTAAATTAAAAAGAGAACTAGCTTTCTAGAAAGGAATACATTTTGATACGGAGTAATGTTACTATAAACAAGACCGATGTCTCAGTGTGTGCATCAGGCCAGCAGTACTGTGCCAGGCCTGGATGAATAGAAACATGCACCAAAAAGCGAATTACTGCAGTAAACTTAAGAAAGCAAAGTCTGGATGAATCATTTTATAACAGTGTTGTGCTAAAATACTTGTGCTCATAAGGTGAAGTGTCTGATAGGCAAAGATATCATTTGAAATGCGCTCAGACAATCAAAAAGTGATAATGTGGAGGACATTAACTTGTATTAATTGTCAGTCAATACCAATATGTTTACAAAGAACACTTCTGTCATAACATTCCCAACAGGAATAAAAAAAAATAGCTGATGAAACAAGCATTGGTAAAGCCAATAGGGTTCGCCCCTACGAAATCTATAGCTTTTGTCAATGTTTTTTTAGGCATGTGACACAGCAGTGATAGTTGCTGCACAGCATGTCTTAAATAAAAAAAAATAAAAAACTTTGACGCAGTCACCGCTAAACTGTAATGCGGTCAATGCTGGCCACATTATAGCTCTTTTGTTTTAAACTTTAAGACATGCTAGCGCTTCTGTGTCACATGTCTAAAACCATTGACAAAACTAACAGATTTTGTAGAGGCAAAACCTATTGGCTTTGTCAATGCTTTTTTAAATGAGTGTTTTCTGCTTTTAACATAGATGGATTCAAAGCTTTGGTTGAAAAGTGTACAACACAAACTTTGAAATGTGAACGGACTTTTAAAAAGAGCTAAGTTTTTGTGACAGGTCAAACTTTCCTGGTTGAGCACTTAAAACCCGTTTCTGATTCTCGGGCTAAAAGGATAACATCTCTGTCGAAGACGCATCAATCGCTTTTTCTAACCCAAATCAAATGGGACTTGCAAAACTGTTAAAATGAGTTTGATTTCCCAGTAATTTGGAAGAAAAATGCACATTATGTAATGAGTTGGGAACTTCAAAAATATTATAAGTACTAGACAAGTTACAGACTTTTAAGATCGTTTTTGAACTAGAGACAGGGGGACAAGATGTTAATTGGAGGCGAATCCGTGCTGTATCTCAGTGTTTTTTTTTTTTTTAACTGGCAGTACTCAGAGACCACATTGCAGCTGTTGAATACAGGGCCTGTGAGACTCTTCCATCCCAGAGAATTCGGTGTGTTCTATGCAAGGCTTAAAGGATAAGATATAGCACAAACACAAACTTCCACTTCTTAACTTTGGCTTTCCTTTATTGCTACTAAGTAGACGTCAAAGTCGTAAATTCTCATGCATGGGCCACTACGAGGCAGGGTGGGTCCTAGAAGGAGAAGGTGGGCCCGGACACATCCATTCTGCTGGGCATGGGGTTGGTTCTGTGGGGGTGCTCTTCAGTTTAGGTGGATGAAGTGTGCAGCACCTTCCAAACCAGACATTGGATGGGTGACCAACCTGGCGCTGAATATACTAATGGTTACTGCAATGTGTCTATATTAATTGCCATGTGGTTGGTGGATGTTTACAAAGATTTTTTGTTTATAAGATATTCTTTAAGGTGCATATAATTTGCATAAACTCCAATATTTTATAGTATAGTGTTAAATATGGTGTAGCGAGTTTATGAAAAGAGACTCCCATTCATCACACTGTGATTCTTTTTTACTGTGAGAAGTATCTATGAATGAAACTTTTTTTTCAACAGGTTCACATCCATAAATTGCATGCAAAGATTCTCAGCCTGTTATAACCCTTGAAATCCTGCATGAAAAACTGACCTTCCATCACTTATGTTTTTTAAATCTATCTCTGCTTCTTTCTACCTTCTGTCTCCCTCTTCTGTATACAAGTTACTCTAAAAATCTCATGCCTAACTGCTGTATCACTCTTTGGAAACCATAACAATATTAATTCCAGTTAGCAATCATGCCTCACGGAGCCCCCTCTATTAATCATGTCTAGGTCAACCATTGCCTCAAAGAAATTGGATTGAATGGATGGAATGAGCATGCAAATCGAACCCCGACAACCAAATGACTGACCACTAACTAGGCTCTGGGTAGAGTGCTACTCACTGTAAAGCGCTTCAACTCCGTGTCAGGGATAGTAAGCGCTATACAAGTACTATTATTATGTGCATGTGTGATGTTTTATTGCTCCAGCTTTTGGTTGGCTGGTTTAAAAGAAAACTAACTCAAGATTTGTCCTTTTCTGGTGGAAACTAGCTGTGGTGATATTACAGCTATTAGGCGTTTTAAGTTTTGCGATCTACTTGTGTGGAGAAATCCCTTGCACACCCCAGAACTCGATAATTGAGGAAAACTTCCTATTCTCAAATGTTTCAGTCAAAACACAAATGCTCCTGAGAACAAGCAAAACCCTCAAAAATGTTCTTTGGCATAAGGTAAGTGTGTGGCAACTACTGTTTTAATTTATTTAAAGCGATGGTATTTTCCTCCAATATAAATTAAACAATTATATTTTTGGTGGCTCATTGTTTTCTTCGACTTTTGTTTGTTTTTGGTTCATTAAACTCCTTCCATTGAGTGCTTTGGGAGACGGCGGTGTGTCGCATGAGCTGTCTGTGGGGCCCACTCCTCGAGGTACTGACTCTAAGTCTGGAGGACTGCACTGCCCTGGATCGAAGCCTTTGTTAATGGGGCTACTTCAGAATAGACAGGTGGTGATGAATGGAGTCCGCTCCCCAGGCAGCCCTTCCAGGACGCGTCAGAGAACGGTATCTGCACGTATGTTATTGATTTTAGTATGCAAACACCTTGTGCAACATTATCGGGCTCAGACTTTGTTACAGCAGGCAAGTTCTAAGGGGTGAAATATCCCCAGCAGCACGTCTTCAGGATATTGAGAGTCTCCAAGTCTATCCTAAGTAAAGGAGAGAGGAGGGGGTGTGTCATGGCATCCGGAGCTGCCGACTTTGGAGCGGAGGAGCCGGTTTCCAGTCTCGGCACCAGCGCAATGTCCTGTGATCCTGGCAGATCTCTTAATCTTCCCGTGCCTACCAAGAAATAAAGGCGCCCTTGTGTAACATAACTGGTGCCCCGCACAATATAAAAGTGCAAAAAAAAGTAAAAGCGAATTAAGGAGCGTGACGGACAGCATGAGGAAGTACGACAAAGAAGGTGGAAATGTCACAGAAGAAGTAAGAGAAGGAGCGTGAGAGAAGGAGGGAATGTTCCGAGAAAAAAAGAAGGAAAAACGTGCACATATTTGTAGTGTCGCGGGTCGGTGACGTAACCGGCCAGCCGACACCCGTGGTCCACGAGGGGGAGAACCCAAGGACATGCCCGGATGTCCAATGTGGATTCTCCCTCCAATTATAGAGTTTGTGGTTTGCCCCAAGGCCGTCGGCCCGAGGCTATAAATAAAGGCGGCGTGGTCGGGGCGAGACTGAAGAAGCGAAGCAGAGAGCAAAGAAGGATCTGCTGCTCCGAGCGCGACCCCCCCCAGGCCGCACCTGACCACGCAGCCTCTGAAACTGAAAACACTGTGTCCATGTGCTCCTTTACTCACCGCGTCGCTCTGCCGGTCGTCAGGGCATATATCGTCCCTGTGACATAACATTGGCGACGAGGGAGGCGGCCCCACGCTGTGCTCCAAGCCCCGCAGCGGCTGCAAATCACACGGTGCTCGTGCGGCGGGGGCATGATCTCGGCTGCACTGATCAAGGGCCACGCGGCGGCCGCACGTCACGTGGTGCTCGTGCCGCAAGTGTCCTGATCCAACGATAATGCCTCCAGGCCCAACCACCAATGCCCCCAAAGCATCGGAGTGCTAGCACTGGACAGTTTCATGAACCCTGTGCACACGTGACGGCAGGGTCACAACTACACAGATAGCCATCACCAAGCCGATGCCCATATCTCCCGGATAGAAACTACGTAAACCACTGTGAGTACCAGACGCCCTCCACTTCCTGTACCACTACTAGTGTGCCAGTCAACACAGCGCATACAGCTGCTCTAATACCTGCAGGAGAAACACCACCCAACACCTCTGTCACACCCATAGCCCCACTGGCCACCATGTCTGCCATACCTCCAGTAGAGCCCTTCATCGTCGAAGGAGCACCTTCCGCGCAGGCCCCAAAATGGAAGGAATGGGTAGAGAGAGTCCTCCTCTTCTTCGAGGCCACCAAGCTTGAAAACTACCAGAAGCGCACCATGCTCATCCATTTAGGGGGGAAAGACATATACAAGATATCCAAAAACCTGGTAGAAAATACCCCCAAAACACACAACGCTAATAGCTGCGCTAAACAGACACTTCGAACCAATGGCCAACATAGATTATGAGAGGTTCATCCTCAGGCAGGCCAGACAACAGGCAGAGGAGTCGTTGGACGCTTTCCACATGAGGCTGAGAGAACTAGCGAGCACCTGCTGATTCAATAACGACACAAAGGAAGTGAGAGGGCAACTCATCCAAGGATGTGCCTCCTTGAAGCTCAGAGAGCGCATCTTAGAAGAATCCGGGAAGCCGCTAGGGGACATCCTACAAATGGGGCGCACAAAAGATCTATCAAGGGCCCGCGCGTCCCACATGGAGGCAGCCCTGCAGCGGCCCATAAAGGAAGAGACGGCCAATGCAATCACGGTGCCCACCAACAGGCCCAGACAACGGCCAAACAAGTCACAAACAAGGCAATGTGGATACTGCGGCGGGGTCCACACAAACCATCGGAGTGCCCGGCGAGAGGCAGAATATGCTCCAGCTGCGGGAAGATAAATCATTTTGCAAAAGTCTGCAGATCCAAAAGAACCAGAACAGGACAGGCTGCAGTCAATACTGCATCAAACAAGTCAGAACATGGAAGTGACATGGACGACGACGAAGCCATGGTACACGTGGTTCACTCCCTCTTCACTGTTAGACGACAAGCAAAGCTGCTGAAGTGCCAGATCCACGTAGGTACACACAAGAGAGTTGCAGTGGTGGACACAGGAGCATCCATTAACCTCCTATCCGCAGAAGAACACCGCTGAATGGTACCAATCCCAGCGCTGACGAGGGCAAATGTGAAAGTCTACGCGTATGGGCAAAACACGCCACTGGCCCTGAAGGGTGTATTTCAAACTGACCTCACCCATGGGTCGCAATCAGTCCCGGCAAAGATCTACGTAACCGAGGAAGGACAAGGAATGCTACTAGGCTCTAAAGATGCAGAGGAACTGGGAATAGTCACGTTCGCACTCAGCATTCATCAGGAATTTGGATCGGACCTATTAGCGAGGTATGAAGGAGTGTTCGAAGGGATCGGATGCCTACGAGACCGCGAGATCAAGCTCCACATTGACGAAACAGTACAGCCAGTAGCCCTCCGCCACAGACGAGTCGCATTCCACCTCCGACCCCAAGTGGAAAAGGAACTTGACCACCTCGAAAAAGCAGGCATCATCGAAAAAGTATCTGTGCCCACACCGTGGGTCTCCCCCATCGTGGTGGCGCGCAAACCAAAACAACCAGGGGAGGTCCGCATATGTGGGGACATGCGCCTCCCCAACGTCGCTATCAAAAGGGAGAGCCATCTGACGCCCACAATCAATGACATCCTGGGTGAACCCAGCGAATCCCGCTGGTTCTCAAAACTAGACCTCCAATCCGGATATCATCAACTGGTGCTAGCAAAAGACTCCCGCTACATCACAACATTCTCCACACATGTCGGGCTAAGGAGGTACAAGCGACTAAACTTCGGAATATCCAGCGCCGCAGAGGTGTTCCAAAACATCATACAGGAGCTGCTGACTGACCTCCCCGGGACAATCAATGTCCGTGATGATATCCTCGTCCACGCACCCACCATCGCGGAGCACCACTCTCGTCTCCAAGGTGTCCTACAACGTATCCAGGAGACAGGGCTCACTCTACACCGTCGCAAATGCGAATTCCTAAAGGATAGGATACAATTCTTTGGTTACACGTTCTCAGCAAGTGGCGTTGCCCCAGATCCGGCCAAGGTGGACGACATCAAGAATGCCACCCCGCCCACAAGCGCCACGCAAGTACGAAACTTCCTAGGTATGGTCAACTACTGCGGACGCTTCATCAAGGACCTGTCCAACCTCACCCAACCCCTTCGGAGATTGACCAAAGCATCTGAGCCATGGGACTGGGGAGCAGTGGAACAAGCTGCCTTTGAAGCCATCAAAGAGGCGCTGTCCAGCGAAACCATTCTGAGGTACTTTGACCCCAAACAAAACACGAAGATCGCCGTCGATGCAGGACCAAAAGGACTAGGTGCTGTATTACTCCAGGAACAGGCAGAAGGTATGTGGGCCCCAGTTGCCTATGCCAGTAGTTCACTCACAGAAACTGAGCAAAGGTACTCCCAGATAGAAAAGGAGGCCATAGCCATGTACTGGGGCTGCAAGCACTACCACATCTACGTGTATAGTCGCCCGTTCGTGGTGACTACCGACCATAAGCCCTTACTTCCCCTATTCAATGGCACTGCTTCAAAACCTCTGCAGAGAATCGAGAAGTGGATGCTGCAATTGCAGGACTATAGTTGCCAACTGGAGTACCGCCCGGGGTCTGAGAATCCCGCAGACTACCTGTCGAGACAACCAAAAGCAGCTTCAGACATGGAAGTGGGTGAGGCACAAGAGACCGAAGAATACATCAGGTACATCACAGACTGGGCCAAACCAATACCCATGTCGGTGGACGAAATTGTGCAAGCCACTAAGGCGGATGAGTGCTTACAGAAAGTTCAGGCAGCGGTCAAAAACAATCAATGGCACATATGGAAAAACAACTACCTTTATTGACCTCCGAGTCCCAGCGCGTCATAGGGAGTCTGAACAATGTGAGAGACGAGCTCACAAGTGATGCCGACGGATGCATGCTGAGAGGGAATAGACTGGTCATCCCATCTTCCCTCACCACTAGAGCAGTCGAGCTAGCCCACAATGGCCACCAAGGCATGGTAAAGATAAAAAGCCACCTACGGTCAAAAGTGTGGTTTCCCCTCATGGACGAACTGGTTGAGAACATGGTGAGGTCATGTGTATGGTGCCAGGCCACAGGAGAGCCGAGCAAGCCAACCCCGATAGAGACTGAACCCGCGCCAGAAGAGCCCTGGAGATCGGCCAGTTTAGACTTCGGAAGTTTGCCCGCTGGTAGCCACACCATGGTCATCATTGATGATTTCTCCAAATACCCAGAGGTGGAGATCATCCCCGCCCTCACAGCCGAGGTCGTGATCTCAGGTCTGGAAAAGGCGATGGCCACTCATGGACTGATAACCGAAATAAAAACAGACAATGGACCTCCGTTCCAAAGCCGCAAACTGGCGGAATACCTAAACACCACCGGCACTCGTCATCGACGAATCACGCCACGATGGCCCCAAGCCAACAGCGAAGTCGAGAGGTTCATGAGGACGCTAAACAAAGTGATTCGTATTGCCCTCGCGGGGGATCAGGCAGTCGAGTATGCCATCTACTCATTCCTGCACAATTACAGACAAACGCCCCACTCGACCACAAACAGAGCACTGAGTCACATCGCATTCGGGAGGGCCTCCATGGATACCATTCCGCATCACTCCTCGTGGAACCCCCCCCAACCGTGATTAGCGACCAAGCTCAAGAGAAGTGGCTGATCTCCAACCGATGCGCCAACCTGAGCAGAAAGGCGACCCCGTCTGACCTTGCAGTTGGGGACCAGGTTTTGTTGAAACAGATCTCGTCGGGAAGAAAATTCGGCACACCATTCAGCACCGTCCCGTGGACGATCATTCACCGGAAAGGGGTCTGCGGTAGTGGCTCAGCGTGGTGATGAGACCATCACCGGCAACATATCCTTGTTCAAAAGGTTTCATCTCTCAGGCGACAATTCCAGGATGGAGCATCATGGTGACGAGGAGGAAGACCCTTCGTCATTATCGTCCGAAGACGGCAGCCACAGCCCATCTCCTGTTGATCAGCATGGCGAACCAGCAAGACAACCCCCTCCTGAACTGGCGAACCACTCCCCTGAGCTGGGTTCCACCCAAATCCGATCAGCAGCTACCAGGTACAATCTGCGCAACAATCCCTGTCCATCCACGCGTTTGCGTGATCATTTGTACGACGGATGAAGCATCTTAATCTTGTTAAATGTTACCTGTTTTGGAGGAATTTAGTGTCGCTGGTTGGTGACATAACCGGCCAGCCGACACCCGTGGTCCACGAGGGGGAGAATCCAAGGACATGCCTGGATGTCCAATGTGGATTCTCCCTCCGATTATAGAGTTTGTGGTTTGCCCCGAGGCCGTCGGCCCGAGGCTATAAATAAAGAAGGCGTGGTCGGGGCGGGACTGAAGGAGCGAAGCGGAGACCAGAGAAGGATCTGCTGCTCCGCACACGACCCCCAGGCTGCACCTGACCACGCAGCCTCTGAAACTGAAAACACTGTGTCCGTGTGCTCATTTACTCACCGCGTTGCACCGCCGGTCGTCAGGGCATATATCGGCCCTGCAACGTAACAATATTCTCGAGACGGCGTACTGCAAGTGGGGGTGGGTAGAGCAGCACAATGGAGCCAAAGGAGGGCAAGAAGAGAACAAATGGCATTGCAGCCGCATCGATGGCCAGGAAGAAAGTAAAATAATAAGTACCTCAGAAGCGTGCAGCCAGTGGAAGGATACTGATCGCCAGCCACTGATCGCCAACTGGAAAGAGTACTTGAGCCAGAGAACAGGTGAAGCCGAAGGAGAAGAGAGGAAGTGCAACCTGATGACGTTGGGATTGCTGCTGACCAGTGACAAGCACAACAAGCATTTGCAATGCAAAGGGTCTCTCATTTGCTCAATTTAGAGCTATTAGCATTGTAAACTCCTAACCCGACTTTTCTTGCCACAGAAATTGAAAATGAAAAGTAATACAGTTTCACATAAGCGAGCCGATTCAAAGCACCATGGCATCAGTGACGCAGCATACAAAAGGAAAAAGAAGTTCCCTTGCAGTCAAACGTATCGGCAAAACTACAATTAGCCATATAACAGGGGCGATGTCCCAGGCAGTAACTAAATCGCCCCAAGGAGGGACAAATTTAAACCATTTACCAACTAAAATAAAGAATTTTTGGAGGGCAAGCCAATGAACGAGTGATAGTAATGGGCGTGCGATGGACGTGGTTAAAAGCCCAGAAACATACCAACACGTCGGAAAAGCAGCGCTTGCGTGCTGCTATGCTTGACCTACAAAGGAGAGTGATTGGAGAAGATGACCAACCGTGAGTAATGGGAAGGCTGTGGTTGGATATAAACCGGTACGTAAGCCGCAGCGCAAGCGCTGTGCAGGTAAAACCTAAAAAGGACTTATATAGTTTGCGCCAATTTAGAAAATACAAGGAGCATTAAAATAGTCAAGAAAGCCTCATAGCAGGTCATCCTGGATGATGGAAGACCATTAGATAAATGCAGTACTGGCTCTGAAGGCCTTGAACTAACACAATGGTCAACAAGACACATTAGTGAGAACCTCCCTGGAATATCCTGAGGCATCCTGATCAATCCCTTGTTAATCAGACATTAGAAAGGACATTGGCAGGACTTTAAATAGGATGAAAAAAGTGGGAAAGGTGTTCTCCAAAACGTGTGCGGCCTATGTTATTAACACAGAAATCTGTGATTTGCATAGTGGCCTACACAGAGAGTATTTTGTTGCCTCTCAGAGCTTCCTTTTATTACATCCAGATATAGAACACAACAGCTGACTATTGGCTTTGTCAATGATTGTTTTGTAAATAATTAATTTTGAAAACGCTTTAATTATGAGCCTGTGAATTAAACATTACTGAGACCTGTGGAAGGGGTCTTCAGAGTGTGTCAGTCACACCCATTATGTTCAGTCAATGCTAGACATGTATGCCGTTTATCTCTCCATGTCTCTTCCATCCATATGTTACACCTCATCTCTTTCCTCTTCAGCACCTTGTTCTTCACTCTTCTGAATGCACTTCATCACATCTACTCACTACACCGCCGCCAAACACACACCATACCCACTCACCTATCAGCACAGCATTTTCTTTTTTGCATTGTCAAAATTTTGACAACTTTGTACCTCCTTCAAACACATCTGCACAGAATCACAATTGCAACTAGAATATCCATGCGCTGTAGAGAGGCCAATGAATGGATGACCATCAATTCTGAACATCGTTTGACCCACTGACAAGCACTGTGAGAAAGTCGCACTGCCTTCAGCCTCTTCTTCAGAGCTGACAATCGTGACCCATTCTAAACACCTGGAGGCGACTCACTTCAAAGTATGCATTATAAAGAAGTAATAGGCTACCCAAAATATACAGGACCACATCATCCTGGAAATAGCAAACACTCTCATGGAATGCAAGATTAAGGTAGAGAATAAATTAAAGAAAAAAGGCGCTAAATTGCTGATATATATTACCTTAAAGTTCTTCACATACATTATTTAGAAACCAAATCCGTGTTTTTGCCTATAAAATTCAGGGCATGAATATAAGGACTCATGGAGACCAGTTTCAATGTAAGTTTCTAATAACTAAGTGGTCTCAGGCCCGACTCACTTAAACACTTGGGTATTGGCAATATAATGTACTAAAATGAGCTTACCAGCAGTGTTGAGGGGGCATTGCCTCAGAGCAGGCGCGTCCTGCTGATGTCCATGGTGGGGTCAGGCCGAGTTCGAAGGAGCGCGAGAAGGCTGGTGGACCAGTGCTGACAGCCGGGTAAGAATCAGACCCCGGAGCTCAGCATCGAACAGAAGCAGAGGAGAGGGATGACGAAGACTAACCTGCTTGAAGGTGGGTGTCCACACAGAGTCTGGTGTCTGCACTTCCCGTCAGCTGGCATCCCAGCAGGCCTAGCAGAGGTGACCAGGGCAGGTAGAGCCCTCAATGCGGCAAGCAGAGGACTGGAGACAGGCAGTAGGGTTTATGATGTATGGATTGTTTTTTTGTTTTAGGTGTGTTTAATCCACTATATTGTTGGAATAAAATACATTATTTGTAGTCCTAAAGACAGTGAAAATATATGTAATCCACCATAATGCGTCGACAGTTTAGTGCGATACAATCAGTTTACACTGGACATTTGTACATGATTAATTAATTTCATAAATGCCTAGTGATATATTTGTTGTATGTATGTGTGCCTAAATACTGATTTTCTCTTACTCTAATATTTATATGTAATAATTATGTTGTATAAATGTATTTTAATTAAAATTGTTTTTCTAAGGCTAAGAATTCTTGTATTCCTATTTAGTTTCTCTTGTTTAGGAACGTAGGTTTGTTGAATGTGTGAAGTGTTTGAATATTTATTTGGATTTTATACTAAGATGAATCCTTTGGCATTTGGTTTTAGGACCCTGTCCCCTTGATTTAAGGGGTTGCTCTCGAGTGAAGAAAAACAGCTCCTACTTACTGGACGATGCCAGATTCAAGTACCTTTGATGGTGCTTACACTTACATAATACAGTTAAACTGACGAAATAATTTGAAAGAAGAAAAAAAAAAGCACAGTTGCTGTTTTGGAAAATTCTTCAGGAAGTAAAGTATGATGATGTACTGAACACGGACGGAAATTTGGAGACATTCCAGTATGAAAACAGGTTACTTAATTATTGTTCCTTAAAGAGACTGGTGGAAAAAAATATCTTCAAGATTAGGTGTAAACTATTGGGCTATGTTTTCCAATTTTGGAGGTTGTAGTTCATTACTTATCTGTATATGAGGACATCTTTTCATTTAGGTTTTTAATTTAAGGGGGGGGGGGGATGTGTGGTGTCTAGGATTTCTAAAATCCTGGGATTCTATTAGAATGTTAGGATATGAACAGGCTTAGAAGTTCAGAGAAGAGGACTTTTGCAGAAGGCGGTGGCTGAGGTACTTCTAAGGAACAAATTTACCTGCTTTTCTGGAAAATCGCTGTCTCCTTACATGGGTGTTTACACAACTTCATAAGGAGTCATTTCCAGAAATCATTTTGCTAAGGCTTGGGGGGAGTTATTGAACTTCTGTAGCAATCTTTGTGGTGTATACTTTAACCACAGAGAATCTTCCCCAGGAGTCAGGCTGGATCCACAAACGTTTAAGCTGTAATCCTGTGTGCTGAAGGTGGCACCCTGGAGCTCTACTCGGCCACCGTTCTGCTCCGAGCTGCATATAAGTACCAGCCATGCACTTTGGCATCAGTTGCTTTCTCAGGCTGTCAGCACCCTCAGACCAGTTTCAGGGGGGTGAGGGTGGGGTGTAAATAAATGCATTTTCTGACAAATAGGTGGGTACAGGTGATCGCAGTCTGGTATGGTGAGATGTTTGTCGGGTTTCACCAGGAATTTTGACATGCACACAGACAAAAATGCAAATACGCACACTCCCTCTCTATTTTGAAAGTATTAAAAAATGTAGGTTATTTTATGAATACTGTATTTTCTCTTAGTGCTTCTAGCAATCCGCATACTCTCCCTTTCCACTGCACCTTAGGCACCATGTATGTTGAATAATGTAGTTAAACATTATATACCAGCCTGATTGTCAGAAAATCTGAAGCCCCCCCCCCCAATTTTAATGCCTCAGATACAAAGACTATCGGCAGAGTGGCATACCCAGTGTGCAGATCTCCCAAGTGGTACCTTAAAGAGCACAGTTCAGAGAACGAGAGGATTGGTAAGGAATCGCTGGTTAGAGTATTCACTAGAAAGATAGTTACTGAAGATAAGTAATTTATGGATAGTTCCAACTGTAGATTCCTCACCTTGGGAATAGACAACATGGCAGTCCCTCCACAGGCGGTTGGACTGTAAAATGTCTCAGATCAAAACATCCTGCAAGACCAAGCAGGCGAAATTCCTGATTTGACTGCAGAGGCAGTGGTGCTTTTTCAATGTGTGTAGCGACACCCATATAGCCACCTGACAAATGTCCAGGAAGGTACTCCACATGCTAATGCAGTAGTAGCAGCTTTAACTCTGATTGAACAAGCTTGTAATCCTTCTGAAGGCTTTTTCTTAGCCAGTGTGTATCAGATTTTTAGCCAGAGAACAATTCATTCGGAGATGGACGTTTTTTGCGCTGCTTTGCCCATCTTTGCACCCAGGATTCCCACAAAGAGCTGATCATCCACTCAATGGTCTTTAGTGCGATTAATAGAAAAAGCTTAGTGCCTTTCTAGAGCTTAGTGTTTCTTCCTCCTTAGAGGGATTTGGGGAGGCGGGGATAAGAATTATTCCACAAGGGTAAGAGCTTGCCTGATATGAAATGATCACTGTCAGTAGAAAGCAGCGTGGGTCCTCAACACAAACTTATCTGGTACGAATGCTGAATAAGGTGAATTAACAGAAAGGGTCTGCAGTGCTCTCACATGCCTAGTCGATGACATGACGAGAAAGGCAATTTTCAAAATCAGAAGCGTTATTGGACAACTGCGCAGCAACTCAAAACGGGTGCACATCAAAAAAAAAAAAAAAAAAAGTGAGAACCAAGTTCAAGTACGAATGTGGCATCGCCAAGGGTGTTACTGGAAACGCACCCTTACAAAATCTCATATCAGAAGAAGTGACTAAAATAAGTAAGGCTGATCCAGCAACGGCAGAAAAAAAAAAAAGAAGAAAGCTGACACTCAGCCCTTAATTCTGCCTAGACCAAGTCATTGCTGGGCCAAGGACAAAATAAAGAATAAAACTTCAAACAGGTTGGCCTGAGGGGATAAATATGGCCACAAATTTCTCCCATCAACTTGCACACACCTATTTTGAAGAGGGGCACACTGCCGCCAAGTTATCGCAGACCTCAAGAGGGAGGTTAAAAGAGGGCAACTGCAGCCACTCAGTCTCAGTATGGAGAGGCAGATTGCGCATGCTTGATTGCAGCACCCTTCCCTGCTGCTGGGACAGAAGATCCTGAGCATCCTGATCCTTCAGCTTCATCAGAGGACAGATACTTATGCCCAAGACTTCCGGGTACAACACTATCCTGGCTTAATGTAGTGCCACATGACGACTTGGGCCCAGTCATTCCTGATCTTGTTCAGAACTCAGGAGAGGCAGCAGCAGAAAGAGACCGAGCACTCCTGAGCTGCTCCACTCTAGGTGGAATGTGACTCGGAGAAAGAGAACCTTCTTGGCAACTTCAACACATTAAATAGTTGATATTGTACATTTTCATCAATGACAAAAAGATCGAGCCAGGTTTCTACCCATTCACTGAAGATACACCCTGCAACCTCTACTTGTAATTGCCACGTGTGGTCTGCTTAGCATTGGTGGCTGAGTTTATCCACCCTGGCATTTAGGCATCCTGCTAGATGGTCTATCACAAGAGAAATTACCTGGCAGTATCACCACTTCTAGGCATAAAGCATCTTGCACAGGACCCAAGAACCTACCCCGGCCTGGGTGCTGCAGTACCATGTGGGAGTGGTGTTTAAGAGCATGTGCAGCAGCATTCCTTTCATGGTGGGCAAGAAGGCTGTCAATGCCAGCAAATCACCCTCATATCCAACAAACAGATGTAGAGTCAGATTTCTATTGGAGACCAGAGAGTTCTTAGTTGCACCTCTCCCAAATAGCCTCCCAACCCAGAAGTGATGCATCTTTGACCGCTGTTAAATCTGGGTGGTGTATGGAGTGGGGTCTGTAACTGAACCAATCACAGTCCAGCAGATATACTGCAGATCTTTTGCAGTCTCCTTCGAAATCTGGATGCAATCCAATAGATTTCCCTTTGTTCCCATTGGGACTTCAGGTCCCACTGCAGAGCCTGGCATATGTAAACAGCAAGATGCAGGAGGCCAACAATCCCAGCAGGCTCAGGGTCATCTACACTGAGATCCAGGACAGATGATGAAAAATCAGGAACATAGCCCCAGTGACCTAGGTTCTCCACTCCAGGAGAAGGGCAAAAATTCGTACCATATCCAGAATGGCTAGGATGAACAGGAGCATCTGCGGCGTGAGGTATGACTTCAACTCATTGACAGAGAACCGCAACAATGTTATGCTATGTCATGTTTGTCTGCAGGTGGTTGACAACTACCTGTGGCATTCCTGTCTTCAACAGTCAGTGTAGGAAGCTGGCTCTGTATATACTATACCAAAATGAGATATAGTGTGCACAGAGTCCAGGGGGTTCCCCAGAAGCTTAACAGAGGCTAAAGTAGATAATACAAATGCTCTCTTTTGTGGTAATGTGGTTGAGCAGCTAGGCTGATCAGAGAGTAGTGCAAAGCATTTGCTGTACACACACAGGCAATAAAGAAAGCACACACTCAATGACTAACTCCAGGCCAATGGTTTTTATATAGCAAAAATATATTTTGTTAGTTTATTTCTAGAACCACAAGATTCAGTTTGCAGGTAAGTACATTTTCAAGTAAGTATTCAACATGTGTATCAATACCCTTTGTTTCAAATTGGCAAGTTATACAGTTTTCAGTTAAATAGCAATAATCTCTTTCAAAAGTCGACAATGCAATTTACAAAGACAGTTCTAGGGGGGAGAAAAGTTAGCACAGATTCGAGGTAAGTACAAGACTTACAGTGCCAGTCTCTGGGGATTAGGAAGTCCACAGGTTAGGGTTCAAGCTAACCCCAAACACCCACCACTAGCATCACAGGGTCAGCCGGGTGGAGAGGTCAAAGTTGAGGTTGATTTAACGTGGGCTCCTATGGAGACTGGGGCACTCGGAATCAGGCCTGTTTGCAGGTACGTACCCACGTCTTCGGAGAGCAGACCTGAGGGCTTTAGAGAAGCACGGGGGCTACAGGTCAGCACCAAACACACTCTCAGAGGGGCAGGGGCAGCCAGCTGCAGGGTGCAAACACAGCATCGGGCTCCCAATACTTTCCTATAGGGAAGCCCCAGGGGTCACAAAGATGCTGCAGGTGATGTCCAGGGGGTCGGATCCAGGAAACAAAGGGCTGGACCGGGAGGAGGGCCGCCTGCTGGATGTTGCTGTACTGAAGATCAGATTCCCAAGGCCAGGGGGCTGCAGGTTTCAGGAGGGGGACACAGAGGGGGACACAGACCTAACCCTATATGTCCCTGACCTCCAAACCAAGATTGAGGATTTTGCAAGGAGGGGATCACTTCATCTCTAGACACCTTAGGGATGGTCCCAGCTGAAGTGGTCACTTCTCCTTGTTTTCCCTAATTTTCCCGTCAGACTTGCTGCCTAAAGTGGGACTTTGTGTGGGGGGCGGGCATCTCCACTAGCTGGAGTGCCCTGGGGCACTGTAACAAAAGGCCTGACCCAGTTCGTGCAATGAGAAGGAGTGAAGCACCTCAACCCAGTACAGGCTTGGGTTTATGGCCACAGAGAGCCCAAAGGCTCTCACCCCATGTGATCAGAAACTCCTCTGGGAGTGGCAGGCTGGCACAGACTGGTCAGTCCTTCACTAGGAGTTTGGCTAAAGCACAGGGGGCATCTCTACGATGCCCTCTGGGTGCATTTTTCCAATAATCCAACACTGGCATCAGTGTGGGTTTATTGTGCTGGGAAGTTTTATATCAAACTTACCAGACTTCAGTGAAGCCACTATGGAGTTTGTAATGACAAACTTCCAGTCCATATACTTTATATGGCCACACTGCACTTACAGTGTCTAAGAATGGACTTAGACATTGTAGGGGCATATTGCTCATGCAGCTATGCCCTCAACTGTGGTATAGTGCACCCTGCCTTAGGGGTGTAAGACCTTCTAGAGGTGTGACTTACCTATGCCACAGGCAGTGGTTTGTGGGCATGGCACCCTGGAGGGGTGCCATGTCGACTTTGTCTTTTTCTCCCCACCAGCACATACAAGCAGCAAAGGCAGTGGGCATGTGTTTGGTGAGGGGTCCACTAGGGTGGCATAATACATGCTACAGCCCTTGGGGACTTTCCCTGGCCACAGGGCCCTTGGAACCCTGAGTACCGTTTACAAGGGACTTAACTATGTGCCAGGGGTGTGCTAATTGTGGGAACAGTGGTACAGTTTTTGGGAAAGAACACTGGTGCTGGAGCCTAGTTAGCAGGACCCCAGCACACCCTGTCAAGTCAGCATGAATATCAGGCAAAAAGTGGGGGGGTAACCATGCGAAAAGGGGTACTTTCCTACTGTCAGTTACTGTAGTATGGGAGGACTGGGACCCAGGAATCTCCGCAGATGTGCTGTTTCATGAACATCCGAGGGGCCCGGGCGAGGATAAGGGAGAGCAGTACAAACTAAAAATGTTCCAATACTACTGTGTGTTTGCAGGATAGAGATATGGAAATAAGCTTCTAGCAGGTCAAATGCTGACATCCAGTCTCTGGAGTCAAGGGCGGACAGGACTAGGCTCGCATAAACAGCTTGAATATGTTTTTACCCAGGGAGGCACTGAGTGGAAAAAATAGGACAAAGGCTTTTGCCTTCTTTGACATCAGGAAGTAACAGGTTTTACAACCAGCTACTTCCCCCAATTCCAGAATTCTCTCTATGCTGCCCTTTGCAAAACAGCTTGCACTTCCTGTTGCAAGATGAACAGGTGGGTCTTTCGTCAGCCGCCCTAAAGGTGGTGGAAGCTGCAGCAGGGTGGAATGAAATGGGAAACAGTAGCCCTGATGCACAATTAGGAGGACCCACTTATCTGAAAGGATGGCTTGCCATTCTGGAGGACATCTCGGATCCTGCCACCAACAGGGTGGCTGTGTGCTGGAAAGTGCACACTAAAGCCGTTTTGCGGCTGCTAGAGAGGCAGAGTTCTGAGCTGCACATTGTTACTGACACCCTAGGCATTGTCTTTGTAAGTCGTGGCCTCTGGCATGAAAAGACTGAAAGTCCTGCTGGGCTACCAGAGTAGCCTGAAGTTGGCAAAACTGAAAATCCCTGCCATTTCCACAGAAAGGATATAATTGTAATTGTCTGCTGGAGGCAAAAAGACCCAGGGAACATGCTTTGCTGTGTTTTCCTTAAATTGTTCTAAGGTCAAATCTGCATTGTCGCCAAAATAGGGAGAGCCATTAAAAGGCATAACCATTAAAGATACCTAGATATCCTCAGAGAAGTCAGTAGACCTCATCACGCTATGGCACCAAAGTGCCATACTTGTACCCATCACCTGATCTAAGCAGTCCGTCAAGTGAAATTCAAAACCAGACTGAATTACAAATTTTGCTCTATCATGGCTATTTTGGAAAGCTTGAGTCAGGGATGCCCTGCATGTAACAATTGAGTTATGTCCAAAAGGGCATAGGGATGCAGCCTAGAAGATAACTGTCATTTACTGAACACAGAGCAGGACGTTTGGAGAAAAAACTAGCTTTTCCAAGTAGGGTCAGCTGGCACTAAACAATGGTGCAAGGGTGAACTGCTTATTAACTGGCGGCCCGAACATGGTTGCATTCAAGTGGAACCTTATTTAATGGAAATAGAGGTTCTATAGGAGCTTGACCTGGCTGGAGTATCTTTGTTAAGACATTAGTCTTCACCTCCATAGTAGGGAGCTGTAGATGCAATATTTCTGCCACCATTCACATAACAGCGAGAGACACTTTTCTCAGTGGCAGGAACAAGAGGCATATCAAGACCAGTATCTGGTGAAGTATCCAGTCCATCTTGGAGTCCTTTATATAAACTTTCCTCATAAGGTGAGAGAAAGTTACCCCCTTCTTCAAAGTCACTGTCTAAATCAGTGCTGAAAAGACAGTGCAAAGCCTGGGCCCTATCGTATGGTAATGGGACATTAACAGTTTCTTACCCGTAACCCCAGGTCTCTCGTAGAGACATTTCCATGATAAGTCATAAGCACTGAATAGTCCCGCCCACGTGCAGGGACTCCGGAGCACTTCTTCAAATAGCTTAAGTGGAGGTTTTTGCCTTTCTTCAGGAAGGCCTGTAAAGTCACTTAAGAAGTGGACAGATAATGCAGCCTATGTAGCTAGGCTACGCTGGATGAACTCTTCATCTTAAATCTTTGAAAGGGCCAGCACATTATAATTTGAGAGCAATTTGTCAACAGAATGAATCTCCGTCACAAACACCTTTTACATGATAGATGAAGGAGCCCCTTAGGCTGCCATCATATGGTTAAACAAGTGACTGTGCCTTTAAGAACTCAGAGACCACCAGTATCCTATCATGCACAGCTAGTGGCAGTTGCTTCAGTTCTTTTGAAGTTGACGTCAGACTTGTACAGTCTGTATTGATACTTCTATCTATTCTCCCAGGGAGGAGGGAGGGTTGCTTATGAATTATCATGGAAAGTCCCCTACGAGAGAACTGAAATTATAGGTAATAAACCTTCTCTCATAGGGGGGATTTCCATGTATAGTCATAGGCACTGAATAGAATAGTAAGCCCATACCTACAGAGAAGGGTGGAAAAAGACAGAATGAACTGGAAAGATTTTAAGCGAGTACATTTCTGAGGGAAACCTGCCCTTCTGGAGTGCCTGCTTTAGTGTCAGAATCTAGTAGTCAGTAATGTTTAGTGAATGTGTGAACTGATTTCCAGGTTGCAGCTTTGCAAATTTCTGGGATAGGAATATTACGCAGCAAAGCAGCAGTAGCTGCTTTACATCTAGTAGAGTGTGCTTTTAGTCTAGTTGGGAGTATTTTGTTAGCTTTTGATAGCATAATAAAATACACAACCCTATACATTGCAAAATGAATTGCTGAGTGTTGGCTAAGCCTGTGCAAAGAGGACAATAGTTGATAAACAATTGGTCTTATTTGCAAATGCTTCATGTTTTGTCAAATTTGAGAACTTGTTTTACATCCAGGGAATGGAGCAACGTTTCTGTTGGAGTGGAGGGATTCTGAAAAAATATAGGCATGGTTTGGTTGACATGGAAATTCGAAATTACCTTCGTGAGGAATTTCAGATGAGTTCTCATGACTACTTTGTTAGAATTAAATATGTATGGTGTATGGTTCGTGGGTGTAGAGTGCCTGGATTTCACTAACTCAGCACGTAGATGTAATGGTCACCAGGAAAGTAGTTTCCCAAGATAAGTGTTGGAGAGAAGCCTTATGTAAGGGTTCAAAGGTATCTTGCATAAGGTGAGAGTCCATTTCGCGCCCATGGAGGAGAAGGATGCCAATTGGGAGGAAAAACCTTTTTCAACCCCTCTAAGAAATCCTTGATGACTGGGATTTTGAAAAAAGAGGTTTGTGAAGGACATTTTCTGTATGCAGTAAGAGCTGCCAGGTGGACTTTTGTAGAAGAGAACTGCAAGCCAGATGGTGCCAAATGGAGTAGGTATGGAAGAATAACATCTTCTTTGCAGGTGGCAGGGTCTTTGTTTTTAGATGAACACCATGGCAAAATCTTTTCCATTTGAAGGCATATGAAGCTCATGTGGAAGGCCACTTTGCTTCTTTGAGAATGTCCTTGCAGTCTTGTGGAAGATTCAGGTGTCCATACTACACTAGCTCAGGAGCAATGCTGGCAAACTGAGAGGAGAGATTGGGATGCACCCTCTCGCCTCCAAATTTCATCAATAGATCTGGTCTGTATGGCAGTTTGAGATGTGGTTGGATGGACCGGTAATGGAGATCTGTGAACCACCACTGACTTGGCCACTCCAAAGCTATCAGTATCATCTTAGCTCTCGATTAACATAACTTGATGAGCACTGCCTGAAATAGGGGAATTGGTGGATAAGTAAAGAGATATCTGCCAGACCAATTGATCCGTAGGGCATTTCACAGAGTCCCTGGCTAGAAGTACCTTGATGCAAAGCTTAGGCATTTGGCATTTTCTGCAGTTGCGAACAAGTCAATGTCTGGAGTTCCCCACTATTTCAATACATCTTGAACGACTTTGTTGTTTAGAACCCACTTCCTGAAGGAGTCTTCTGAGAGAACTGGCTTGGGTATTTTGCCCTCCTGGAAGGTGAGTAGCAGTTATCGATACATTTCTGGCCAGAAGCCATCTCCAAATTTTCTGGGCTTTGTGTGACAAGGGCCTGGACCTCATTCCTCCCTGCTTGTTGAGGTAGTACATGATGGTTGTATTGTCAGTCTGAACATGCAGGGAGTTGGAGCTGAACGATGCATGGAACGCTTTCAGCACCAGATGAACTGCACGCAGTTCTAGAAGGTTGATGTGATATATATATTCTCTCTAGGACCACTTGCCCTGAATTTGAAGGTAGTCCTTGTGGGCGTCCCACCCCAGAAGAGAGGCATCCGTGACAATGGTTTGAGGAGAAATCTCCTGATGGAATGGTGTTCCTCGTAGGATGTTGGTTGAAGAGCTCCACCATTTAAGGGACCATTTTGAATAGTGGGACAGTGGAATCCTGTTGTCCTAGTTGCCTGTCAATTGCTCCCATTAGTCTTTAAGGCAATCCTGTAAAGGTCTCATATGGAGACAAGAATTTGGTAGAAGGAATATGCTGGACATCTTTGAGCCGAGGAGGGAGGACACTGTTCTCAAAGATGGATGACTAATTTCATGAGAGCTTGAGACTTCCGAAGGATTGATATGCATATCTCCCCCCAAAGGATACACATTTGCTCAGAGGGTATCAATGAGGGCTCCGAGATAGTGAATAGTTTCCACTGGGACAGAGATTTATTTTGCATGGTTTATCTGAAATCCCAAACGATGCAGTAGATCACGAGTTCAATTGTAGTGAAGTTGTGCCTTTTGAAATGAAGACGCTTTGATTAGCCAATCATCTAGGTAGGGATAGACTAATACTTTGTGCTTTTCAAAGATGTGCCACCACTACTGCCATGCATTTGCAAAAGATTCTGGGTGCTGACCAAATGGAAGCAGTTGGTAGTGATAGTGATTGTGACCCACTATGAACCTCAAAGTTTGTTGATGTTTCGTGACCACTGGAATATGAAGGTTGATGGAGCACAGCCAGTCTCCTTGGTGTAGTTTAGGGTAGGTCTGGGGTAAACCCAGCATCCAGAATTTTTCTCGCTGAATCCATGTGTTGGCCAGCTAGAGTTTGAGAATGGGTATGAATTTGTTCTTGTCTTTCTTCTGGACTAGAAAATACCTGTAGTAAATACCGGTCCCTCGTTGATAAGGAGGAACGGGCTCCACCGCCTGCTTCTGCAATAAGATGTCCACTTCTGCCTGTAATTGTGGAATGTGGAAATTGGAAGGTTTCGGTGGAATGGATGGTGGAGGAGCGGAACATCTGAGACAGTATCCATTGCAAACAATATTCAGAAACCATGCGTATTGGACGATGTTTGGCCAGTCTGCCAGATAATGTCGAGTGCTTCCCCCTACCGGAGTGGGTAAAGGAAGAGGAGGAAGAAATGATTGAAGGTTTAGTTCCTGTTGGCTGCTTGCCTCCCTGAGCAGGTCACCGACTCGATCTGCCCCTAGGCTGCTTTCTGTCATAAGGCTGGTAGGACCTTTGATAGTGTTGGGACTGAGCACCAGTCTGTTGGCGACCCTGATACTTGAACGCTCTGTGATGAGAAGCGGCATTGGAAAGGCCTGAAAGATTTCCTTGAACTCTTAGGTTTTTCTAAACGGACAGCTTTTAATATTTCTAATTCTGCTTTTATCCTCGCCATTTCATCATCTGTGTGAGAGTCGAAGAGGGTGGTGCAAGACACTGGTAAGTTAAGAATCCTTTGTTGAGACTGTGGTTTCAAAGAGGTGAAGCAGTATTCATGTGCTGCTAGTAGAGAGGAGTTTGCTGCTGTGCTAAAGATTTTGATTGATACCATTAGGCCTTCATTGAGAATCTCGTTAAAGTCCTCTCTTTTATCTCTTGTGAGATGTTCAATAGAATGCCGTAGTGTCACAACTGTCTAACAAGGCTGTGGCGCTTGCTGCTTCTATTGTTGTTACTGCAGTATTGCAGACTTTTCGCCCTACCAAGTCCAGTTTACGTGTCTCTTTAAATGGTGGCACTGTAGAAGTGGGAGCTGTGGCATGTTGCTTTCTCGCGGCTACTACCACCACTGAGTCTGGAGTTAGGTCCAAACGTAGGAAAGCCGGATCTTGGTCGGGAGGTCAATATTTTTTCCGAAGCCTTGATGGAATAGGAGCATTGGCGGTTCCAAAAAATGTAGACATGTCATCTACTGGGGAAATGCATGGTTGAGGACAGTCGTTGAGAGTTGGGGAATATCTCCCTGTACTAAGGAGGAAGTCTCTGTTGTGTGTATAGAATAGGATCTGGCGTCAACGATGTGAGCATCTTGGAACTGTAGATATGTGGCGTACCAGGTGACGGTGTTTGGGTGATGTCTAGAATGGTGTCTTGAAGGAGAACTGAACCTGGTTCTCACAGGAGAAGTTGCCGGTGGTGGTTCTGTTGTAGGTAGTGGAAGAGGTGTTAGCTGTAGAGGAGGAAGTGTAGCAGATATTGGCAAAGGATTCCCTGGTGCTTCTCTTGAAGGAGAATAGGTGCGAGAATAGCCTGAGTCTGGAGAGCTATAAATCAGTGTCTGCTTTCTGAGCACTTCTTGAGGTGCGAAATCTGAAATTGTGATGGACTTTGATCTTCCTCTCTCCCTCAACCTACTTCTCGACATCGTACAACGTCTCACCAAAGTATGCCTTGCTGACGTCAACCGTGACGATTCCACATCGATAAGGACCTCGACGGTGAACGGTGAGAGTGCCTCAATGTCAAAGACCTCCTCGACATTAAACACTTCGGTGTGACGACGGTGTAGCTGTCGGTCTTCTTCACTTCAGTGTCGATATGCATCATCTGTTTGAATTTGACCCATGTAGAGATAGTGAACAGGTCGGCGCTGCACCGATTCCCGACATCAACAGATGGTGTTTTTTCAGGCCCTTTTTGAGTGGAGCACTCTCCAGTGGCTGATGACAGAGCCCTGGTACAGGACTGTGCTTCTCCTCGCCCTGAAGTCCGCTTTCGCCACCCCTCCATACCTTGAAGGCATATTTACTCCCCATCATGTAGGGTGCGCCTGGATAATGTTACAAATTTTGCAGGCGTCAGGTATGTGGGAATCTAGAAGACAGAGAATACACACTCTATGAGGGTCAGTCTTGGACTTTTTCCTTCCACAGTATGGATACTTAACAAAAAGATGGCATTTTTTAAAACAAAAAGCAGATTCTCGTCAGAAAAAGGTGGTGACAAAATACTCTCAAATTATAATGTGCTGGCCCTTTCCTTGATTTAAGATGAAGAGCTCATGTAGTGACCAGCTAAATTTTGGTCTTTACGACAATCTGTGCTGTGTAGTTTGGTGATGTTTCTATTTAAGTCTGTAACTAATCAAGACAAGCACCTCTGCTTAAAGAGCCTTCTTACTGTGTTTTAGGTGTAAGATAATATAACTTTGTTGTTTCTCTCATTCATCAAGGGTGAACCATTGTTCACTGGAAAATCAGTTAAGTTCAGTTGGAAAATTTCCCCTTTCTAAAGGTACCTCTGCTCAGGGGATCCCTGCTTAGGGATCGCCACAGGAACGCAATCCTCAAGCAGGGATCCACCCACTTGCCACCAGGGGTGGATGAGCCTTTTGCTCCCCCACAGGCAATTCTTTTCATTTCAGTCTACGCCCCATGGTGGCAGATGGGAGCAATAACACACGATCTGGCCCCCCTCTGGGGGTGTGGTGTGTTGGGAGGCGGGGAGAGAGTTGAGAGCAGAAAGCCCAGTAGGCACCAGGGGCAATTTTTTTTTCTTAGTGTAGGGAGGGGGGCTGCCCAGAATGGGCATGTCAATGCCCCCCGAGTTAAATGGTCAGTTTTTCTGCCCTCTCTGGGGGAAAACAGGGGCTTTTACCTGTGATCTGCCCCCACACCCCTACCCAGTGGAAGCAGAAAGCTCACTAGACACCAGAAAATGATTTTAAAGAGGTGCGGGGGGTGTCCACAATGGGCATGGCCATGCTCCGAACCCAAATAATTGGGGATCAAAGTCTTTCTGCCTCGGGCTCCCCCGCATGGGGGCAGATAAGGCAACAGCCTCTGATCTGCTCTCCTGGGCAGGCAGAAAGCCCACTAAGCACCAGAAATTTTGTTAAGTGTAGTGGTGGGGCCTGCCCAGAATGCCCCCACCTTTCCAAAAAAAAAAGGGGGCAGTCTTTCGGCCTCTAGATACCAATGAATATATATATATATATATATATATATATATATATATATATATATATATATTTTAAAGAAGGGGGTGGGGCTGTTCATGATGGGCATGGCAATGCCCTCACCCCAAATAAATGAGGCTAAAATCTCTCTGCCCCCTGGGGGCAGATGGGATAATTATCCCCAGAGGTGGGGGGCAGACAGTCTACAAGATGCCAGGGGATTAAAAAATAAATAAAAAAAGAGGGGTGGGGGTGCCCACCATCATTGACATGGTTATGCCCCCCACCCCATCTGAAGGGGGCAACAGTCTTTCTGCTCCCCCTGTGGACTAAAGAATCTCATCCCAATGGCAACCAAGACATTAGACTATTTAGGGTGTTGGTTTTATATATGGTCTAGGAGAGCTTGGCTAACTCTCAATATGGGCCCATCAATGGTGAATGAATGCCCTTTTTGGGCTTTGGTAGGCTGCTACCTGCAAAAACCAGACCCAGACACTTCTGAAAACTAGACATTTGGGGGAGTCCAGGGCGGTGTGCTTCACATGTACCCCACACCCTTTCTTACCCACAATGCCCTGCAAACCTCAATCAATGACTAAAAACACAAGCTTTTCTCACATGTCTGTGAGAAAAACTTCTAGAATCTGTGGGGAGCCACAAATTTCCTACCACACAGCATTCCTCCTTAAGCCGCTCGATAAAAATGCTACCTCATGTGTGGATGGACCAAGAGACCTTGACACAAAAGAACATGAAGTGCTACTTGAAGAGATCAACAATAGGGACAGCTGTGGGATTTGGGACCATACTCGGCTGCCACTTATGGAAACCTACCACCACAGACATTTTGGAAAAGTAGACAACCAGGGAATTCCAGGGTGGTATGCCTTGTGTGAATCCCATGATGTTTTTTTACCCACAATGCCCTGCAAACCTCCAACTTTGCCTGAAGTCACACATTTCCTACATGTGTGTATTGTCTCTTCCAGAATCCAATGGAATCCACAAAATTCCTACCACCCAGCATTGCCCCACATGTGCGGATATAAACTCTGCCCCATTTGGGTGGCTGGGCCTAAAGCCAGCGACATGAACGGATACAACGCAGGTCAATAGAAGTCTACACACAAGAGCTCACATTGTCCTCAGGTTGATCCATTCCTGTCACAACACTAGGCCCAGCCACACAAGTTGCGACCCCTAGATGTCTAGTTTATAAAAATGTACAGGTTGGCTAGGTTTTCCTAGGTGTAGGCTGAGCTAAGGTCGAAAATCTAGAGCTAACCACATTGGAAAAAAGGGACAGTTTTCAGTGGAAAAATTTGATATGTCCATGTTGCCTTTTGGACCGTTTCCGGTTACAGTCACTAGGTCTATCCACATGAGTGAGGTACCATTTTCATTGAGAATCTTGTGGGAGCATAGAATAGAAGAGAGCTTGTAATCACCAATTGAGTTTGCTGCATTTGTGACTTTCAATTGTAAGATAGTGTATAAGAAAGATGACATTTTGAAATATACCCTCCAAATCATACACTACTATGGGTACCCACAGCTTCAGAGATGTAGAAATAACCACTGCTGCTAAACTATATCGTGTGCCCATTTCAGAAATACATAGGATATCTTGATACCCATTTTTCACTCTGCCTATTTTGCTCTAAGGATTGGTCTATACTTTTTGTACTCAATGAAAAAACATTGTACGGTGTGTAGGAGGCTGGCTCAGTATATGGTGTACACATACAGGTGGGGCACCCTGTACTGAGTCCAGGCAACCCTTAATGATAGTGTAGGCAGCTCTATATAACCAGAGCTCTCATAGGGGTAGCTGTAGAGAGCAGCTGAGGCTTATCCAGGAGGGTGTAAAGCGGTTGCAAATGCCACATAGGTCAGTCAGTGAAGTACACATAGGAAAGAACCACACCAGTGTTAGAAAAATATATACTATTTATTATAAGACACGCTCTAGAACTAACTTTAGTATATCTCCTACCCTGAGATATGGTCATACAAAAATATACTTAGCAAAAGGTAACTAAAGGCATAAAATAACATGGACCTCTGTTGGGGGGTGGCGAGCAAACCACATACCAAATAAAAAAAATGGAATGCAAAAAGCACTCCCAACCCACACTATCACCCAGGGATCCTTAAGACTGGGAAAGTACTAAAATCCCAAAGGTAAGTAGGTAGGATTCCCCAGGAGCTGGAGTGCAGAGTAGTAATCTCGGGTTAGTGCCTGTAGGCTAACATAGGGAAGTAGTGGTTGGAATTTTCACGTTTTAGGACACTTCCCAGAGGACCCTGAGCAAACCTGTTGGGATAAAGGAGGTTGGATAGTTCCTCCTCTGAGGTTACACAGACAGTGAATTACCTACACCAGGGAGCCACGTGTATAGGCGTGAAGTCATGTCAGAACCTCCAGCTGAAGTCAATTGGGATCTTGATTGTCCAGTTGTTGCCGTGTCCCGTGGACCAGGTCGGTGGAACCCAGGCGTGGATTCTGGAGGAAGAAGACCGAAGGAGAGAGGGGACAGAGTCCGGACCACTCAGAGGTGCCCAGGCGGTGCAGGAGGGCAATGCCCGCCCTTCCTGAAGGACGGTGGAAAAAAGTGCAGCTGTGGAGTCTAGGTGATGCAGGAGGATCCCAGGTTTTGTCCATGAGCTGTCCCACGCAGGTTGAACTCCAGAGGGATCAGTAGTCAGCATAACCCCTAACAAGCCTTGGCAAATGCATGGAGTTTGCAGGATTTGAGGAGACCACAAGGTCCAGGTGACCTAACCTTGGCAGGTAAGTCACAGCCAGCCCTCAGCAAGTAGTAGAGCCAGCAGGAATCATTGGAGACTTCAGCAGGACCCTATGGTAACAGTCACAGGGAGGTCTCAGGAGCACCACAAAGAGGGATGCCCACTTCGCAGGACTGGCAGAGAGGACACAGTTCTTGGAGCTGGGGAATGCTAGAGGCCGGGGCTTCTTGGAGCTAGGAGGTCTTCAGGCTGAAAAACCATTAAGTCTTGGCAATGACAAGCAGACGAGGTGCACAGGGGCTCTAGCGAGGGACCTCAAACTTCCCAGTTGCAAGGAAGATAGGTCCGACCTCTGGAGAGCCACAGAACCAATACCTGTGTTGCATAGCCTTGGAGAGTCCATGGGGCAGCAGGATCCACAAGCCAGTTGCCGTCGTTGAGGTGCCTGTGGAAGCAGGGGAGTAACTCTTGCACTCCAAGGAAGATCCTTTTGCTTTCCTAAGTGCAGACAGAGTCCCAATGACTCTGGGGGATGCACATCCACTGGGTTGCAGATGCCTTTGCAGTACTTGGAAACAAAGTTGCAGTAGGAGCCCTCCTTCTGGTTACAGTCTTGCTTTGGGTTCCAGTGAACAGCAGCAGCAGTTCCAGTGTCCAGGTTGCAGAAGTGTCTTGCAGAGGAGACTTGCAGACCGCTCCTGAAGTCTTGCAGATGAATCTGGGGTCGTACCCTTAGGGGAGCCCTTAAGTAACGCAGGAAGTGGGTTGGACACTAACTGCAATGACCCCACCTACCAGAGGGGGTCAGGGACGTCACCCAGCTGCACTAACCAGTCAGATGCTCCCAGAGGCCTCTGCTCATCTTATTTGAAACCTGGCAGAATCAAGCCATCAACTGGAGAGCTCTGTGCACCTCTCTAGGGGAAAAGCTGGACAGGGAGGTGGTCATTCCTTTGACCTTTGTGTAGTGCGCCTTCCCCTGCTCGAGTTTGGGTCAGCAGCAGGAGGGGAGAACAGTGTTTGTGGGCGGCAGGAGGACAGGCTGGCATGCAGACCATGCAAGACTGTACAGGCAGACTTTGGGGCATCCCAAGGGAACCCCAAGAGTACATGGTATCATGCCACTAGCACTGGAATTGGTGTAGTTGTATGATTGCAACACGTCTGATACCAAACATACCTATGTTCAGTGATGCCATTCTGTAGCTGGACCACTCATGTTGAACAGTGTCCACTACATACCTTAAGGTGGCTACCCTGTGCTCACAAAGCCCAGGGAAGAGAGTCTGGAGTTTGTAGGGCACTTCTGCCCATGCAGAAGTGCCCTCACACTTCAAACCATGCACTGTGCCCTTGGGCTAAAGAGCCTACCTTAGGGGTAACTTAGAGTCAGAGTGTAGTGACCATGATATAAGACAACCCTTATACCTGGACTGAAAGATGCATGAATCCTTTCACACAGGCTGCAATAGCAGGCTCGTAGTCACTGTTTGCCTTGGCCCTCATGGGTGGCACAATACAAGCTGCAGTCCATGGGGACCCCTGGTGTACCAATGCAATGGATACCTAAGCACCATATTCCAGCGCATAACAGTCTAAAGACACTGACACCAGGCAAAAAGTGGGGGAAACTCTGCCAGAAAGGTGCTACTTACCTACATAGTCCCCCCCCCCCCCCCACCAACAAAAGAGGATAAGACTAGCCTTACCCAGGTGAATCTTCATTTTCGAAGTGGAAATATCTGGAAAGTCCATCTGCATTGGCTTGGTTACTCCCAGGTCCATTTTTTTTTTCAAACATTTTTATTGGCTTTATCAAGAAAGTAACAGTACAGCACGGTATCTTTTCAGGCATAAACATCCGTATTGTCTACTACATTTCGGCCTATTCATGCCATGATCAGTACAGGTAGGATAAAGGTTGAGATCTTTTTTCCCATCATAGGAAACTGTGTATTATCCTAAAACATAGTATAATACATTTGTCTTCTGGCTTGATAATTTTCAGTAGCTAGAGTTACCAGCAGCCAATATGAGTCTAACTGCACAACAAACTAATAACTGAACAAACCAAACTTTGGTCCTTCATCAATCATTACGTGTGTCTTCAGTGTAATCACAGTCAGTGGACATGATCTATGCATCACCTATCTGCACCAATGTAAATGGGGGCGGTTCAGTGTACGGTGAGAGGTCGTTGACACCTCTTATACTTGGTATCACCTTTATTTTGGAATTCCTCTATAATATCACAGAATAATAAGTGGGTCTTGGGGCCTGCAAGTTCAATTGTTAATGCCGCTCAAGTGTGTCATGTGAGTCTGTACTTGTATCCGCTCCAAAGTCTGCCCCCGGCGTTCCCAAGCATCTAATAATTCATCCCAGAGCCCTGCCAGTGGCACCCTCCGTATCCACCTCCTGTCATCATTAAGCAGTGCTCTTTCCTCTACCCTAGCCCTTAAGGTTACTTCTGTATCCAGCCTGGCGCTGTAGGACCCCACCTTGACATCCATTGATTGGCTAAGCAACATTAGGCCACCACCATGGCTAGATCCACAAACCAACTGCCCACCTTTTGTGGTCTGGGCCTAGGATACAATCCTACCAAGCAGATTTCTGGTACACAAGGGAGGGTACAATTAAGTACCTAATTTTATATATTACAGGGCAACTCCTTGTCATATGACCAATATCTGCTTCGAGGGATGAACATGTTGGGCATTGTCTAAGGCCATCCCCATATATGACCTGCAGTCTGTGTGAAGTTAAATAGGTCATATGCAAGTAATTGAGTTGGGTATATTTCAATCTTGTGTTTCTGGAAACCCGTCGGGTATAAGCCAACACCTTTCGACATTCTGAGCTGAGTCCAGTATATCCCACCCCAATAAGTCCTCCCATCTAATTTTAATCCTTGATAGTGGCTTGCTGGCTGTATACAATAGAGCCTGGTATAGCCACTTCACCAAATGTCTGGCCTTTCCTAGTGTTAGTAGACTTTGCAATACTAAATGTATTTCTTGCTCTTGGTCAATGCCCAGCCACAGACTCACCAAGGTACGCATCAGAGCCTGGTAAGTTAGGAAATGGTCTGGGGGCAACTCACATTGTTCTATCAGATCTGCAAAAGGTACCAGAGTCCATTGTTGAAAGCAGTCCCCCAATGTCACTAGTCCTGCCTCTGTCCATGACTCGAGTTGCTTATATGTGAAAATGGTCAACGGGTCCCCATACGGGAGTCCCACCAGCGGTTGCGCTGGCACATATAAGGGTGTCCCCTTTGACCTACAAAGGGACCTTCTCCAGCACCACATGGACACCTCCAAAAATTTCTTTGGTCGGGGTATCTTATTGTTTTACTAAGCAATATCGCCAGGAGGGGCCACTGGCTACCCATTTCCCTGGGTGTTCTAGTTCCTCCAGGTTACAGACGTCAAGCCACTGTGCGACCCACTGTAGATATGCTGCCACATAGTTAGCTCAAAGTCTGGTGCCCCATCCCTTCTTCATCCGAGGGGTTGCGAAGAACCTCCAGGGAGACCCTGTTTCGACCGTCATCCCAGATTAAATTATGCAGTAAGGAATCTAGGGCCAGATGTAGCAAGCAGTTTTGCCCATTCTGTGTCTATGGGAAAATGTGTTCGTACATATGGCCCCTAGTTGGTTAAACCATTAAGCCGAGATTCTAAACAGTAAGTTTACAAAATAATATGTTAGCCGAGATAGCATTATCATTTTAGACAAGGAGATCCTCTTCATTATCAGCAGCTTCAGAGACCTCCAGAAAGTCACACATGTTCGGAGCAACCTAAGGGTGGTACCCAAATTAGCCTCCTGCAGATATGCCAGGGAATGGAAAATCCTAATACCCAAATATTTAAAGGAAACCGAGGGCCAGACCTAGGGGGTCATTACGACCCTGGCGGAACAAGTCCGCCAGGGCTGTGGGACGCGGTGGCACCGCCGACAGGCCGGCGGTGCCCCGCGGGGCATTCTGACCGCGGCGGCTCAGCTGCGGTCAGAGAAGGGAAACCGGCGGTCTCCCGCCGGTTTCCCGCTGCCCCAAAGGAATCCTCCAAGCCGGCGCAGCATGCTGCGCCGGCATGGGGATTCCGACTCCCCCTCCCGCCATCCAGTTCCGGGCGGTTCTCCCGCCGGGAACCGGATGGCGGGAGGGGGAGTCGCGGGGCCCCTGGGGGCCCCTGCCGTGCCCATGCCTATGGCATGGGCACGGCAGGGGCCCCCGTAAGAGGGCCCCTAAAAGTATTTCAGTGTCTGCAAAGCAGACACTGAAATACGCGACGGGTGCAACTGCACCCGTCGCACCTTCCCACTCCGCCGGCTCTATTACGAGCCGGCGTCATCGTGGGAAGGGAGTTTTCCCCTGGGCTGGCGGGCGGTCTTGTGAAGACCGCCCGCCAGCCCAGGGGAAAACTCGGAATACCCTCCGCGGTCTTACGACCGCGGAGCGGTATTTCGGAGGGGGGAAGCCTGGCGTGCGGCCTCCGCCGCCCGCCAGGCTCGGAATGAGGGCCCAAGTCTTGTGGGATAGTATGTTGTTGTTACATGTCCGCTATCAAGAGGAATAGTTACGTTTTGGTCTTATTTACCATTAGACTGGAGTAGATTGCAAAGCCCTTTAATAATGACAGTGTGTCCATCACCCCCTTGAGAGCCTTCCCTCCGATAAAGGAGCAAGTCATCCGCATATAGGGATGATATGTATTTTACCATCCAGTGTCCTCCCCAGTTCCGCTCCTCGCTGGTGGAACAAAGCCACCAGCAGCTCAATAGCTACTGCAAACAGGAGGAGTGACAGGCGGCACCCCAGCCTCGTGCTTCTATGAATGTCTTATTGGGCTTAGACAACACCCCCTGTCCATACCCTAGCTGTCGGAGATGTATACAGAAGCTTGGCTCACCACACCCATGTTTTACCTAGCCCCATTTGCAGCATAACAGAGAATAGGAAGTCCCATCATACAGAATGAAATGCATTTTCAAGTTCAACAGACTTTAGTATCGCATTCAGGTAGAGGCCCACCTCTGGGTGATACATGAAATGGTTTAGTCTGTGTAGATTAAGGAAGTTATTTCTCGTCGGGATAAACCCATTCAGATCTTGATGTATTAGCGTTTGCATATGTTGAACTAATCTCATGGCCAGTACTTTACTCAGTATCTTGAAGTCCAGGTTGAGCATGGAGAGGGGGCAGAATGCTGAGGCAGGGGCCCCGGGATCCACCGACTTGGCAAGTGGTATTGCCAGTGCATCCCTAGTGGTCTCCGGCAACTGTCTCAGTTTAAGTGCATCTGCATAAAGTATTTCTAACTTGGGAGCCAATGTGGTGGAGAATGCGGAGTATAATTATGCCGCAATCCATCTTGGCTGGGTGTTTTCCTGCAAGCCATCTCTTTGATAGTCGCCCAAATCTCCTGTGCTGTCACTGGATTGCCCAATGTCTCCCATATGTCACGGCCTACTGCTCTCAGAGGTATGAAGCACAGGTAATCAGTCTCCGCTGCACCAGAGTTCTCCAGGGTGGCTATAAAGTTCTTCATAGTATGTACGAAAGGTAGTATTAATGTCATTTGGGGAATACCGAAGGAAACCATTACCTGTTAGTATTTGTGTGATGGGTTTCCCCTAGTTAGCGAAGTAACCAACCAGGCCAGTAGTCTTCTCACTCTACCCTCTTCATCATGAGCCTTCGCTAAACAGTCTTTATAATCTAGGCAGTGGAGATGGTCCAGTGCTTTAAAGTACTCTACCCTAGTGTCACTATGGGACTTTCCCACATCCTCTTCCATCCCGATACGATTATCTAGGTTGTATAGTCGTTCCTCCAGCATTCTGAGTTCCTCTACCAGTGCTTTCTTGGCCCCCACTTTCTGACCTACACGGTGGCTGCGCATCACCACCTTTAGAGCATCCAACTCAATCAATTTATTAGAGGCTGAACCCGGATTGTGTTCAATGAGGTCTGTAATGGCTTTGTGTAATGATTCTTTAAAAGGGATGTCCTCAAGGACCAAGGGATTAAGTTGCCACAGTGGTTTCACCTGCTGCTCCGGAATTGGCCAAAATCTCAGCAACAGAAGGCTATGGTCAGACAATGTGCATCCTAAATATTCTGCTTGTAATACAGTGTGTCCTGGTGTGGACGAACACATGAACATATCTAATCTAGTGTGCAATTTGTATACTGGCAAGTCATAGGAAAATTCACAAACCTGATCATGTTGAGCCCTCCAAATCTCCAGTAAATCGCAGTTATTGTATTGTATTGTAATCGTATCTATATAGCGCTTACTACCCGTGACGAGGCGTAAAAGCGCTTTTCAGTGAGTAGCACGCTACTCTGGAACCCAACAAGAATTAGTGATGGATTAGTATCGGGAAAAATGAGTACAGTTTTAGTATTATTAAGAGTTAATTTGAGCCGCGAATATGAGAGTTTGTTAGTTAGATTGACTGGAGTAATGGAGGGGTGGAGGAGGAAAGAAATCCAGAAGTGTTAATTGGGAGTTTATCCTTAATTTACTCAACCCAAAGGCTTGAGATGAGTAAAGGGGGATGGAGGAGGGAAGAGTATGAGAAAGGGTTAGGGAGAGCATAGTAGCAGGGTGAGATAAATGCAGGAGAATTTAGATTGCTTCAATCGCTCTGAGAGTTTCCGGGTTGGGGCTCCTGACATTGGAGGGTTAGATCTATCCAAGTCCACATTAATTACACAGTTGAAGTCAATCCCTATGAGTAAAGTTCCTACACCAGTGGTGGTTAGGGGGGTTCAATAACTCCTTCAAAAAAGTAATTTGATCTTGATTAGGTGCATATATATACCCTAATGTTATCTCTTTACCCAGGAGTCTACATTTCACTGACATACTGCCCCTCTGTATCTATCAGTGTATGCATGTGCTCAAAGGGAACAACCGCCCTTATCCAAATTAGTAGGAAGTTGCAAAAAAGTGGCCTCACCATCTACTGCAGAGCCGTTTTATTTCATCTTAGGTTAAATGCGTTTTCTGCAACATGACAATTTGCGCCCCTTGGCACCTCAAATATTGATGAATAGCATATCTCTTGGTGGCTGACCCCATCCCCCTAATATTCCAGGTAATAAGCGTCAATGCAGGTCGTGGTTCAACCATTGGGCCATTGTTGTGTGGTTGCTGAATATGCATCAGCAGACCCTCACTGTCCCACCCCCCACATCCCACCCATAAGCTGATGACCCCCAGTACCCAGACAAACAGTTCCCATCAAGAACACCCATAGCCAAGGGCAGTCCAGCAACGGTCGGTCGTCCAAACCTAGAAGACAAAAACATTGATATAAGATCACTACTTCCAGATCGCAAGTAAAGGCAATCTTCCTGGGGGTGTCAGAGAAGTTGTCTAACTTAGGGCTCCACTCCAGCCCTATATAATTCAATAGAAGGTGTCGCCTGGACCTACAGCCTCCCAGTCGCTAGCGATGCACCCCCGCATTCACGGCACAACCCTGAGTAGTGATCCGAGTCATGTAGGCCTTGAATCTTGTCAACCACTTCGTTCCTTTGGGCTACACATCCCAGTGTGTCTCCTGTCATATCATGTCCTCAGCTGTTTGGGGTGGGGGGGGTCACAGCAGGCAATGTTTCACCCAGCACATTGGAGGCCTCCAAGCCTGACATGTTTGAGCTGTGCGCCGAAGAGTTGACAGTTTCATCCACAGTCTGTTGCGTTGACGCTATTTCAGTCACAGCTGGTTGCGCAACTGCTCTCTCGTTCTGTCAGCAAGGGAGAAGGTTTTTTCAGGTAATGTCTCCCTTGTCTGCCCCCAGTTTTTTTCCTTGATTTCAGTTTTGAGTCTCTAGCTAGGGGTGTGGGTGAGATGTTCCCATTCCGTGTGCTTCAAGCCAATTCCAGGCTTCCTCAGGCGTGTTACAGAAGTGTGTCGTTCCATCTTGGATAATCTGCAATCTGTCCAGGAACATCAGTGAATATTGTACTCCTTCATCGTGGAGGTGTTTCTTCCCAGTTTGATAGGATGCCCTTTGGGTCTGAACTTTCGCTGTGAAATTATGGAACACCAACACCTTCCCATTCCCCAGTGCATAGAGGCCATTATTGTGTGCCCTATGGAGTATGACATCTCAGACTTTAAAGTGCAATAGCCATGCCATCACAGGGCCAGGGTGGTAGCCAGGGCCAGACGCCGCTCCGGCACCCTGTGGGCTCTCTCTAAGGCAAAGAAGGGGGCAAGGCAATCTGGCGCCACCACTTTTTGGAGTCAATTCTCCAGAAATGCCACTATATCTGTGCCTCCGATCCCTCCAGTAGTCCTACTACATGAATATTGTTGCAGCAATTCCGGCCTTCTGCATATTAGTGTCAGGAATAAGGCTGTGTGCGGTCCAGGTCCTATCCGAAACTCCGCTGCGCGGATTTGCGGCGCTTCATGCGCACCACTTGTCATCCCCTCTTGTTCTAAAAGTGGTCATCAGCGTCGTCTGCCCTGTGGTAAAGCTCATGTAGCTGCAGGGTCAGGACATTGGTGGACAAGATGCACTTATCAGTGCTATCCTATGAAGGGACTACAATTCCTATTTTTTTAGAGGCAGCAGCTATCTTGGCGTGTGGCAGGCCTATAAAGCCCAGCCACACCCAAGCACATTGCTTACTATTTTGAAGACTTCGATGCAGTCAGACCTCGTGGGGGTTCCCCTGAAGAAGAGTAGATTTCGTGCATGGCAGATTGACAGCAAATCGGAGTATCCTTGTTTCCATGGTGAATTCAGATATGAGTAGGTCGTACTCGTAGCGGTAAGGTCTTGATGAGTCCAATCTTGAAGGGAGTTGTTACTTCCAAAGGTAAAGCACCCCTTAGCACAATGAGCAAAGCGCTTCTGGTCACACATGTAAAGCGCCTTTGGCACGGCAATCAAAGCGCTCCAGTCCACATGAGTAACGCGCCCTTGGCACGGCAATCAAATCGCTTCAGTCCACATGAGTAAAGCGCCCTTGGCACGGCAATCAAAGCGCTTCAGTCCACATGAGTAAAGCGCCCTTGGCACGGCAATCAAAGCACTTCAGTCCACATGAGTAATGTGCCCTTGGCATGGCAATAAAGAGCTTCATTTTACATGAGTTAAGCGCCTTTGGCACGGCAATCAAAGAGCTTCAGTCCACATGAGTAAAGCGCCTTTGGCACGGCAATCAAAGAGCTTCAGTCCACATGAGTAAAGCGCCCTTGGCACGGCAATCAAAGCGCTTCAGTCCACATGAGTAAAACGCCTTTGGCACAACAATCAAAGTGATCCAGACCACTAGAGTAAGGCGCCCCTTAGCATAATTAGTGTAGCGCATCAGACAAGACAAGTAAAAGCGCTTTCTGGTATAATGAATAAAGCGCTACATGTATATAATCAATGTGCTACATGAAAAATAAACAAGGTGCTTCTGCCCAACGAATAAAGCGCTTCAAGTTCAATGAGTAAAATTTTCAGGTCTATGGTTGTAAATGTAAAAGCAATTCGGAGATCAGCAAATTATAGTTTCATTGTTTTTTGGAAAGCATAATACGTGAGATACATATGTAAGTCTTTGAGAATTTCTAGGCTGTGATCAAACGTTTATGTTATGAATGCATAGTAGTTACAGGATTGATATTCAGAGTATGACCATATTCCAAACCTCTTGCCATCTCTTGGTTCAGGGCTTGCAGTTTGTTCTTGTTCCATGATTCAAAGTAGGGGCTTCGCCCTCACTTCATAAAAGGGCCTCAATCGGATGTCACGGAGACACCTTTATTTCAAGTCTATTGATATGTTATACTGCTATGAATGAGGATATGCATATTTGTTCTAACCTTTTCTTTTCAGATCTCTCTCCCTGCAGTTCCCTACCCTAATTCCCTTACCTCGCCTGGCTTCATCTTAACTCTGTGCTATAATAGCTTTCTGAGTTGGTGACGCCGGGAGGTGGGCCTTTTGTTCAGCAGCGTGCAGATCCAGAGGAAAGGGCACTGTGACACTTAGTCCCTGCGTTCAAGCACCTTTTCTCTCTGAGATCACCCAGGCTGCGTGCAAACTCAGCCTGGCCTTGGTGATCTCCCCCACAGCGTCCTCCATACGCGTGACCTTCTCGGCCAACTTAAGGTGTTCCGCCCATAGAAGTCCCAATCCCACAGAGACTGCACTTATGTCCTGTTGCAGCCCCTGTTTGGTGTCCGCCACAGCGGCCAGTACTTTATCCAGGGGCAAATGTATGGAGTCCTCTACAGCTTCCAGGTGTGTCTCGCCCCTCGGCAGAGTAGTCTCATCAGTGTCATGCGTAATGGTGCTCATTTTATGCCGTGCTTTGCCAATGCCGTACTCCCTGCTGCGGGGGTCAGTGCCCCAAAGACTTAGTCTGTGTCCTGCAGTGACACCCTGTGGGCTCAGTATGGTTCCAGGGGAGGGTAATTTTCAGTCTGCCGTCTCGTCACGGGGAACAAAATATTCTGTGCACCCTCAAGACTCAAACCAAAGGAGCCCCGTCCCAGAACAGCTCCTCAGGCAGGCGAGATGCCACACAACGTTGCAATCTGTCCCAATGTGGTAACTTATGTTATCGGAGGGCCCACCAGCACCACTTCCAATACAGTGTCTCTGGTTGGGCACAAAGAAAGTCCAGGTCCAATGTCAGCCTTTCGTTTTAGCCCCCCCATGATCAAGGCCCACTCCCTCTCTCTTACCAGCAGGTATCTGTGGCGTGGCTTCCACAGCGCAGGCAGACCAGGCCGAGGTCTCGGAGTCTTTTTTTCTGACCTCTTGTCTTCTGCTCGCAGGGTGCTCCAGGTCCCTCACCCTTCCGCCCCCCTCTCCCCTGGGGGAAGGGGTGCCGCAGTTTGCCGCAAGCCGCCTTGTGTGTTTTGCCCAAAGGCAATCGGCTCCCACTGCACTTCTTGCTCCTCTTTCGAGGGATCAGTAATTCTGCTTCGACATCCTCACCTGCCACAGGCCCCCTTCGTCATCGGGCTCACCAGGCACCAGTCGCTGGCCCTCACCCCGCCCTCTGCCCTCCAGCCAGGAAGGACAGAACTCAGGAGGGGGAGGCGTCTCCGTCCGCTGCCAGCCACCTCAATCCCAAGGCGAGCAGCCCCCTTCCATTCCTTTTGCTCTGCTGTGGGCTGTCTCTGCTCAGGGTGAGTGACTGCTTTGGCGGCCTAACCTGCCCTAGGCCGTCTTCATCATTGTGTTCTCCGGGCTCCAATCATTCGCTCTCATCCTGTGGCTTTCTCAGTTTGCCGTCCAAGAAGGACAGCACCGGGGGGGGCCCACAAGCGCCTGCAATGATAAATGTAGTGCAGGGGTGCCCTCTAAGCGCACCCCCAATGTCGACTATACAGGATTATTATTCGGGCCAGAGCGGAGCTGTCTGCTCATGCATCCACCATTGCTGGTTTCCATGCCACCCCCCCCCCCACTCACAGGTCCATGTTCCACTGAAAAGTCCAACCCCTGAAGGGAAATGGAGCACCTCAAAAGTTTTGGATTTTTACCCTTCATCTCTAAGCCACAAGAGTGGCTTGTGGTCTATCTGAACGATGAAGAGAGTGCCAAGTAGGTATGGCCTCAACTTCTTCAGGGACCTGAGCACAGCAAAGGCCTCCCTCTCAATAGCTGACCAAAGTTTCTCTCTTTTGGGGGGGGGTTCAACCTTCTTCTGATAAAAGCTACTGGTTGATCCTGGCCCTTTTCATTAAGTTGAGATAGTAATGCTCCTATTCCTATTTCTGAAGCATTTGTCTGAACAATTAATTGTTTCGAATAGTCAGGGCTTTTAGGAACTGAAGCTGAGCACATGGCCTTTTTCAGGTCAAAGACCTCTTGACAGTTAACTATCCATAGTACCTTTTTAGACATCATCTTGGATGTGAGATCATTCAAGGGGGTCACAATGAAGCCATACCCTCTTACAAATCTACTGTAGTACCCAGACATGCCCAGAAAAGCTCTGACTTGAGTGAATAGTTGGAGCAACCCAGTCCACAATGGTTTGGATTTTGCTCTGTAAAGGTTGAACATGGCCTCTACCTAGCAGGTGGCCCAAGTAATCAACTTTGCTCTGCCCTATCTCGCATTTGGTAGCCTTGATAGTGAGGCCTGCCTTTTTCAAGGCCTCAAGAGGTGGACCAGGTGATCCAGCCGGGTGGAGCTAAAGACAGCAATATTTTCTAGATACGCTGCACTAAAGTCTTCCAGGCCTGGCAGGACTTGATTCATCAACCTCTAGAATGTGGCAGGTGCATTTTTCAAACCAACGGGCATCACAGTGAAGTGAGAAGTAGAAAAACCTGTTTCAGGTTTAGTAGCATCAGTTCATTTGAACTGCCAATAGCCTGCAGTTAAATCAAAAGCCCTGGGGATATGATGGGCATCTGTCTTAATGACTGCATTGAGGCATCTGTAGTCTATACAAAATCTCATTGCTTACTTTTGGCCCTAGAATGATGTTTGAGCAAAAGCATTACAGGACTAGCCCAAGGGTTGTCTGAAGGCTAAATAACCCCCAAATCCAGCATTTTTTGGATATTTGTCCTGATGCAATCTCTGACATGGTCAGGCTGCCTATAAATCTTACTTTTAACAGGTAGACTGTTAGAAATGGGGTATCTGGTGGGCAGTCAGTTTGCACTCTGTCCGTGCAGGGACCCCTCACTCTAGGCAGGGCAATGGAGGTACACACTTAAGATAATCCCTGCTCACCCCATTGGTAGCTTGGCACAAGCAGTCAGGCTTATCTGAAAGTCAATGTGTAAAGTATTTGTACCAACCACACACAGTAATACAGTGAAAACACTACAAAATGGACACCACACCAGTTTAGAAAAATAGGTAATATTTATCTAAATTAAACGAGACCAAAATGACAAAATTCCAACCTACACAAATCAAGATATGAATGTTCAAAGTAAAAAGTCTTACTCCATAGAAAACAATGGAAACATTGATTTTACACAATGAACCTGGTTTGCGTCACAAAGCTGCACGGGTGAGCGTTCATCGGAAAAGTCAGATGCGTCAATTTCCTTAATCGCATTTGAGGCCGTACTTCGTTTCTTCTCTGGTCGGGTAGGCGATGCGTCATTTTTCTCAGTCGCAAAAGAGCTACGGGTCGATTTCTGGACTGGGCACCTCAGATCCGCACAGGTTTACAATGACTGATGCCCAGCGATGATGCGTGAGAAATACAGTCTCAGTGTGTTAGAAAACATCACTTTGTGTGGTTTGCATCGTTATCAGCAGTCGAAAGCGGGTGTTGCATCGTTTCTCCAGCCGTAATGCGTCGGTCTCCCAGCTGCGATGCAGGTGGAGCGTCGATTGTAGCCGCGAAGCGGGTGGCGCGTAGTTTTTTTGCTGCATTGCAGGTGGTGCATCGAAAAATTTCCCACACAAGTGTTCTGTGCCTGGATTTCAGTCCTTGTTCTGCCAACTTCACCTTTCATGGGCCCAGGGACTGGATGGGGCACCACTTGGCAGGAATCTCAACACAGAGTCCAGGTGCTGACAGAGGAAGTCTTTGATGGCCCTGAAACTTCAAAACAGGAGGCTAGCTCAGTCCAAGCCCTTGGGGATTCTTCTCAAGCAGGAATGCACAAGAAAGTCCAGTTGTTGTCCCCTTTCACAGGCAGAAGCAACAACTGCAGGACAGCCCAACAAAGCACAATCACAGGCAGGGGCAGCACTTCTCCTCAGCTCTTCTCCTTGGCAGAGGTGGTTCTTCTTGAATCCAGAAGTGATCAAAAGTCTGGGGTCTTGGGTCCACTACTTATACCCCTTTTCTGCCTTTGAAGTAGGCAAACTTAAAAGGAAAGTCTCTGTAGTTCACAAGTGCCTTGTCCAGGCCTGGCCCCAGACACACATCAGGGGCAATGTGTGTAGGCAGGCACAGCCCATTCTCACTCCTCCCTCCCTCCACTCTAGCCAACAGGATATGCAGGCTATACCCCAGCTCCTTTTGTGTCACTGTCTAGAGGAGATTCCAAACAGCCCACCTGTCAGTCTGACACAGACAGGGATCCACAAACTGGCAGAGTCACACAACAGTTTAAGCAACAAAATGCCTACTTTCTAAAAGTGGCATTTTCAAACTATTTAAAGATCAACTTTACTAAAAGATGTATTTTTAAATTGTGAGTTCAGAGACCCCAAACTCCACATTTCTATCTGCTCTCAAAGGGAAACTGCACTTTAAGGATAGTTAAAGGCAGGCTCCATGTTAACCTATGAGAGAGATAGGCCTTGCAACAGTGAAAATCGGATTTGGCAGTAAAGAAAAACATACAAGTACATGTCCTACCTTTAACATACATTGTCTTACAAGTATAAAAGGGAATGTTTGGGCCTGGCAAGTGGGTACACTTGCCAGGTCGAATTGGCAGTTTATAAACTGCACCACAGACACTGCAGTGGCAGGTCTGAGCCATGTTTACAGGGCTACTTAGGTGGGTGGCACAATCATGCTGCAGGCCCAGTAGTACCATGCTCCAGGACCCACACCTTCTTTCCTTTCTGGTAAACAGTCAGCACAACTTTTTGGTCATGCAATCGCTTTTGCAGCTTGTGTCTAGCCTCACGGTTTTAAGTGGCCTTCTTCAGATTCTCAGCCATACATGACCGTAGGCCAAGGGATGCCTAAACAGAAGTTCTATTGGGTTGTAGCCAACTCCCTTTGTGGAACCTCTCTGTAGGCAAAAAGAAGACAGGGTAACAGGGCATTCCACCTCCTGAGTTTTTCAGAGAGCCCCATGATCATGCCTTTAAGGATTTTGTTGCATCTTTCAACCAACCCATTTCCCTGTGGATGTTAAGGGGTGGTGAATTTGTAGGTTAGACCGCACTCCTTCCACACTGCTTTCAAGTAACAAGACATGAGGTTTGCTCCTCTGTCAGACTACCGCCTTAGAAAAAACAAACCTGGAAAAGATTCCCAGGAGGGCCTTGGCCACTGCAGGAACTGTAGTGGTCCTAAGGGGAATGGCTTCTGGGTACCTGGTGGCATGGTCCACCACCACCAGAATAAATATGTTCCCAGAGGCTGTAGGAGGGTCAAGGTGACCAACAATATCAATCTCTACCCTTTCAAAGGGAACCCCAACCACTGGTAGTGGGATTAAGGGGGCTTCTTTGTAGTACCACCAGACTTGCCAGGTGACACAGAAGCAACAAATCTCCTTGGTGTCTTTAGACATGTGGGGCCAGTGAAAGTGTGGGACAAGTCTGTTCGAAGTCTTGCTTTGCCCAAGATGTCCTGCAAGTGGAATGTCATGTACCAGAATCAATAAAACCTCCCTTAACTTCTGAGGTATGACCAAACTCCTGGTAGCACCAGGCTTGGGTTCTCTAGCAGAGTAAAGGAGATAATTTTCCCAATAGATCTTGAGGGATCCACTGACATCCCCTGCCTCTTCTGCAGCAGCTTGCTGAGGCCTTCAAGAGAGGGGGCCAGATGTCTGCTCTAGACTCAATTCCTCCCTGGAGGGTCCCCCTACCCCCAAAGGCTCTGTGTGGGAGGCCCAAGTTCCTCTGGGGCAGGCTCCTCACAAGGGGCAATATCATCCCCCTAAGGAGACTGATCCTCACATGAAGTCTGGGTAGAGGGTAACTTCTTACTCTTCCGACCTCTCTTCTTGGGAGCTCGTTATTGCAGGCTCCAATGCCCATGCTCTCCCCGTTTTCTTGACCTATGCTCTAGTTACCACAAACACACTCTCGGGGATGCCCAGCATTGTTGCAGTAACTCCACTTCAGCCCGGGCTAAAGTCTCCAAATCATTACCCATAAGATACTCTACAGGAATGGGTGATGACACTACAACTTTCTTAGGGCCAGTAAACCCCCCCCCCCCCCCACCCCCACCCCCAAAGTAAAAATTAACTGCCGTGGCATGGACTTAGTGATGTTATCAGCGTTGGTCACTTGGTAATTGTCTCCAAATAGAATTTGCTCAGGTGACAGTTTCAGTCACAGGTGATACTTACAACTGTGTCCGTGTAAGCCTCTGCCTCAATACCATTAATGAAGGGATGCTTTCTGTATTTCCTCATATTAGGAGGCCAGATAGCCAAAGTGGCAAGGTCAATGCCACCTTCTGATACTAAGACCGTCTCAGTGGTTTCTCTGGCTAGGCCAGAGTCCACCACAGTACCCAAGGTGAACCTTTCCCCCTTGGATGCGATACAACTAATAGTGCTAGGGGCAGTAGTAGTACTCTTGGTGCTTTTTATAGGACAACTAGGATCAGATGTGCTATGGCCTTTTTCTTTACAAAGAAAGCACCATGGTTTCTTATTAGAAGAGAAGGAGGATATGGACCCACCCCCCAGAAGAGGTTTGTGGACCAGAAGAAGACTTTCTTTTTGTCTTTAGGCTTCTCCCAATCTTTCTCTTGGGACTTAGAAGTATTCTTTTGATTCTGCTCACCCTCGCCTAGTTCTTACTCACCCTGGTGCAGACCCATTTGTCTGCATTCTTTCCCAATTCTTGGGAAGAGATCAGCTCAGAGTCCATCAGGTACAGGTGCAATTAGTCGGACACAAAGTTATTAAGGATGTACTCTCTCAAGATTATATTTTACATTCCTTTACAGTCAAGTGCATTACTACCATGTAGCCAGCCTTCCAGAGCCGTAACTGCACAGTCTACAAAATCAACCTATTCTTGAGAGGACTCCTTCTGGGTTTCCCTGAACTTAATCCTGTATTCCTCAGCAGTAATTCCAAACCCCTCAATCAGTGCCTCTTTCAAAACCTGGTAGCTGTCTGCATCCTCTTCCCTGACTGCCAAAGGTTTGTCTCTTCCTTTGTCTGCAAAGAAGAGCCACAGGATAGCTGCCCACTACCTCTTGAGGACTTTTTGGACTTTGCAGACCCTCTCCAGAGCAGTTACCCATTTGTGGATGTCATCCCTAGATTCGTAAGAAGCAACAATCCACCTGAGATTCCTAGAATCAAAATGTTAGTCTCTGGAAACTCTTGTGCTGCCACCATGGGGCTTTAACACCAAAATCATCACCTCCCTCTCCACTCTAGGGCCTCCATTTCAAGAGCCAGCTGCTCCCTTTTCAACCTGAGTTTAGCTTTCTCAAGCATGAGCAGGTGGTAACCCCTATCTAATACGAACTCTTCTGAGTGATTATAATAGGTGGACCCAGCAAAGGATGCTGAGGAGAGGGAGAATCTGTTCTTCCTGCTAACCCTTTGGACCCTCCCCGTGGGAATAAAGGTGGACCTACCTAGGAAGCTCCCTTCTGTACTATGAGTACCCTCCCTCTCCAGCCCCAAGGCTGTCCTTAGAGGCCTTCTCTGAGACCTATGGGACATGGTCAGAGGCAGAGCCTGAGGTACAGGGTACTTCCTGGCCTACCTCTGAAGAGGCAACTCTACTACCTTGGTCTCCCTGCCATTCAGGATGCTGGAGGTCATATTGTGTGAGCAATTCTAGGAGCCGAGGTTTAGTAGGGTTACTTCCTGTCTTTAGTTTTCTAGACCTATATAGAGTCATAAATTCCTGGAACGTACGGATGCTATATCCAAACTCCTGAGTCTGTCTAGATTCTTCAACTGAAGACATGGTACTAGTCTAGTGTATGTGTATTTACCTTAACCTACTGGTCTAAAAAATGTTTTCCAAAGATTGGTGAAAGGCTATGCTAGACCCTAAGCAACCCAAAATAAAATATAAATGAGAAAGATACCAATTTGCAAAAAGTACAGTAGGTACCTAACTCAGCAGTGGTTTCCTGTGGAAACTCACTTATGACCAAGTGGTGAAGCAATGCAAGTCTTTTTCCCACTGCTGTCACCAGTGTAGGAGTCTAGCCCAGTATCTTGTGTACACATATAGGTGAGGCACCCTGTACTGATTCTAGGTAACCCTTAGTGATAGTGTAGGCGGCTCCAGATAACCAGAGCCCTCATAGGGGTAGCTGTGGAGAGCAGCTAAGACTTATCCAGGAGGGTATAAAGCAGTTGCAAATACCACACACGTCAGTCAGTAAAGTGCACACAGGAAAGAACCACACCAGTGTTAGAAAAATATGTACTATCTATTAGAAAACACACTTTAAACTAACTTTGGAATATCTCTTAACCAGAGATATGGGCATACAAAAATACACTTAGCAAAAGGTAAGTAAAGGCATAAAGTAACATGCGCCCCTTTTGGGAGGGAAGGGTCAAACCATATACTAAAAAAAATGGAACGAAAAAAGCACTCCCAACCCACACTACCACCAAAGGACTCTTAGGACTGGGGAAGTACTAAAACCCCAAAGATAAGTAGGTTTTATTTCCCAGGTGCTCGTGTGCAGAGTAGTAATCTAGGTTCAGTGCCTGAAGGCTAATATGGGGAAGGCACGTTGGAGTTTTTACGTTTGGGGACCCTTCCCAGAAGGCCCCAAGAAAACAGGTTGGGACAAGAAAGGTTGAATAGTATCCCTACCCAAGGGTACCCAGAACAGTGGAGTACCTACACCAGGGAGCCGAGGTGCATGGGTTGAATTTGTGTCAGAACCTCCAACTGAAGTCAATAGGGATCTGGGTTGTCCAGTTGCTGAAGTCTCTCGTGGACAAGCTCGGTGGAAGCCAGGCATGGATGCCGGAAGAAGACCACCTAAGGAGAGATGGGGCAGAGTTCTTACCACCCAGGGGTGCCTAGGCGGTGCAGGAGGGCAATGCCCACCCTTCTCGGTGACGCTTCCTGAAGGACAGTGGATGCAGAAGTGCAGCTGTGGAGTCCAGGTAATGCAGAAGAATCCCAGGAGTCCTCCATGAGCTATCCCATGCTGGTCATTAAATTGCAGAGGGGTCAGCGGGCCCACCAACAAGCCTTGGCAAATGCAGAGAAGCATCAGGATTTGTGGGGGCCAGCAAGGTGCTGGTGACCCAACCTTGGCAGGTAGGTCAGATCCAGCCCTCAGCAAGCAATAGAGCTAGCAGGGATCGTTGAAGTCCCCAGAAGGACACTCTGGCAGCAGTCACAGGGAGTCCCTGGGAGGCCTCAGCAGCACAGAAAAGAGGAATGCCCACTTTGCAGGAGTTTTGGAGAGGACACCTTTCTTAGAGTTGGAGAGTGCTGGAGGACAGGGCTTCTTGGAGCTAGGAAGTCTTCAGGCTGAAGAACCAACAAGCTAAGACAATGACAGGCAGAGGCGGTGAACAGGGGCTCAAGCCAAGTAGCTCAAGCAAGGGACCACAAACCTTCCAGTTGCAAGGAAGATATGTCAGACCCCAGGAGTGCCAAAGTACCACCACCTGTGTTGCAGAGCCTTGGAGAGTTCATGGGACAGGAGGTTCCACAAGCCGGTCATCGTCACTGAGGTGCCTGCAGGTGCAGTAGAGTGACTCCTTCACTCCAAGGAAGATTCCTTTTGCTTTGCTAAGTGCAGGCAGAATCCCAGTGTCTCTGGAGAATGCACAGCCACTGGGCTGCAGAAGTCTTTGCAGAACTTAGAAACAAAGTTGCAGCAGGAGCCCTCCTACTGGTTACAGTCTTGCTTTGGGTTCCAGAGAAGAACAGCAGCAGTTCTGATGTCCTGATTGCAAATATGTCTTGCAGAGGAGACTTGCAGACAGTTCCTGAAGTCTTGTAGACAAATCTGGGGTCCTCACCTTTAGAAGAGCCCTTAAGTAGCAGAGGAAGGGGTTGGACTCTAACTGCAACTGCGCCCACCTATCAGAGGGGTCAGGGAGGTCACCCAGCTGGACTAACTAGTCAGATGCTCCAAGGGGCCTCTGCTCATTTTATGTCCAAGATGGCAAAATCAAGTGGCCACTTGACAGAGCTCTGTGCACCTCCCTAGGAGAGGAGCTGGACAGGTGGGTGGTCACTCCCCAGTCCTTTGTGTAGTTTTGTGCCAGAGTGGAGTAGGAACCAGGGGTTCCTGCATTGGTGCAAACCAGTTTATGCAAGGTGGGCACCAAATGTGCCCTTCAAAGCAGTCTGCCGGCGCTCAGAGGGCCCCCCCCACACCCCAGCTCAGAGACACTTATTTTTAAAGAAGAGGTGGTCACACCTCTGTCCCACAGGAAATCCCTTGTTCTGTCTTCCCCTGTCCGAGTTAGGCTCAGCAGCAGGAGGGCAGAACAGTGTCTGGGACTGACAGCAGCACGGGCTGGCATACAGACCCTGCAAGCTGTACAGTCAGACTTTGGGGTATCCCTAGGGAACCCCAGAGTACATGGTATGCAACTAGCACTGGAATTGGTGTAGTTGCATTAATCCAACACGTTTGATAGCAAACATGCCTGTTTGTTGAAACCATTATGTAGTTGGCCCATTCATGTTGACCAGTGTCCACTACATACCTTAAGGGTGCTTCCCCACACTTACAAAGTCCAGGGACTGGATTCTAGGGTTTGCAGGGCACCTCTGTTCAAGCAGGAGTGCCCTCACACTTAGAACAATGCAACCTGTCCTTCAGCTAAAGGGTCTACCTTACGGATGACATACAGGGTCAGAGTGCAGTGACAATGATATAAGGAAACCCTTATATCTGGAGTGAAAGGTGCATGCACCATTTCACACAAGTTGCATTGGCAGGCCTATAGTCACAGTTTGCCTGGGCCCTCATGGGTGCCACAATATATGCTGCAGCCCATAGAAGACCCCTCGAGTACCAAAGCCCTGGGTCCCCAAGTACCATATAATAGGAACTTACATGGGTGCACCAGAATGCCAATTGCGGGTTGTAAAATGTACCTTAAAACTACATTTAGGGGAGAGAGCACCGACACTGGGGTCCTGGTTAGCCAGCATCCCAGGGAACTACAGTCTAACCACACTGACACCAGGCAAAAAGTGGGGTGAACTATGCCAGAAAGGTGCTACTTTCCTACACAGCCAGCTGCTTAGTGTTAGGCTCTGGGTACCTTAGGTTCCAGGAAAACCTACAAACCCTATATATCCCTGAACTCAGAAGGGTCTAGCGGACGTAACAATATATTGCTTTTGTCAATTGGCCATTGTGACAAAAAGTTACAGATGAAAATGTCACAAATGTCAGTTTTTTCCTACTCATTCTCAATATTTATTTCAACAGTTATTATCTTGCAAAAACCTTGAGGGATCTACACATATGACCCCTTGCTGAATTTGAAATGTTGCGCACTTTTCAAAAATTTCAAGCTTTTCTGTATCACCCAGGGGTTTCATACTGTTTTTGACTACAAACTGGAAGTAGGTTGAGAGCACAGAAAATGGAGAAATAGGCTACCTCTTTGAAAAATGCCAAAACTGTGGTACAAAATTAGTTTTTTTGATCCAGTCTACATGTTCCTGAAAGCCGGGAAGATAGTGACTTTAATTCAGCAAACCGTTTGTGTATGCCATTTTTAGAGAAAAAAAAAACAAAACAAAAAAAAAACCAAAGACATTTATCTGGATCACTTTTTCTCAAAAATGAAAAATGTTGCTTTATTTTGCCTATTTTCTCGGTCCCCTCCAGGGGAATCCACAAACCCTGGTACCTTTACAATCCTCAGAACGTTGGAAAAAAGGATGCAAATTTGGCGTGGGTACTTTATGTGGAAAAAGGTAATGGAGCCCTAAGTGTGAACTACCCAAAATAGCCAAAAAAAACTACTGGCGGAAAATGAGATGCAGCTAAGGGGTTAAAGGTCTCAGGAGGATCCTCAGTGTCCAAAACATATCAAAGCTTAATGCAAGGAAAATCCACTGGGAGAAGGTCTGTGTCTTTACAAGCTTTTCCTTCTTTGCACCACTAGATTGAACAAAAGGAAAGCTGACTGTATACTCAATACTCTTTAGTCCTTTCAATGTGGAAGCTAAGGGCTTACAATGGGTCGAAAGCAGACAGTATGATGGACTACACCACATGGTAGGGAAACACCACTTTAGGAAGGAAGGATATACAAGTCCTAAGCACCAGCATGTCAGGGAACAAATACTGCATGGAGGCTGCACTGATCGATTGAAGGACACTCACATTCAGACTTTTGAATAGAGTAAAGTGGTTTTTAGAGCTAAGAGCCTCAAGGTACAACTATACAAAGCTTTAAATGAGCGCTCAAGGAACGGGAGTAATCATATCCCAGTAACATTTAAAAGTGCCACACCAAAGACTTGCTGAGCCAAGGACAAAACAAGCAAAATGACTTTATGTAACTTGGCCTGAAAAGGATCCAGCTTTTTCCTTGCACCAGGTGATGAACTTGGACTTACTTTAACTCATTGGACACCATAATCTTTACTGTGTTTGCAGATCCTGAGCATGATTGGATTTCTATGTGTCAGCCCACTTTCTTACAATATAACGCAGCAGTCACCCCCTTGCTTCATTGCGGTTTGCATTCTGTGACTGACACTTTTAAGATGGCCACCACATCCCCCTAACTACCCTCCGGCCTGGTGTGTCCCTCCTCTATTCCCACAGGGCTCATTCATGCCCTGTTTAGTCCCCATATATTATATTTGTCTTAACTTTACCTTTCTGGTGGTACTACAAAGCCAACTATGTCATTCGCTGACTTGCTCAAATCCAAATTAATGCAGCTGTCAGTGTTCGTCACGGTTCATTTGTGTTTATCTACGTTCAAAGGCGGCCGCCACATCCCTCAAGATATGTCCTGCCTGGTTGTGACTTCTATTCCCACGGGGCATATAAACACTCCATGGGGTGCGCACGCACACACACACTATTTGGACACTTCATTCAGACGTTTCTAATCGACACTGCAGGTAAGTGGTCTGGGATTGTATTGGGTACCAGTTTGATGTCCTACTTTGATTACGGACACTGTCTGATTTTCATGCCGGTTCACCCCTCACTTTTTGCGCTGTGTTTCTGTATACTTTGTTTGCACTCTTATTGCTGTTGGGCCGTATTTCAAGAGCCCAGTGAGTGGACCTCCCACTTACCTATCTATTACTTGTTGTAGCGCTCTCATTCAGAAGAGCTTGGTTACAAAGAGACACTGTAGGTAGGGCTCAGTGGACTCCTACTTGCCTAGTTTACTGTTGTTTTTAACTCTTTAGTTCAATTTGCTGTTACTGAAGGTAGCAGATTTGGGGCTGCTCGCTTACCAGTTTTGTGTCCATAATTTATCATAATCAGTGACTTAACAGGGTTTCGTGTGTCCCATACAAATGAGTATTCTCACTGTTTACATTTTGTGTATGCTGGCCATTAGACTGCTCACTTGCCACGCTTGCTTTTGCTTTGCTGACATTGAATGTCAGCGAACTGGGACTTGCATGCGTACTAGTTTCTATGTTCATAGTGTAACGGTACCCCTTGTCTAGTTTACTGTTGTTCCTACACTTCAGTACACTTTGCAGTTACTGAAGGATAGCAGACTTGGGTTTGCTTGCTGCTCAGTTGGTTTACACCAGGCCCCTTCCCGACACATGGCTTTCACCTATGTTCTTACCTGAGCTCTTCCCCTCTCTGTCTTCCCGCTAGGTCATAGACATAGCGTGGTCTTTGCATCAGGGACTACCAGTTGCCTTGATGCATGAACCCTTTGACCGATTTCTCTTCCACCTTATGTTTCACTTTGTTATATTGAGGTGAGTTTTACTTTGGTGTTCATTCTGCAATACCTCTCATTCTGCGCTGTTCTTTCACTTCTGACTACTACTACTTGTTTTGCTTTAGACACTGGAGTGCACACAAGTTGTTTGCGCTCCACCAACATATTCTTTGCTTACCAGATTAGGTACGGCCTTCCACGACGATCTCTATTTTTCTTGTTGCTTTGCAACATTTCATGGAACCCTCTCAATAGCAACCACCGCCCACTAGGGGTCTATATAGTCGATTAACTCCACTGAGTTTGGCTTGAGCAGACCAAGCCCATTTTTAGACAGGGTCGAATCACACTTGTGTGCGTTTGGCACACAGAAAAAATCTTTGCTGTTCGCACAGTTATCACTTCCTGTCACTCATTGTTTTGCGTGCTTTAAAAACCACTCAGCTCCTTTTGTTTGGGTATAGGAGTGCTTTACCATCCGCACCCTTGCTTGGATGGACACACAACTTTTTACAATTTTTCCACACTTCGGATCTATATGCTATCATCCTCAACATCTGCATATTAGGTTTAGCAAACATTTCTGTGTATCTTACAGCCTTGAAAAAGTCACCATTTGTGATGAAACACATGTTGTCTGTGATTGTGGAATCATACTGATCTTGCTACACTGATGTCCATATCTACAAATACATGGAACCTACTACAACCAAACTCTTTTGGATGACTTGTTGATTATGAACTATTTGGAGTGCTGCAGTGTATTTAGAAATATATGCAGTGTCTCTTGTGAACAGTATTTAATGCTTTTGGGTAGTGGAGCCTACATCACCTTCTAGCACCATGCTCTATGCTACTTTGGACTAACTTCAACACAAACTATCATTGATTGTACTTCTATAACCTATAGGAAGTGCTCCCATTTCACCACCACTACCCTATTTCTTCTCTGTATATTCAACTGAATGTAGAAACAGTCTCCTAGAGAGCCTTAAAGAGGAAACTAGAGCACAAAAGGCTAAAAAAAAATCATTTTTGCAGGTAGCAAAAATATCAACCGAGAGTACACCCCACCAGAAGACATCCAATGACTTACAAATGCAGACAGCACTCATGACTGTTAAAATGACACCTTCTGAATTTGCCCTTCCCAATGCTGAAGTATCCCTCTACATAATTCATTGTAAGATTTTGGCAGTTCCAGCCACTGCCACAGCCTCCTAATAGAAGGCACACTAATGCACCCTATTTGTAGCAGTATCACCTGGCTTTCATATTGTCTGTTAGAACCAGTGCCAACCTGCCTTTGCTGGAAGGAGGAAAGGCCTTAAGGGCAAGATGGGTGGCACGCAGCTCCAAAAAACTGATGTGAGGCACTGCTCTCGGAGACCAGAGGCCTCTGGGCTCCACGAAGTCCAGGTGACAACCCAAAACTACAATGGAAATATTGTTCATCATTGATAACTTTGGTGAAGAAGGGAAGAATAGCCTGACACATTAGGTTGGCATCCATTGTCCACAAATATAGGTCTTTGGCTGTCTCATCTGAACTCCAATCCTATCTGTGAGGTATCTTCAGTGTTAGGCCCAGTACAGTAACGAGTTTCATTGAAGGGTCTGCATGTGCCAAAAAGTATGAAGCACCAGAAGGATACAAGACAAGGTAGTCCCAGAACTAACAATTCTGAGAGCAATCTTCGTCTGAAACATTAGGATAACAGCCTGAATGAAGTTGGAATCTCTCTGGCATACAAGCTGCCCTTGCTGGACTTTAGATTATTTATTTACCAAATATCTTAATCAAGTCGTAATCACTTGTCTGTTTAGAACGTACTTGACACCAAAGACCTACATGCAGTTATCCCTTTTCCTCTGGGAACATAATAAAGAGGAGGCCGAAGCAGTAATGACCTTTAATCTCGATCTTAAGTATCACAACAAGCAGACTGTAGATGATCAGGTACTCAAAGGCAAACCTTCGTTTTCAGTGAAGCCAGTATGCTCTTACTGGTCCAATGGGAGTACATAAGTTTTTTCTTGAAAGAAATAGTTTTAATGACACCCTGGACGGCAAAATTAAACTTGAATCTACCTCATGATGCCAAGTCAACAAATAATTTTTAGTAATGTTCTTCAGTGTGTACTTTTTGGTTTTGGCAGCCTATCATCTTTTTGGAATGCCAGACTCCCTTTTAAGTCGAAGCCTACTAGGCAACGCAGCTTTTTTGTTCGCTATCATTATCTTGGGGATATTCTGAAAGCTTACCTGGGAATGCATTCTGCCCATTGCTTAACACTTGCTTTAGGTTTTGTTACTCACATTTGCTTGCTTACTATTAGCTGGCTTTATTTGTTTTAGGCTATCCAACTTGAGTTTGATGCTCCCATGGAGCATAACCTATTCACTGTATTTTTCCACGAGCAAGATTTAAAGACCTGTAAAGAGGTCTTGAAATCGTGTTTTTTCATATGTGTTGTGTATTTAAAGACTGAGATCAAATGCCAGGCTCCGTCATCCTAGGGAGCTTGGTAATTCCTTTTCTTTCTCCGACTTCAAAATGAGGGGATTTATGTGACAATCTTGCTGTGGAAGCAAATGTTTTTTTTTAATTTTTTTAATAGCATGCAACAAAAATGTAAATGTTTGTAAATAAACTGTGCAGATATTTAATAATATATCAGAATTCGGAGAGCATGAAAATGAAGCACTTTTTTGTAATTCTGAAATGTGGTGGAAACATTTTAATATGATCAAAATAAATCAATACACTAGCTGATGACATTTCCACACATTGTCATTTGTGCTACATAGTTGTATCAGTAGAGCGATGTCTCTGCAAATGTAATGGTCATTTAATGGAAAATGTGTTGTCTGTAATGGCAGTGCTACCACACCATGCATACACCACAAAATGCCACTTCACTCTACACCACTCCACTACACTCTATGACAAGCCTCTCCACTTTAGGAAACACCACTCCAAAACACTGCGCACAATGTGACACCACTATGACACTTTTCTCCACTCTACTTTCAACTCTCTCTTAATGTCACTTTAATCCACTATGACATTTTATGCCACTCCACTTTGACACTTTAGTCCAATCTATGCTATGGCACTTCACTCTACACCTCTCTACTATGACCCTCTATGACACTCTTTGCAACTCCCTTCATGTCACTCCACTCTGACACTATTCCACTGTACGACACTCTAGTCCCCTCCATTCCACTCTATACAACTTTGACAATCTACTACACTCTTCTTCCACACTCCACTGTACACAACTCCCTCTACTCCACTCTTCTTCACTGTACGTCCCTCCACCCTTGCAACACCACGTCAATCCAAGACATTCAACAACATGCTACACCATTCCACTCTATGCCACTCCACTGCCCTCTACACCACTAGCTTTGATGAACAGCAGCCACGCTGATGTACAATGTGGCTAAAAAACACATTGGCAAAGTCAATAGCTCTTGCATAGGTAAGACCTTCTGGCTTTGCTAATGCTGGTTCCTGTGTGCATCTGTATGGTTAGGACGTAACGCCTACCCCTACGAGAGGTGGTGCATACATACATTACATTACAGTACTACTAGGAGGTATGGGCTGATGTTGCAATAATTTAAAAAAAACGCACTACTGTGTATGTCGTCACCTTTATAGCGCACAGTTCCGGCTTATGTAAAATATTTTAAATAATTCATTCTGGGCAGCTAATAAAAATGAGGCAGATACATTTCCCCAGAGTCACACGAGAGACGGCGGTGAGGCCGGGATCAGTATTTAAGTCACCTTGATTAAAATCTGACAATTTAGCCACAAAAGCCAGCCTCCTCTGTCAAACTATTGCCTTATGCCATTTCTTGAGGCACTTTCTGTTCATTACGCACATTTCAGTACATACTCCTCAGTTAACGTTTTGAAATCCAAGGCAACTCTACATTCTGAATACTATCCAGAGACTAGGGAACACAGCGTCGACCTTAACATGAAAATATTTGATAAAGGGTTAACCAAACGCAATTAACGAAAATAATGAAACAAATCTATTCCACCTATTCGCCTTGTGAGCGCGCTCACACGCCGAGATTTCACCACAAGGGAACTGAACTAATCCCTTCCGAACACCCGGGTATCAATGAACTCCTTACCATAAATGAGACGGAAAATAAATTAAGTTTGCATTATTTAGGTTATGAGAAAACAATAGCCCACAGATAATACATAGTTCTTTGGCATGTGAAAACATTTATAGGAGATTAAATAGCTTTACTGTTTCTCCCGACTGGTGACACTCCCTTTCCTTGTGCATAATTTAATAGAGCGGTGTTTTAATTACTCGATGGGACAAAAAAGGCGCCATTACACTTGCTAATGAGCAGAAGCCACTGTACTCCTAGTGGGAGCTGTCAATCAAAAGGACTTCTAGCTATAAAGCTTGAGACTGAAGAGGGGGCTGCACTTTCATGCCGTTCAGCCCACAGCACAAGAAGCAGGCACAGAAACCAGATTCTGGGAAAGCAGCGGATTTTCTTTGGGTGAATTCCCGATGGAGACGGTTCCGGTGCAATTCGCCAATTTTAGCTCACCAAACAGCTCTCTACTTCCCCAGCATATACACTTGGCTGGCGGGTACCTGCCACCGGACTCCAGGGAGTGGAAGGTGATGGTCCCTGCCCTTCTCGTGGTCATCTGCTTAGTGGGCTTTGCAGGCAACATGTGCGTGATCGGAATCTTGCTCCACAATTCCAGGAAAGGGAAGCCCTCACTGATCCACTCCTTGATCTTTAATTTGAGCTGCGCAGATCTCCTCCTTCTGGCGTTCGTTGTTCCCTTCCGGGCTGCAGTATATTCCAAAGAAACTTGGAACCTGGGCTGGTTTGTCTGCAAAACGTCAGACTGGTTCGTGCACGTCTGCATGACTGCTAAGAGCATTACCATAGCAGTGGTGGCTAAAGCCTGCTATATGTATGCCAGCAACCCTACCAAACAAGTCAACATCAAGCATCACACCATTGTGGCCATTCTGGTGTCTACATGGCTTGTGGCATTTATTTTACCACTTTCCGAATGGTTCTTCACCTCCACCAAGCAACTGGCAGGCTCTATGGTGTGCCTTTTGGACATTCCAGAGTATGCACATGAATTCATGGCTATTTTCGTTAAACTATTCCCCATATTTGTTTTCTGCATCCCTTTTCTCCTGGAATGCTTGTATTTTTGGAAAGCATACAGCCAATGCCAACGCAGAGGGACCAAAACCCAGAACCTGAGGAACCAAATCAGGTCCAGGCGACTGACTGTAATGTTGCTGAGCGTCTCGCTCACATTTTCCTTCCTATGGCTTCCAGAATGGATATCATGGCTTTGGATGTGGCATCTACAAAGAGGTGGTCCTTCTCCCCCTCAAGCATTTAAGATTATGGCTCAATGTGTTATGTTTTCAATTTCTTCTGTGCATCCACTCATATTCTTGGTTATGTCGGAAGAATTCAGAGAATGTTTCAAGGGCTTGTGGAAAAGGATAGCTTTGAAAAAAACACTAGCTGCTCCTGACAACCAAGAAACTCATGTGGATAACTCGGAAGGTCTCCCAGATTCTGCTCATTACCAGGAACAATTGGCATCTCCTCTGCACCCCGAACACTCCTGCTCCCAGCATCATCTCGGAAGCCCCGACAACAAGGAAGCACCAGTCCTTCCAGATGTGGAGCAGTTTTGGCATGAGCGGGAAACACTACCTTCGGATCAAGATAACGACCCCATTCCTTGGGAACACCAAGATCAAGAGACAGTAGGTTGTAACAAATGAAGCTGGGAGGATAACATCCTCTATGTATATATGCTATATATTTTAAAATGAATCTAAAAAATAAGTAGCACCGTAACCACAGTAGTGCAATTTTGTCATTCACAAGTGTAGGGCACTAAAAAAAATGTGACTTTAGATAGATATTTTTTTCTACTTACAATTGTATGGAATGGACATTGTTAAAAATCACATGCATTTATTTACATTATAGTCAAGCTGTACTTCTTTGGGACATAGCATTCTAATATTTTTTACCTTTTTTTTTTTTACTTGTACGGCTCAGGTGACCACAATGTTACGCCATACTGTCAAAAATAAAACGTTTGCTTTAAACTAACAGTGTCTCAGTATCTCAAATTAATGTTCGAAGAGAAGTATTCTGCAATCATCGTTTTGTATGCAATGGTCAAACTTTAACAAATGTTTATTTGTATATAAATTGTTTTATTTTTAATTTTTATTTAACATCTAGTAGTCCCAATAAGTTAATTAATGGAAATGTTATTAAAAACAGTTTAAATGCGATAAGTTCCAAAGGTGTCAGTTGGAGGCTCTGGTTACAGTTACAAACTGCTCTGCCTGGTTTACTGTTGTTTATAAAGAAGCAAACCTGTGAAGGCAATATATAAATAATAAAAATAAAAACACTACCTAATGTAATTAAAGTTATTACACGTCTCTAAGGATTCCTACGATCAAATAAAAGAACAAGGCCGAAGGCAGAGTACTTTTACATAAGGGGGAATTTAATTTCATACAGTCATGGTCACACCATTATTGCTGTTTTGTTTTCCCCCAAAATTCCAAGAGATCCCTAAGTCAAGTCCCTGGTCTCTTGCTCCTTCTGATCAATATCATACGGTCGCAAATAATGTATAAACGAAATGGAGTTTTAGCTGCAAAAATTCACACTACAGTAAACAGTTTATCATTTTTTGAAAATTCCTAAGCAGTTTAGTTCAAGTTCTCAAAGCTAGTGTGGTACTTTTGATTGTGTAAGAAAAACGCATAGCGAGTTACTTCACAGCAGTGCAAATGCCCATTTCAGCATCACAAGCAAACGGCTTTCAGGACAAACATTGAAAATAATAGGGTCTGAGAAGAAAGTGTTCCCCTGAACTGTAAAGGGTTAGTTAAGCGCTCTGCTCCGAGAGCCTCTTTTTATGCTGTGTTGGCTAAGGCACCAGGCACTGAGACATCAAAAAACAACCATACTAAACTACTAAAGGGTCGCCAGCTAATTCGTTTAGTACATGTGGTTAGTGATGTCACAGGTAGACTGGGAATGGAAAATTGAAACCAAAATTTGAATTGGGAACCATAATACACGTATCACATTAGATAAATGCATTAGCACATTTGGATGTCATTGCTGCACAGCCACTGTTGACACCGATCAATTGCATAATTCCCAGGAATGAAGACATGCCCACAAATTATTTTCCATAATTGCAAGGAATTGCATCATTCGTGTAAATTAAATATTTCAATCAATAACCATGAATGACCATTCCATTCCAATTCCTTCTAGGCAGGGCATTAGTGTTCGTTCTTCAAACACGCAAACGCCCTAGGTTCATCGAAATCAAATATACAATGAACACTGTTTTTGGTTTACTGAACATTCTCTGCCCAAGCAAAGTAAACAATCCATACAGATTGCTGACATTGACTTTTTTTTAGCTTCATCACACAACCTGCTACTGTTAAACCCAGAATTCTCCAGATTTATCATGCCAAAGCAAATTTAAAAACGAAAAACTACTGTAAAATCTTATCAACTAGCAGTAACAAAACTTGAACTGCAGCATTAGGTTTACTGACTCAATGAAACATTTTACTTTTTCAAAATACCCTATATCTTTGTGTTATTCTAAAGCAAAGGAAAAATGCTGTGTACAAAATAAATAACGGCTAATATGCTTATTATAAACCAACCATGGTAATTCTGGCTTCTGATATTATTTAACTTTGGTCTTGCAGTTAATTGTGTCACCAGAAACCTTCACTGAAATATAAAATAAACTATCGGACCTTCCCGAACCCGACAGTTAGGACAAATATGCAGCAATAAGGACACACGTATAACGCTATACCCAGTAATAACCAGTAACCGACATCACCTGCAATTACGGCTGTGGCAGCGACCTACCAAACTCTGCCTATTGGAGCACCAAGCCAGATAGCGTTTGCTCTTGTTTTCAATTGAACAAAAGTCCTTCCTTATGTATTACTATTCCAAGCAAATTATCTCCCTGCCACACCGCCAGTAAAATGAATGGTCTCCTATGTAACACGAGATCCTTACCCAAGCACCCTGCAGAAATCTGGGATATGCTCTCCTCCAACACCCCTGATATTGCCTTTTTTTGCAGAAACCTGGATGAGCCCTTCGACCCTTCCTGCCATAAATTTGGGTAATCCAGAAAACTATCAAGTTTTATAAGATAGGCAGGGAGGGCAACACTGGCAGAGGTATAGCCATTGCCTATAAAGGCCTAGTTAAGGTCACACTAACAGAAAAACAAATTGTTGACTGGGATGGGCTGAGATTTGTATTTTCCGAATTGAGCTCTTTTGCCGAAGGTCTCCTGGAACAGAGTACCATTATACAAATGCCCGTGACCAAAAAGAGAATTCACTTAAATTGAATGCATCTCCCCTCATGTCCTCACTTCCCAACAATTTCTTCAACTCAGCAATTTCAATCATCACAGCGACAAAATCTCCGACCCAGAGGTCTCTTTTCAGACCACGACCCTCTTGGCCTTCAGTTGAAAATAAACATCCCTACCCATGTAGCCGGTCATACGTTAGACCTCATATTCACTAACTTTCCAGATCTTCCCTGCTACCCTCCTCTACCTTTGGTCTGGACTGACCACTACCTGATCAAATTTCAGATTACCACAACAGTTCTGTGATAGATCCCTCCAGTAGAAGTATAACCAGACCTTGGAACAAAATGAGCTCAGAGTCCCCTGCTACCGAGTATAAATTCTAATTTTCGGAGGCGGTCTTAGACCCTAATGAAGCCCTCAAAGAATTCAATAAAGCCTTAATTTCGGCCTTTGACTGTCTTGCTTCATCACAAAGCAGTCCTATAACCAGACTTAGGACACCTGCCACCTGGTATGCTACAGAGCTTTGTTCAGAAAAATCCCACTGCAAAAAGTTAGAACGACAATGGCGCTCAGGGCAAGGACCTTTCTGACAAAACATAAATCTACTCATCAAAGGCACTCTATAAAGCCTTGAAGAAATTCACCAACCCAAGAGGTTGTAATCCTATCTTATGTAAATCACAATTTTTATGTGATTCTTTAGTGGATTACTTTGATCAAAAAATTAATTACATTTATGCCAAAGAAAATGGAAAAGAGCCTTAAGAAATCAAAACCAGGCTTCCCCACAGACGCCTGTCCTTCAAGAATAGTGGCACTTCTTCCTGAACCTTTGACACCTGCTATATGTTTCTTATGCAATCACTCACTCACTACAGGGACCTTTCCACTGTCCTGGAAAGAAGCACTAGTAAGGCCCATCCAAAAAAAGGCCTTTTCTCTGAACCAGATGTATCTAAATACAGGCCCATCTCTCTTCTCCCCTTGCTCAGCAAAGTCTTGGAAGGGCTCACACAACCATCTGACTGCCTATCTTGAGAAAAATAGTATATTAGATCCCTCACAATCAGGCTTTCTCTCGGCACATAGCACAGAAACTGCTTTAGTGCCAATAACACTCTACATCACACTAGCCCTAAAGTCAGACATGCCAGCAATGCTGGTGCTGTTAGACCTCTCTGCTGCCTTTGATATGGTGTCACATCATAAGTTGATACAGAGGCTGCAAGAATGTGGCATTCAAGGGATGGCCTTAAAATGGCTCCAGGATTTCCTAAGCAACAGAAGACAAATTATCTCAGTAGGTCCTTTCAAATCAGCATCCATACGGATGAACAAGTAAGTACAGCAGGGTTCCTGTTTAAGCCCTTACGCCTTTTAATATCTATGTTGTCTCACCATGTCAAAGATTGTTAGACCATATGGCTTGGAGATTCACTCTTAGCCAGATGATACACAGCTGGTTATATCCTTCAATAAAGATCCAGCCATCACGAAGCAGTGCTCTTTATCTAGCATGAAAACATTCGCTGCTTGGATGTCTCTTAACTACCTTCAAATAAATGAAGCTAAAACTGAGATAATACTATTTGGAAAAGTCCAACAGTTCTGGACTGACTGGTGGCCAACCGAACTGGTCTCCATACCCACTCCCAAACAGGTGGTGAAAAATCTAGGTGTCTGACTGGACTACAAGCTCACCATGAAAGAGCAGGTCTTAATGACAGGTACCTACATCCACACCCTACAAATGTTGAAGAAAGCCTTCCCGTTTTTACCTTCATCATCTAGAAAAATCTTAGTACAAGGGCTTGTACGTAGTGGGTTAGACTACTGCAAAACCTTGTTAGCCTTTGCTAATGATAGCCTCTTTGCAAAACTTCAAGTAGTCCAAAACAGCTACTAGGCGAATATGCAACCAACCATCTGGCACAACCTCTTTACCTCTTCTGAAATCTTTACATTGGTTGCCGGTAAGAAAAAGAACCATTTAAAAAATTTGCTGTCTCCCCCCTAAAGCCCTCATAGGTCTAGGCCCCACTTACCTCACACAGAAACTTATAACATACTGCCCAGATAGAATTTTGAGGTCCAGCGATAAAGCTCTTCTCACGATTCCTTGAGTAAAGAAAACTAAAGCAGGTGCTAGAGCCTTCTCCTATCTGGCTCATGTCTACTGGAATAAACTGCCATGTGTAATTTGAACTTGTTCTGATAATCTCTCCTTCAGATAAAAGCTTGAGACTACTGTTTTAATGGTGCTACACCTTCTGCTTGCCTAGCTGTGCTGAGATACCCCCGCGAGGTGATTCATGCACAACAAATGACTAACAAAACAAATAACAATGCAGCTGCACACTGAGGTCAGATGCAGCTGACCCAGTAGAAGAGGAGATGGGAGGAATAATGGTGAAGCTAAGGTCGCTCTCAGAGTTCCTTGGACCTGGTAATCGTTTGATAAAATATGCTCAAAGGATGATCCTTTTTGGCACACAATATCATGCCAACAGCTCCCAAGTTCTTACAGAGCCTCATTCCAATATGTGAACTGTGGGCCAAGCAGTGTTTACAGTCATGATTGTTAGAGGATTCACAAATCTAAAATGGCTGCTCAAAGACAATTTTAACCTCAATTCAATGAATGAAAAGCTTAGTGGGCGTGTTTCAAATTCAGTGCCATACATACAATTCACACAATACACAGCCAAATCTTGTTTCTGGGGAACAAAAAAAACTCAAGGGAGTTTTACGATTACAATAAGAAAACGAGTTGTGCGAGGTAAACACTGGCCGCATGACACGTGAAGGGGAGAAGTTCAGTTGTTTTAGTGCTGTAAGTGGAAAAAATCAGCCAATAAAGAAGTTTGACTGGGGGCATATTCTTGGTATAACAATGGCACCATTTTTTCTGCACACACAAGCTGCTTCAGTTTCACAATTTACTATGTGGTTACACCATAAGGCCCTTGGAAATACGTTCAACAGGAAATAAACCCTGGCTAACAGCACTTTACAAGACAAAACAATATTGCACCATGAAGTACTTTAAATTTCAAGAAATAGGACATTAATGTTTACAATTATTTTAAACTCCAACTATAATTTATCCTAGGGTCATTTTGAAATAACTGCTGTTCTCCTTTGCTAACATGATGAAGTAAACGTGAATACATAGAAGTGAAACAAAATTCACAGCTAAATGAATCAATTTATTTGGCTTAAAAATGCAGGTTTCTTTTCTCCTGTTGTAGACCCGAACCAGGTACTCGCCTCCAACTTCCAGGCCCCCAAAAACCAATGTCTGTCTATAGGGATTTTAACACCATATGAGTACAATTCTCACCTCTCTAATGCCTAAACATGGCAATCAAAAGTTGAAATGTTACCAGTTAACGTTTCAAAAGAGCCATGCACTGCTCTCTACTAAATGCAGACTTTGGGGTATGTTTTAATTAACCTTAGATAGAAACACATTCTTTGGGCACTGATAAGCTAGACGTAGGGAGAGTATGGTGCAAGTGTTGCAAATTCAGAAATACTTCTCGAAACAGTTGCATCACAATTTCGGTGGCCCTACCTGTAACTCGCACACTTCACCTACACTCTATCACAACGAATGTTTATTAAACTTGGCAAAATAATTTAGTACGGTGGTAAATCGTTGTGCATGTTTGGCCCTTTAAAATTGTGTTGCCAATAAAATAAACTTGTTTCAACCATAACTTCTGGTGCTGTCACACAATGTAACTCCACACACAGATACACAAATGTATTTTAAAGCCGGCCTTGGAGGCCCTATACTTAGGAATAACAAATGTACATATTACAAGTAGGAAAGGTGCCTAACGACAAATTAAATAAGTACATTGCGATGAAGATAAACCACTCTTTCCATTCAAACAATTGAAAATAAATTTAGCAGTTTAATAGAATTCAAATGTACAATTGTTAAAAAGCGAACTAGTACACATGTCAAGAGATGCAAATGTCTTTCATACAATCTGTTCAATTGCCACGGGGGCAAAGATTCAAGTTGAGAAATGAAGCAATCATACAATTCTTGCAACGTCTGCCATAAAAACACATTTCATTAGGTAACCTATTGGTGAAGCGCACTTTGTACATTCTCAAATACCCCACGCACTGGCAAAACCATTTAACATCTAGGGGTGCTTGCGACATTTACAATGATAAAAAAATGCTGCAACTAATGTTAAATTATATTGAGCCGGTGCACCTCGAGGCTAGGCTTCTCCAGCAGACAAACCAGGGTTTACTGTGTTCCTCTACAAAAAAAAAAAATCGGACTACTTATTGATGCGAAGTATCCATATCAGCTACCTTCAAGTCAATAATACAAGCCTAAAATGCCCAAAGTAATTGAGTTCACATGCTTTATCGAGAAAGCCTTACATGGTGCCTGTCACATTTAATGCTAAATAAATATACTCCGTTGAAGGACACCACAAGGCATTTCAGAGAGCTTTGATCTAAAGGAAGTGCAGATGGAATACATTAATTCACGGACCAAGTATGCACAAAAGGAAATGCAGGAACAATCAGGTTTTGACAAGTTTGTGGAAATCTAAGTAGGCCATTCTAGTTAAACAAGTGAAGCAACTGAGTTGCAATTGAAAAAGTCCTAGGTGCCAGGGTTCGTCCTTCAGGACTGGCTAGGCCACCTCTGGTGTGCAATATTTGATTTTTGAGATAGACTTACATTTGGGGATAAGGCTAAACCACACCACCTAACAGGCTATGCTGTGGTTAAAATGAATCCTTAGAAAATCGTTTGGTCAAAGACATATGAGAGTAGAAGTTTATCGCCAAAAGTCGGCTTGATAATCCTGGACTGACTGCTCCATAACTTTTTAGGGCGAAGCCGGTGTCAACAACACAATAGTATGTAAATCTATTTATGCATAAAATTGGAGCAAACCCAGGACTTGCTGATTCTTGTCATGGCATAGCGTTTTTCCATTCTGTACTTACATGTTACAAGGGCGCTTTGGTCTTTACTTTTACCTGAAGACAAAAAGATTAGGAAGTTCACTATCGACTACCATTTCTTGAAAATAATTGGTGTTTTGTTTATTGCCCTTTACACAGGCTAGCCTAGCTTGATTTGCAAATTTACTAGGATGGTGTAAGAAGTTGTTAGGACCTCGCAGCTGCTCAAATTATGACCATTTACCTTAATCATTGCCAAGTTAGGGAATGAAAAAATGGATAATCCTGAACATAGATATCTGCTACTAATACCGGGAAATTGCTGCTCCTGCACTCATTACGATATGGAAATTCAGCATAAACGTTCATAAGAATTATTTTTTTAATTACTGCAGCCAATTGCCGAGTAAAAAGTAGAGAGGACAGACCTGAGAGCTTTCTACTAAAACCTCAGCCTAAAGATAACCCAACCATCAATCAGATCCAAAAAAGCCGAATCCACTGGATGAACATAGATGATGTGGGCATATCAAACAAACTAAGTGCCCATGAAAACAGAAGCATATAAACTACCATCCTTAAAGGCAAGATTTCTCCTTTCCATGTTAAACAAAACGGTCTCATATCTGATAGCTACAAAGGAACCACAGACTGCTGACAAAAAGACAAGCTTCTTCATCAGGTGGTACGGAAAGTCAGATTCAAGTGTGCATGAAGGAACACTGGCATAAAATTTTCCAAGCTGTGTATAAAAAATGTTGGTTTATTGTTGTTCAAATACAGAAACTGAACAATTCCAACGTTTCAAGATTAAACTCTAGAAACACAAGTTTAACATTCAAACAGGAGTATACAGTTGACAAGATTTAGCCTGTGTATTCTAGAAATGGATGAAGACTTATTCATTGCAAATAAAAAAATGTATTTTTACAGGCATCCTGGGCCTATTAACCACTGGGTGATCTTCACAGCACATAGCGGAGCAAGAACTTGCCAGACGAACCTTCTCTTGAGCAAAGCAACCAGGTTTTCTGACAGCGCCGAGAGGACAGTAAAAGCAGACTTGGGTACCAACTGAAAACTTCAATGAACAAAATCTTCCTTGACTGCCTTGAAACTTAAAACAGACACTATTAATTTTACTGTTTCCAATAGTACAAAGGTGAGAGCGCAAACATCATGGTATCACGGTATCTCTTGGAGAACATCAGGCAGACCAGCTGTGAAATATTTTCATTCAAATAGAAGGGATAAAATGACCCTGAACAAGAATTTCATGGTATTCCCATTTGGAAACGTAGCTCAAATAAAATATCACGGTTTACTACTTCCTTCAGTTGAAATTGGTTGAGCCTTCTTTTCAGATTATGAAGCCGCAAAGAAAAATTCCACAACCGTTTGCTGCCTCACGGTGACTATGACCGTTTCTTCCGTTTAAAATTTAAAAAACAAAACAAAAAAAAGGAGAAAAATGTAAATACTACAGGTTATTTCTTTTAAAGGTCAAGTCAGAATTAAAGATTCTGTATTTGTGACTATCCATGCTACACAAAGAAAAGCATAAATATTGTATAGGTTCATTTTTTTTTGTACAAAGGCCATTATCTGTTCACAAATGCTGCTTTTTCCTCTGCTCCTCCGATCAAGGGGGTTTTCTGTGACCGTTCGTTGTAATGCACATGGTAAAAAAAAATATTGACAGGTGGCTCATGCAAGCATCTTCCCACATTTCCATCCACAGAGTCTTTCAGCATTATTTTGTCGACCGCCTGGTGGGTTCAGATGCTGTGGGAGGTGGTGGAGGGCCCCGGCGATCCAGATCGTCCACGTATGACACAATTAGTTTGCGCCTTTCTTCGGGCACACAGTCGAGCACCAAATAGCGCTTGTCGTTCTGTAAAACCTTCTCAATGTCTTTCAGATGCTGGTCCGATTCTTGAACTAATTTTTTGGATCTAAATAGGAAAAAGGTAAACCATTTTAAAGCAAGGAAATGCTAATTTCTGAAAAACAATAGGTGCTGGATAGTCCTTCATTAAAGTGGTTAAAGTAATTAACAGTTGAAGGTTTCTGACAATATATAGCCCTTCCAGAAAAAGACGAGTGTTGTATAAGTTTCATGATGGGAACTTAAATGACATAGCGCAGAAGTGAATCAATGATCCAACATTTTCATACAATTGACTGGAATCTACTGATGCATAGGGACTGCAGATTATGTGCAATATTTAGAGACAGGGAAACTGCACACATTACAGCCCATCTCAATCATTTTATTGCACATGGAATGATAAGCCATCACTGTCAGTCAGAGCAACACTTTCTAGGTTTAATGTTCATACCATATACAATATCCTCACATGCCTGGTACAAAAGCTCCCAAAAACGTCACCTACAGATTATTTTTCATGTCATGCCCCTGAAAATCTGCAGCCACTCAATTGTTTAAAAAAAATCAAATAAAGGTATAAATATGAATAAGTAAAATTGTATAAATCAAAGAAGCCAAATAAAATATGTCATTATTTAACAATGTTGACTTACCGGAATAAGTTTTCTTTTTGTACTAACCTTTATTGCATAGATTTTCTTTATTAAGTCATCTTATGTATCTCAATTATAACTATGTTCCATCATTGCTTTTAACTTTAGTATTCCCACGTCTCCTTCCAATGTCTAATGTTTTCACCATCAAATAGAATTTTTACATCTGGCTTTCTTTATTTATACATATCCGCATGCCAGACGCATTACATATTATGAGCACACTATGTGCTTGACAGACATTAAAATCCATAATCCATGTGCACCCAGACTGATGTACAACCTTCAACATGGCGGGTGCGAGCGTTCAAAGTCACCTGATGGAAATACTCCACGTAATACACAAGCCCACCCAATCCAATAATACTACACTCATGATCCCACTCTCCTACTGCACATACTCTTCAAAGACACGCTCCTTTCAAACATTAAGAACACATACTCATGGTTCAATATACATTGTAACTGACTTACCCGATACACTACTACATGTGACACAAACATTTAATACATATACACTCAAAATGATACATACCGGGAAAATACAATGACAACACTCCGAACTCTACACATGCTTGAAAGACTCCTCACACACAGACCTTCGAGAACACACACTTAAGACTTACACTCCTGACTCCACTTGTAACACAGAGATGCACTCTTCATGACAAACATTTTAAAAACACACCCGTCTCCATATACATGCTTACAAAATACATTTTGAGTATTTTGTTCATATAAATGTTTACAAGGAGTATGGATGTGTTTGTAATACATTAACAGCAGTTTAAAACACGTTTTTATACTGTACATTAACTTCTGAAAACATTTAAATAGTTTTTCTAATGAAAACTAAGCTCTGCAAATCAAATGACACCAATAAATAGAAAAACAAGAAGTGCTTCGGTTCACCCACCTATACAAACACAACACAAATCTTGAGGAAAAAAAACTCACATTACTCATGCTAACTATTGCAAAACTAACCATAAAACGCAACTGAATGTGCACAAAAAAATAACAAAACAGACACTCAAACAATGGTTCTTTGAGTTAAATTGCGTATCCATTGCAATGATGTAACACCATAAGGAAATCGGGGTTAAACTACAACAATGTAAAGGACAATTTAGGCAAAGACAGAGAGCCTGTAAGGGCATGTATCAAGACTAAATTTAATTCCCCAGTAGTTTGAGCGTTACAGAGCCGAGGGAAATTACTGGCTGCTATTTTGAAAAGTCAAAATATTTACCAAAACCAAATACCCCTGTCCTCTGGGTTATGCTTGAAGATTAATCAAATGGCTGAAACCAGAACCCTTCCATTTGCCAAAGAAACGGTGCACTCAACATGAGTTATTGGACACAAAATGTCATAGAATTCTCAAATCACACCAATCACATTTTAGCTACAGGCGTTTTAACAGTGTTACTCTACCATCTAGCCTCCGCCATCACATTTGATAGAAGCATGCTGCTGACAACTGCTCCGGAACTGTTGGGCATCTTTACCCCTTTGCAGAACTGTAAGGAAATGCCTCCTTGGCATGGTTACCCCCTGACTTTTTGCCTTTGCTGATGCTATGTTTTGAATTGAAAGTGTGCTGAGGCCTGCTAACAAGGCCCCAGCACCAGTGTTCTTTCCCTAACCTGTACTTTTGTATCCACAATTGGCACACCCTGGCATCCAGATAAGTCCCTTGTAAATGGTACCACTGGTACCAAGGGCCCTGATGCCAAGGAAGGTCTATAAGGGCTGCAGCATGTCTTATGCCACCCTGGAGACCCCTCACTCAGCACAGACACACTGCTTGCCAGCTTGTGTGTGCTGGTGAGAACAAAACGACTAAGTCGACATGGCACTCCCCTCAGGGTGCCATGCCAGCCTCTCACTGCCTATGCAGGTATAGATAAGTCACCCCTCTAGCAGGCCTTACAGCCCTAAGGCAGGGTGCACTATACCATAGGTGAGGGCACCAGTGCATGAGCACTGTGCCCCTACAGTGTCTAAGCAATACCTTAGACATTGTAAGTGCAGGGTAGCCATAAGAGTATATGGTCTGGGAGTCTGTTTTACACAAACTCCACAGCACCATAATGGCTACACTGAAAACTGGGAAGTTTGGTATCAAACTTCTCAGCACAATAAATGCACACTGATGCCAGTGTACATTTTATTGTAAAATACACCCCAGAGGGCACCTTAGAGGTGCCCCCTGAAACCTTAACCGACTATCTGTGTAGGCTGACTGGTTCCAGCAGCCTGCCACAACCGAGACATGTTTCCGGCCCCATGGGGAGAGTGTCTTTGTCACTCTGAGGCCAGTAACAAAGCCTGCACTGGGTGGAGATGCTAACACCTCCCCCAGGCAGGAGCTGTAACACCTGGCAGTGAGCCTCAAAGGCTCACCCCCTTTGTTCCAGCACCACAGGGCACTCCAGCTAGTGGAGTTGCCCGCCCCCTCCGGCCACGGCCCCACTTTTGGCGGCAAGGCCGGGGGAAATAATGAGAACAAGGAGGAGTCACTGGCCAGTCAGGACAGCCCCTAAGGTGTCCTGAGCTGAAGTGACTTACTTTTAGAAATCCTCCATCTTGCAGATGGAGGATTCCCCAATAGGATTAGGGATGTGACCCCCTCCCCTTGGGAGGAGGCACAAAGAGGGTGTACCCACCCTCAGGGCTAGTAGCCATTGGCTACTAACCCCCCAGACCTAAACACGCCCTTAAATTTAGTATTTAAGGGCTTCCCTGAACCTAAAACTTTAGATTCCTGTAACTAACAAGAAGAAGAGGACTGCTGAGCTGAAAGACCCCTGCAGAGGAAGAAAAGAAGACACCAACTGCTTTGGCCCCAGACTTACCGGCCTGTCTCCTGCCTTCCAAAGAAACCTGCTCTGCCTGAACTTAAAGTCCCTACGGCTGGAAAAGACCCTGCACCCGCAGCCCCCAGCACCTGAAGGAACGGAACTTCTGTGCAGGAGTGACCCCCAGGAGGCCCTCTCCCTTGCCCAGGTGGTGGCTACCCCGAGGAGCCCCCCCCTTGCCTGCCTGCACCGCTGAAGAGACCCCTTGGTCTCTCATTGAAAACCCGATGCGTGTTTGCACACTGCACCCGGCCGCCCCCGCGCTGCTGAGGGTGTACTTTTTGTGCTAACTTGTGTCCCCCCCGGTGCCCTACAAAACCCCCCTGGTCTGCCCTCCGAAGACACGGGTACTTACCTGCTGGCAGACTGGAACCGCGGCACCCCCTTCTCTCCATTGAAGCCTATGTGTTTTGGGCACCTCTTTGACCTCTGCACCTGACCGGCCCTGAGCTGCTGGTGTGGTAACTTTGGGGTTGCTCTGAACCCCCAACGGTGGGCTACCTTGGACCCAAAACTGAGACCTGTAAGTGATTTACTTACCTGCTAAAAATAACAATACTTTACCTCCCCCAGGAACTGTGAAAATTGCACTGTGTCCACTTTTAAAACAGCTTATTGTGTTTTATGTAAAAAGTATATATGCTACTGTGATTATTCAAAGTTCCTAAAGTACTTACCTGCAATACCTTTCAAATGAGATATTACATGTAGAATTTGAACCTGTGGTTCTTAAAATAAACTAAGAAAATATATTTTTCTATAACAAAACCTATTGGCTGGATTTGTCTCTGAGTGTGTGTTCCTCATTTATTGCCTGTGTGTATGTACAACAAATGCTTAACACTACTCCTTTGATAAGCCTACTGCTCGACCACACTACCACAAAATAGAGCATTAGTATTATCTCTTTTTGCCACTATCTTACCTCTAAGGGGAACCCTTGGACTCTGTGCATGCTATTCCTTACTTTGAAATAGCACAATACAGAGCCAACTTCCTACAAGAACCCATGAAGGAGAACACTAAAAAGCCCATTTGTCGTGAACTTCCGAAGGCAAAACATCAGCAGGCCTAACAAATCTAACCTTCCTTTGAAAGTTGTTGGCTTTTCATATCACAAAGTCATCGGTACCTGCAATCTCATTAGAGCTATCCGAATGAAGGGTTTCCGAGTAAGTGTGCAAATGGAGCCAAGCCTCCAGAGCCCCTTAGTTTACTCAAAACGAACAGTTAAAGTGCTTTTGCAGCTGGTGGATAAAAGACACTTCAAAACAAACACCAATGCTGATAAAAACAGCTTTGCCCATTTCTTTTTGGCAATGCTCCACTCACATAAAGCAGTCTTATACCTGCTCAAAGAATCTGTCTTTGTGCTGGGTTCAGCCATAAGTGTGGGGTGGGCAGCCGTGCTAGAATCAACTTCACAGACTAGGGTCATTACTTCCCTGCATAAATTGACCAGTTCCAGACCTCCACAATTAACAATATAATGGAGGGCTTTATAATGGCACTTTGGCATTCTGTCTATACAAGAAAGGAAACCAAGTTATAATGAATGCGAGGCGGAGGGGTTCAACAAATTTAAATGGATAACTACTACTTTGACAAAACAGTACTCAACAGGAGCTATACCAGTTGAGGGGAATCCCCAACTTGATGACACACATTAATGCTAAACTAACAAGTTACTTACCTTCTCTAACGAGTTATCTGGTAGAGATATTCTAGTTGCAGATCCCTTACCTTAGAATTTCCCCCAGGCGTCAGACTGGATCCGGAGATTTTTCTACAAGCAGTACCCTTGCGCGCCATCAGGTGCCGTCAGTCGACTCCGTGTGCCTGGTTGGCACAGTGGTCACTGTGATGACGTCATGATCGTATATAGGCACCACCCGGCGTGATGACGTCAGTTTCTTTTTACGACTTTCCACGCCAGTAACTCTGCTCCATGAAGAGCACTGACAATGGTGCACCAGAACTAGGGACCTGAAAGGGATTCCCTGTCCTTAGAAATGATTTCACAGAGCAGGGAGGATGGGTGGGTCGGTAAGGAATCTGCAACTAGAATAGGTCTCTACCAGATAATTTGTTACCAAAGGTAAGTAACTTGTTCAACTGATAGAGATTTCTAGTTGCGGAGTCCTTACCTTAGAAAAGATTCCCAAGCAATACCATCCTCAGCGGTGGGCAGCAAACCAAGATCAGACTAGAAAGTCCTGCAAGACTGAACAGCCAAAGTAGCTCTCTCCGCGGACCTGACTGTCCAAGCAGTAATGCTTTGTGAACATGTGCAGAGATGCCCACGTTGCTGCCTGGCAGGTGTCCAGGACCGGAACTCTGCATGCCAGTGCTTTGGTTGCAGCAGTTGCTCTGGTGAAACGAGCAGGCAAACCCTCAGGGGGTTGCTTCTGTGTCAGAGGGAAACCCATCGAGAAATGGTCTGCTTCTGCACAGCTCGTCTTTTATTTGCACTCACATAACCTACAAATAGTTCATTCATTGTCCACCAGGTAATCTTTTGCGTGATTGAGGTAGAACACCACACTTTTTCTGGATCCAGGCGGTGGAGTATCTCCACTTCATGAGAAGGATGTTGGGGTGTGTAAAAAGTAGGCAAAGTGAAGGATTGACCTACATGAAAGGGTGTGACCACTTTAGGGAGGAAAAAGGCCCTAGTACGAAGCACCACTTTGTCACGATGGACAGATAGAAATGGTGGCTTAGAAGAAAGAGGTTGTAGCTCACTCACAGTGGGCAGAGGTGATGGCGATAAGGGAAGCAGTTTTCAATGTGAGGAGCTGCAAAGGACAATTATGTAGTGGCTCAAAAGGAGTGCACATAAGGTATTTAAGTACCAGGTTCAAATCCCACTGGGGCATAATGAATGGTTTAGGTGGAAACATGTATGAGAGTCCCTTAAGAAACCTCTGAACAATGGGAGATTTGAACAAGGAGGTTAGATCTCGCAGTCTGAGGAAGGCAGAGATGGAAGACAGGTAACATTTAAGTGGCCAAAGCAAAGCCCAGCTGGGCAAGAGAGGATGTACAATAGAACCTCAGACAGAGGTGCAGAATGAGGACCAACAGATCTGTCTGTACACCATGCCACAAATTTATTCCAACGACAGGCGTACACTGTTTTGGTGGAAGGATCCCTGCCTGGCAAGATAACATTACAGACTTCAGGCAGAAGGTCAAAAGCTGTTAACTGCCACCGCTCAATCTCCATGCAAGGAGGCATAGACTGGAGAGATTCAGGAGTACCGTCCCCCCTTCTGCTGAGACAGAAGATTCTCCTGAAGCAGCAGTCTGATAATGCTCAAAAACTGGGGATACTATATTCGCCGTGCCCAGTCTGAAGTCACAAGGATTACTTGGGCCCAGTCGTTCCTGATCTTGAGAACTCTGGGCAGAAGTGGTATTGACGGGAAGGCGTGAAGGAGGCCCGAGTTCCTTTTGAGACGAAAAGTGTTGTCGAGCGAGTGCCGCCCTGGAAACTCCAAAGTGCAAAACAGCTGACACTGCACGTTCTCTACAGAGGCGAGCAGATCTAACCAAGGCTCTCTCCACCGCTGAAAGAGTCCTTGCGTGACCTCTGTTTGGAGACGCCATTTGTGATCGACCATGCATTGACAGCTGAGTTCATCTGCTCTGGCGTTCAGAGAGCCCGCCAGATGTTGAACCACCAAGTATATGCTTCGACATTCCAGCTATGTCCGGAGGCGCAGAGCTTCTTGACAAAGGGTCCAAGACCCCATTCCGCCCTTCTTGTTGCTTTTCCACATGGCAGTGGCATTGTCGGTAAACACTTGCGCCACTTTCCCTTGGAGTGAGGGAAGGAATGCTTTCAATGCAAGCCTGATTGCTCTGAGCTCCAGAAGATTGATGTCGAACCCGGACTCCACCGGAGACCATAGGCCTTTGATCTCTGCCTCCCCCATGTGGCTGCCCCATCCCCGGATTGACAGATCTGTCACTACTGAGATATCTGGTTGGGGATGGGAGAGGGATCTGCCACTGAAACAATCACTATCCGAAATCGCTATCCGAAAGTCAACACTGCAGATCTTGCACAGTTCCCTCAGAGACCTGGACCATGGCTGCCAAGATAACATTGCAGATTTCGGGTGAAAGGAAAAAAGCCGTCAAGTGTCGCCGCTCAATCTCCATGCATGAAGGCGGAGGTTGGACATGTTTGGGTGAAGAACTGTCCCCTGTTGCTGCAACAGAAGATCCGCCTGAGGAGGCAGTCTGAGAGGAGGATCAATGGATATGCTCAATAGCTCTGGATACCATACCCTCCGTGCGGAGTCCGGAGCCACCAAGATGACTTGGGCCTGGTGGTGCCTGATTTTCTTAAGAGCTCTGGGCAGAAGAGGTGTAGGCGCAAAGGAGGCCGGATCTCCACTTGAGATGAAAAGCGCCTCTGAGCGAGTGCTGCCTTGGAAACTTCAATGCGCAAAACAGCTGTTTTTTGCATTCTCTGCAGAGGCAAACAGATCTAACCAAGGCTCTCCCCACTGCTGAGAGACCGTGCGCCATTTCCGGATGGAGACACCATTCGTGATCGGCTGTGCATCGATGGCTGAGTTTGTCCGCTCTGGCGCTGAGGGAGCACACCAGATGTTGAACCATCAGGGTAATGCCCCGATGTTCCAGCCATGACCATAGGCGTAGTGCCTCCTGACAAAGGGTCCAGGACCCTACTCCACCCTGTTTGTTGCAGTACCACATGGCGGTCGTATTGTCCGTGAACACCTGCACCACTTTCCCTTTGAGAGAGGGAAGAAATACTTTCAACGAAAGCCTGATCGCCCGGAGCTCCAAGAGATTGATATGGAGACCAGACTCCACCGGAGACCAGAGTCCTCTGATCTCCGCCTCCCCCATGTGGCCGCCCCAACCCAGAAGTGACGCATCTGTCACTATAAAGAGATCTGGTTGGGGAAGGGAGAGGTATCTGCCGTGTACCCAATGCGGATTCGAAAGCCACCACTGCAGATCTTTTGCAGTACCCTCCGAGAGCTGGACCATGTCGGGGAGATTCCTCTGATGCTGCGCCCACTGGAACTTCAGGTCCCAGTGCAGAGCCCACATATGCCATCTGGCATGTGTTACTAGCAGGATGCAGGGGGCCATGAGGCCCAGCAGCCTCAGAGTCAGTCTCACTGAAACCCAAGCCTGAGGCTGAAAGATAAGAATCATAGCCTGAATGTCTTGGACTCGCTTTTCGGGAGAATAAGCCAGAAACTGCACTGTGTCCAGAACCGCTCCGAGGAAAGGGAGCATCTGAGAGGGAGTCAGGTGTGACTTCGGCACGTTTATCGTGGACCGCAGCGTGTGAAGGAGGTTCACTGTAGTCTGAAGGTGGGAGACGACTTTCTGGGCCGAGTCTGCCTTCAACAGCCAGTCGTCGAGGTAGGGAAAGACTGAGACCCCTAACCTGTGCAGATGAGCTGCAACCACTGCCATCACTTTCGTTAACACCCGAGGGGTGCTGGTAAGGCCAAAGGTGAGCACGGTAAACTGAAAGTGCCTGTGATCTACCATGAATCATAGGTAACATCTGTGGATAGGCAGGATGGAGATGTGGAAATAAGCGTCCTGCAAGTCCAACGCTACCATCCAGTCTCCTGGGTCCAAGGCAGACAGAACCTGAGCCAGGGTGAGCATTTTGTATTTCTCTTTCTTGAGGAAGTAGTTTAGGTCCCAAAGGTCTAGGATAGGACGCAAGCCCTTGTCCTTTTTTGGTATCAGAAAGTAGCGGGAATAACAATCACGACCCACCTGGTCTTGGTGATGGTTTCCCAGTGGGGCAGGTGATGTCAAATCCTGCCACCAACTGGTCGGGAGTTAGAGGACGGATTAGGAGGGTTTGGAGGCTGCAGCAGGGGCAGAGGTGGACTGGGCAGACCTCTGGTTCCCTGTCCCACGGGCATGTGGGATTCCGCATCCCTGGCAACGCAGAGGTTGAACAGCGTGGGCGGCTTGGTGGAGGACGTGACGGGGAGCCCCTTCTGTGGCCACGAAAGGGGAGAAAAGCGGACTGTGGGAGGAGAGGGGAAAAGGAAAGACCGAGGGACCAGGCCGTAGCCCGGGAATCCTTGAATCTCTCCAAGGCCAAGTCCGCTTTGTCTCCCAAGAGACGTGAGCCATCAAAGGGCATGTCCATGAGTGACTGTTTGACATCCCCAGCAAAACCAGAAGTACGCAACCAGGCGTGCCGTCATAAGGCCACAGTCGTAGCAACCGATCTGCCCAGAGAGTCGGTCGTGTCCAGCCCACAACAGATTGTGAACTTTGCCAAATCTCTCCCATCAGTCACAGATTGGGAGACGATAGCACGGGCCTCCTCCGGTATCAGCGGCAGGACTTGCGCAACCGTATCCCACAAAGAGTGGGTATAGCGGCCACAGATCGCAGTGCAAGACTGGAGGAAGAAAACAACTTCTTGCCAAACTGTTCCAGCCTTTTGGATTCCCTATCCGGGGGTGCGGAAGGGAATGCGCCTGAAGAAGAGGAAGCCTGGATAACAAGACTCATGTGTGGGATGTTGGAACAGGAATTTAGGGTCGTTCGGAGGGGGCCGATGGTGTGCGATAGTTTGAATCACAGGAGCCCCTGTGTTGGGTTGGGACCAGGTACCCAAAAGGACATCGGTGAGGGCTTCATTAAACGGCAAAAGGGGTTCTGAAGTAGAAGCCCCAGGCTGAAGCATCTCTGTCAGGAGATCTGACCTGACCTCAACAGTGGGAAGCTCGAGACCAAGGACCTAAGCCCAGTCCATAGAAGGGTCATCCTGGTATTCAAAAGGGCCCAGGGACCCCTCCAATCCCTCCCTATATTCGTACCCATAAGAAAAAGGGTCAGAATCCGACCTGGGACGAATAGGCCCCATTGAAGTCTAAGGCGGAGTTGGCCGACCCCGCTCAGACTCAGTCGTCGCGGAAAAGAATTGGGTCGACGTCGATAGTGGGCACTAATGACATCAGGAGCTTCAACAAACAACCCAGCGCAGGGGAAGGTCTCAAGGGTGCGACCTGCACCGGTGCGGATCCGCAAGTGACCTTGGTGGCCGGAGCGGAACCCGGAGGCCCCTCAGCCGAAACCCTTGGGCCCGAAGGAGCCGTATCGGGGTCGGACCATCGAAAGATGAGGTGCATGGCCTCATAAAACTCTTTAAGCTGGGCCGGGGTCGCTCCGTCTCCGGGAAACTCTGGGAAACGCAGCCGACCCAGACGCAGGCACTGAAGACAGAGGCCTTGTGCATGGATGCCCCTCCTGCGTTGCGTCGGCCAAGCGATTGGGCAAAGTGGGAGAGCAATGGGACTTCGACGACGACTTCTTACCTTGACCTGAAGATTTTGAAGAAGAGGAGTGGTGATGACTCCGCGACCGATCGAGACCTTCCGCTCGAGCGAGACCTACGCGGAGTCGAGTGCCGGGCTGCCATGAGCTTTAGGGACCCCTCCCTCAAAGCCTTCGGGTGCATGGCCCGGCACTGGGAGCACGACTTGGGTCGCGCTCAAGAATTGAGACACCACAGACAAACCCGATGAGGATCCGTCACCGACATCGTACGATGACAGTCCTCGCACGGCTTGAACCCGGTCTTCAAGGACATTCTCGACGCACCAAATTTTCACAGAAAAACTCGACAAAACTGTCAAATTCGGTCAAAAAATAGCCAGGGTAGCTCTTCTCCAGATCAGCACATGGCGCGGAAAGAAAAGAACTGACATCACTGCGCAAGGGCGGCGTCTATGAACTACTCCCGTCATCACAGCGACGACGCCCGCGGAGTCGACCAACACCACCTAACGCGAAAGGGTATTGCTCGAAGAAAAATCTCTGGACCCAGTCTGATGCATGGGGGAAATTCTAAGGTAAGGAATCTGCAACTAGAAGTCTCTATCAGATACATTGGTATCATAGCCTGAATATCTTGACTCACCACTCGGGAGGATAGGCCCGAAACTGCACCATGTCAAGAACAGCTCCGATGAAAGGGAGTGTATGAGAGGGAGTCAGGTGTGACTGGCATGTTTATAGTGAACCCTAGCAAATGCAGGAAGTTCACCGAAGTCTGAAGGTGGGATGCGACCGCCTGGGGAGAACTTGCCTTAAACAGCCAGTTGTAGAGGAAGAGTGAAACCCCTAGCCTGTGCAGATGAGCTGCGAACACCGCCATCACTTTGGTGAACACCCGAGGGGCGCTGGGAAGGCCAAAGAGGAGCACAGTAAAATGAAAGTGATTGAGACCTACCATGAACTGGAAGTAACATCTGTGGGCTGGCAGGATAGGAATGTGGAAGTAGGCGTACTGAAAGTCCAAAGCTACCATCCAGTCTCCAGGGTAGAAAGGACCTGAGCCAGAGTGACCATTTTGAACTTCTCCTTTCTGACAAAGATTGGTGGACCGGAGGTCTAGGATAGGGCAAAGGCTCTTGTCCTTTTTGGGCATTAGAAAGAAGCGTGAATAACCATGACCTACTTCTGACACAGCGACTCTCTCTATGGCTCCCTTGGACATAACTTCCTTAAAGAGAAGTGCCAAGATTCCATCCTGATGGAGTCCCAGTGGGGGAGGTGATGGCGAATCCTGCCTCTAACTGGTCCGGGATGGATCAATGGACTAGGAAGGCTTGGAGGCTGCAGCGGGGGCAGTGGTGAACTGGATGGACCGCTGGCTCCCTGATCCATGAGCACGTAAGATCCTGCGTCTACAGCCACGCAGAAGCTGGGTAGCATACGTGACTCAGTGGCTTGTGGGAAAGGGACACAGTTGGGTATCCCTTCCGTAGCTACGAAAGGGGCGAAAAGTGGACTGAGGGGGGTGGGTAGCGGCTGGAAGGCTAAAGGCCCAAGCCCGAGCCTGGTACTCAATGCGCTCAAGCACAGAGTCTGCTTTGCCTGTGAAGAGACAGTTGCCATTGAAGGGCATGTGAATGAGTGATTGCCGGACATCCCCTGAAAAGTCAGACATCCTCAGCCAGAAACGGCGCTGTAAGGCCACTGTTGACGCAACCGATCTACCCAGTGATTCGGTCATGGTCAGTCCACAACGTATTATGTACCTGGCTGCATCTCTCCCGTCAACAACAGCTTGCTAGAGAATGGCCCGGGAATCCTCTGGGACCTACGGCAGCAACTGGCTAACCATATTCCATAGAGTATGGGTATAGTGGCCCAAAAGGCATGCAGTGTCCACAGACTGCAATGGCAGACTGGATGACGAAAACAATGTCTTCCCAATTTGATCCAGTGTTTTTGATTCCCTATCCAAGGGTACAGATGGGAGCACGTTCGCTGAAGAAGAAGTCTGGATGACAGGACTCTCAGACGTAGGGTCAGGAATTAGGGGTCGTTCGGTACAGGCCGATAGCGGTTGGCCATTGTCCTGTTTACAGGAGCCCCTGTGCTGGGTCTGACCAAGTACCCTGTAGAACATCAGTGAGGGATAGGTTAAATGATAAAAGGGGTGCTGAGGTGGAAGCCCCAGGCTGAAGCACCTCAGTCAGGAGGTTATCCTGACTGCCAAAGGCAGCAGCTCAAGGCCGAGGACCTCAGTCGCGCTCCTCATCATCATGGAATATGACGCTCCCTCCTCTGTAGTCATGGTAGGGGTAGAAAGCATGCCAGCATCAGAAGTATCCAGACCGCTAACTTCGCCCAATTCCTGTGCTCACTACTCTGGGTTTTCCAGCTAGAATTCTAAAGGGCCCAGCAATCCCTTTACATTTTCCCAGTACCTGTACATATAAGAATAAGGGTCAGGATCCAACCTGGGGAATGTAGGCCCCATTGAAGAGGGAGCCGGCATCCAGCAGTGTCAGTCCGGCTCCAGTTGGGAGTCAGGTATAAGTATGGGGTCGACATCAATCATGGGTACGACCAACATCAGAAGCATCAACATCTTTGCCGGCACTGGGAAAGGCTGCGCAGGCACAACCAGCATCAGCACGGATCTGATAACGGGTCCTGAGGAGCCTTCAAGAGCCTGGGCCGGAGTCCCTGGCACAGAACCCGAGGGGGGCCCTCTGACCCTACTGGGCCCGAAAGCATTGTAGGAGGGTCAGTCTACCCGAAAATGGTGCGCATAAAACTCCATGAGTCAGGCAGGGGTGGCTCTGGCTCCCAGAAACTCAGGGAGGTGCAGGGCTGACCTAGAAGCAGATTCTGGTTGCGGAGGCTAAGAATGTCAATGCTCATTCCACATCGCCTCTCTGAGTGATGGGGTGAAGTTGAAGAACATCTGCTCCTCGACTACTACTACTGGTGGCCAGAATATCCAGAGGACTTCAAGTGTGATGAAGAAGAGTGGTGATTGCTCCGCAACTGGTCTCGTGGCCATTCTCTCGAGCAAGACCAGAAGTGACGTGGAATTGAGCGCTGGGCCGCCAGGAGCTTTAGGTACTGCTCCATCAAAGTCTTTGGGTTCATGGCCTGGCACGCGGAGCTTGACTGGGTCGTGGTCACGCTCCAGACACCACAAGCACACGAGGTGCAGATCCGTCACCGACATCATGCAGTGACTGGAGTCACATGGCTTGAAATCGGTCTTGCATGACATCGTTGATGCACCAAAAAAGTGTACAAAAATTTAAAAAAGACAAAACGGTATAAGGCAAAAAACGACTGAGGATAGCAATCTCCGGATCTACGTGTAGGCTGGCACGGAAAGAAAAGAACTGATGTCAGCACGATGGGGTGGTGCCTATATACGACTGTAACATCATCACAGTAACCACGACGCCAATGACGCACGCGGCGTAGACCAACACCACTAAGGGTACTGCTCGAAAAAAAATCTCCAGATACAGTCCGACGCCTGGGGGAAATTCTAAGGTAATGAATCTGCAACTAAAGGTCTGTCAGATAAACTTCATACTGTGTAGTCAATGAAACTACTTTACAATGGCTGTAATAATTGCTCTACCTATTATTAGATTCAAATACTAAATGAAAGACCTTCAACGTCTGTCAGTTTCCTGCAATGTTGGGCCACATATGGGTCTCCAATGAAGGGATTGCAACCTTTCAGCAAAAATTTTATGTAATGTAGTTTTGTATAGTGCACAATTACACCTAAAGGCTGTCCTGGTGCTACTGGGAAACAAGAATGCTGCTGACCAATGGAAAAAGAAGATAACAAGTCTGGTTTTGAGTTTCATGAAGAAGACAGAAGTTAAGTCTATGGGCAGGAAGTTACAAAGTTTCACTGAGAGATGGGAGAAATCTTGGCCTCCTGAGCTCGTTTTCCTGCTAAGGGAAATGACACCAGTGTTGGAAGAGCTGTGGCAGAGTTTGCAAGATAAGTATATGGCAAACATCCTTCAGGTGAAAGCTATACTCACAGGTTATGAAGCACCTTTATTTAAATGGCAACAGCTTTCCTGGATTCTCCAACACTTTCTCATTAACAACAGACTGAAATATGCCTCGAATTAACATTGTAGACATCTTTCTAAGGATATGAGATACCCATGCCCTCCATATTTAATCAGACAATGCTATAAGGCCTGAAAGGTAAAGGAAGACTACTAGAAGGAGATAACCTACACTTCAAACAGACTAAATGTCTATATTTGTGGTGCTTTTAAGACAAGTAGCTCCAGTATCCTCAGGAAGCACATGTTCTTGGTCTGAGTTGTGGTATGAAACATTTGTTAAACAAAATGGCAAGCGTTATACATAAAAGTAATGTTGAGCTCATGCATTATGAAGTGTTGTAATGGCTGCAATATATGTTGATATTTTCCTATTGACTTCTCAAATTGAAATACACCAACCTCCACTCAAGATGAAGGGAGCTATTGGATACTTGTGACGTCTTGCGAGACTAGACAATCTTGGAGGCTATTTTCAATGAATGCCTATTTACACCATCCCCCAACTGACTCCAGCACTCTGCATTTAGATCCAAAGGTATCAATGGGAGAAAGTCCACACTGGTGTAAATCTTAGCAGTTGTTTGCCTCTGGTAGAGCAGCTGAAAACGACGACCATCAGCCACACAAGTGGGCTCATTTGTCAAAACACGATTTTGAAACTTGAGCCAAAACCGATTTCTGACATTTTAGCACCTGGAACTCACCCAGAAAAGATCCTAAAAACTTGTGATTATGTTTTAAAGTGTATTTTTATACAGTTAAGAAGTCTTGGTACTGCGGTTTGAAGGCCATTCTGGATGTTGTTACTGGGCAGACTTTAAGGTGACAAGAATAATTACTCCAACATATCGGATAGACTTGTGGCGATATAAACTACAGCACACAATATTCTGCCGGGAAACGAGAATAAATTACAAGAGCTGAAGGTAAACCCTCACTCTGATTTTTGTCTTCTTGGCTTTTCTGAAGAAAGAAAGCCCTCAAGGGCTGACAGATGCAATCGAGCAGAGAAGAAGCAGAAAGCTGGGATAGTTCAGGGTCAAAAATATTCAGTCATCCCAATACTGAGAGCAAAATACTATTTTTTATGTAAGCAAGGTACCATTCAGAGTCAACACCTAGAAAACGAAGTTATGATTATCTGAAAATAAAAACAAATTGGTTTTGGCTTCATTTATTTTGTCAATTATTTGCTCCCCACATCATTTCCTGTGGGATTACTTACTCCTCACTACAAAGGCCTCAGCGGAGGTTAAGTGACCTCAGGTGATTTTTGGGTCCCATGCTGCCACGGATAACAAAAGCAGACCAGAGCTGAACAATAATCATGTGCACTGAATCACTCTTGAATGGATGAGTGAAGACTATGCAGTATCTGCTAATTGAAGGAATACCTTGACCTTATTTTTGTTGGCTTTATTATAAAGACAACCGCATAAATACATTCAATGCTTTTACTGAATTTCCTGAGGTTAAGTTCTGTGCAGAGAAAGGAGTTGCTTCTAGAGGAAATTACTCTGGATTCATTTGTAGCAGTTGACAGTGACAGAAGGTTCAGGGATGCTAACTATGAGTATCTGGACTGCTGACAGGGAGAGAACATCCTAGAGAGGGAAATCAGTATTTGTGCTCATTATCAAATGACAAAAAAAAATTAAACAATGGTAAATAGGTTAGCATCAAAGTGGATTGCTAAGAGTATAATAAAATATGTAGTAGGTTTGGTGGCTAAGAAGTGACTATTACCAAAGCAATTACAAGCTTATTATAGAAGGATAAAGTAACCTGTTTTGTCCTTTAGCGAACACTATGCCTATACGTTCTTCACCTTTACGAACCTGTGGCTATCTCTGCACTTGGTGACCGGACTACCTACTGCACCAAAAGCTGCTTTATTTATAGAAACTTAGTATTCCTGACACAGAGTAAAGAAGCCATGGAGTATGATTTATGACAGATGGCTCATGGGTGCGAGGAAGGGTGAATGTTTTGAGAAAGAACCAAATGAAGGACACTAAAGAAGGGAAAAGGAGAAAGAAATTGGCAATAGGCATATAGGGGATAGGCAAAGTTTAACAAAGCCGTCTCCCAAAATATACCTTTGCTCTGGAAGAAAGCATCTAGGGAATAATGTCAGCAGAATGCGTATGGAGCAGCCAACTTTAGTACTCAGTATATATCATAAGGATCCAAAAAGAGGTGCAGACCCACTCACTCTTTTCTTAAAAAACGTATTAAATGCATACTCCTGCCCCTCCCTGGGGTGGAATGACTCAATAACGTCACAGAGGGAAACCTTGCTACATTTTGCAAACATTATTCAGCTGCTGGATGACTAAGGTACACCTGGCCTGTGTGGTAGCAGCTTTGGCAGTTGTGTAGCCTTTTTAATCACTGAGGTGACCTTTGCATTTTGGTGGGTTGGGTCTAGAGAAGGCCTAACTTACACCTCACCATGCGCATGGAGCACGCCTTTAGAAATGGTGCAGAGCACTGGTCCACCAGGAAATCTTTGCCTCGGCCGAGGTTGAAGGAACATGCTTATTTTTAACCCCAAAACGTCCTCTCTTCATCTGCTTCCCAAGGAAGAAATGGGTACACAGGTAGGGTGATGCATCAGGAGGTTTCCATAGCTATTGTAGAGGAGGTGGTCCAACCAATGCTGCTTTAATGGCAGGAATGGCTAGCGGAAGGGGTGGGCCGTGGAAAAACATTAAAGTAAATAAAAAGGAATAAAAAACACTTACCTTCTCTGCTGCGCCTCTCCTCTGCGGCAGGCAGCACAGGCTCCCAGCTCAGAGCAGCATCAGGATTGGCTGGAAGCAGCCAGCCAGGGCGCTGACAGACAGGGAACCTGTGCATGCTCTCTCCAGCCTGGCAACTATAGCACACTGCGCAGGTGTGTTTGGCCAGCCCAAGACTGCTCAGCACCCCTCCTCCCCCCATGGCCCTGCCCCTTTAAAAGAAAACGATAACGTTTATTATTGTTTTCTTTTAAAGGTTTTTCAGCTGCCACTGCTGGCGGGACAGCAACACTCCTCCACCCTCATGGATAAGCCACCCTTGTTTAATAGCATTATACTTTTTGCCACCAACTGTGCCTATTTTGAACTGCTGAAGGACCTTGTATATTGTAGCAGGGATGTAAAATTCCTATAGCCCAATGCCCAGAACACATTGTTTGGGGTCAAGGGCAACAAGTTTTTATGCTTATCTAGTCCTTGGGACAAGTAGGACCAACCTCCTGCAGCACAAACCCTTTGGCTGCCAGAATACAAGGAAGGGCATAGTCTGCAGATGAGGTAATACTTGTATTCATATGTTAATGCTGTTCAAATGTGTATTTATGGTTCATTAATTAAAAGGATTTATTTTTGGGGTGAGTGCTCTAAATAAATGTTTTAAGCTCACACTCCACTACTGACAATGGTTCCAGTACAAAACAAATGTGTGTACACATTTAAAAAGTTTAACAATATAAGGCTAAGTATAATGTTCCCAGAATGGTCCGATGAGATGCAAATGTTTGCAGAAGACTGACAAAAAATTGATGATTCTTTCAAAATAAGATGTTCAGAATCAACGTTTTGCAAAATTACAGTGACACTAAGTACTATTTCTTTGCAGCATCACTTACTAAAATTTGTTGATGCATGCAAGTAGTTCCAAAAACTATTCATAAAAAAAAAAAAAAATCTGTGTAATCAGTTTCAACAAGATTATGGGAAACATGAAAAGAAACGAGCATTGGCAAAGTCAACCAATCAGACATTAGTGGTCAGCCTTTTGGTTTTGTCAATGTGTGACATGGCTTTTGTAAAACTTTATTGTTGTGGGAGTTGCCAGGCACTCACTATTTAAAAAACACTGGCAGAAAGTAACCAAAAAAAAAAAAAAAAAGAAGTCTCAAAAAGCACACATTGCCACAGCAGTTCCCGAGTTCCTGGCACTGAACAAAACTACTTTGTGTTCCAATATGTTCCTTGTCAAAGTAAAGCATGCTATCACTCACAGTAAAGCCAGCCAATAGATGGACAAAGAGAGAATTAGATTTACAGAAGTAGAGCAGGAAATTGTACTCCTAGAAAATATGTGCGAATTGTATATTAGGACAAGCAAATATGCAAGTGTAGGTTTGCTCATGCGAAAATCTATTGAGCATTTACAAGTTCACTTTCCCTGCAACCACTTTTTTACCCCCATCCCTGTGTTAACTTCCACTTCTGCCCTAAATTTTCATCCTTTCTCAGTGTGGGGAAAGATTGGAGGTGGGTTGGTGAAAATCCTTAGAATATGCAAGTTAGGAGGTTTGCACGGATTCAAAGGCATCTCAACCCTAGAACTGCTGCTTACTGCCTCCTCCGGCCCCAGTATGTAAATCAGCAGAAAAGTGGCGAAATAAAGGAAATGGTTAGTATTCAAGCCCTACTATATTATTAGCCCAGGCATAATCAGATAGGCTATCAGAGCTATTATATAATGAGATCGCTGTCATAATTTGTCAATGCATTACAAGGTACCAAAGAGACAAGTACATATTTTTAAAGGGCAAGTAGATTTATGAAGCAACCCGTCCCATGGACAGGCAGATATTTTATTAAATTCCACACCCCTGACTGTAGAATAAAGGGAGTACTCCATAGAAGCCGATGACTATCATGGGCTCCTGGCTTAAGGTACCAGGTCTTGAACTACAACTGCTGCATAACCACACCAGTGTCATTGGACCTGGCGAACGGGTTCATGAAATCCCAGGTCATCAGTGGTTTCTTCTCTGCAGCTTCTTTAATAAGATTATTTATTTATAAAGACAAAAAGTGCTTTCCTGGAACAGTTTGTCCAGGAGCTAAACCCGTGTATATCACAAGGAGAACTCTTCAAGCCTTACAATGTCCCATCCAGAGAAGGAAACAAAGCATTCTGAATTTTCAATAGTCGTTGAAACGATCCACATTAATCCGATGTTGAGGTAAAGAACATTTATGACACTAGTTAGTAAGTACGAAAAGCAGTGGCAAAGCCAACAGGTGTCACATTTGAGATCTACTGGCTTTGTCAATAATTTTAACCATGCTGGGAGGCAGATAGGGAAAGAAAAAAAAAAAGCCAACATGGCCGGCCACAGAACTTTGGTTGGTGGTGTGGGCACCAAGAATGCACACACCTACAAAATGATCCACACATTAAATTGTTTTCCTCTTTTTGGTTACTGATTCGAGTTGGAGGGGCAGAATTGCAGAGGGGAGAGAAACAACATGAGGATAGGGGACGCAAATACAGAAGCCAGGCAGAAACAACACAGCTGTCTGAGGGGGGGTGGGCAACATGGAGCATGAAGGTTGGAGAAGCAACAGGGAGGGCACAGGAAGGGAAGAAAACAAAGCAACATGGAGTGGTGTAAGCAAGCAAACAAGGGTGCAGCATGGACTTAAAGCGCACAGGAGAACAACTCAGAGCGTGAAAGCATAGGAATCAGTGGCTCAAAGGACAATGCTGTGGAAAATAAAATGTTTACAATGTTATGAAATGCGCTGACAGAAGTGAGCAAACACGCTGAATGCTAAAAATCTATCTACTCATGGAACATTTAAAAAAAAAAAAAGCGTGGTTTAATTTTTTTAAATTATAGTGTTAGCAGTAAGAAATTAAATGTGCATGTAAAATTGTATGAAACACCCCAGATTAAATGGTTTAAAATTGAGTGCATGGGAGAGCAAATGAAAAGGAATCTGTGTAAACCTGTAAAATCAAAGACATCAGAGCAAAGAAAAAAGGTTTTGAAAGCAGAACTTTTTAATGTTACGAAAATAAATTGGTGGGAGAAATGGGAAATCCTAGAACAGGATTATTTTTTTTTAAAAGTTTGACGGGAGAAGCTGCTTTCCAGGTGCACTATCAACATGTCGCCAATAAGGCTTCAGCCAAAAAAATGAATAAGAGGAAAGCTTCAGGGTTTGCAACGAGCATTAAAGCTTAAATAGCCTACAGATTTAAATAAAGCCCTTTTTATAAAAGGTCGAATGTGCCAAACATAGCACCGTCAAAAAGATGCATTTTTCGACAGGTACCAAGTGGTGCGCAGAAAGGTAAGTGAAATATGGGCCCTTTAATTTGTGTCCAAGATTGACACTGCATGCAACTTTTAAAGGACTTGGAGCCTTATTAGGAGTTTGGAGTTGGGCACTGTGAGAAATGTCAGGAGTTGTAGATCTGACCTTTGGCAACAACTTAGGGATGCAACTTGCTGGTAACAATGCACTTACAAGTTAATCAAGGAAGAATTGTATTTAACAGCTTCCCTTAGTTCGATAACATGTCTGACAATAATTCTTGGTTCCTTTAGCTTTCCCTTTTGTTAGTTTGTTCATGGATTTAGTGTACCACACCTTTGTTATGTTCACTCACCTCTCACTTCCCTTTTACCCTTGTTGCTTCCTGGTTTTCACCTTGTACCGTGACCAAGAGTGAGGCCATCTGCTGCCCAATGTTAGTATCCAATGCCTGAACTTTGCCAGTATCCAGGATGACAACTGTTCTCTTGGCCATTACTCCTGATGAGATTTCTGGTATGCTTGCTGCATACTGGGCAGAAAAATCATTTAAAACTGAGTCTTCATGTTATTCTAGTTTACTTGACCTGTCCAGTTCTTGCAGTACTCTAGCTCACTCCTATGTATTTTACAGAGCCAGTGTTGTGTTCTTCCACATACCCCGAAAGTCCAGTCTGGGTTTTGCACTCTCTAAATGGCCACAGCAAGTGCCCCAGTCTTTTCTTTGTCACTTCCCCCATTTTGCCCTTCCTTTTTACTTGTGAGGAAGTAGGCTATTTAAAACATCCAGCGTTCTGGGAGAGCCAGGACTCAGTAAAGTCACATATTTGGTCTACAGCTTGACACAGCCTCTGAAAGAGAACGAGAGAGTGATTACAGTAGTCAAGCCTAGACAGAATACCTGCCTGGATTACAGTCCTAGGAGTTTGTGTATGAATCGGAACTCTTCCTAGGCACAGCTCAAAAAAGTGATTTAGAGATCAAACTTATACCAAATATGGAAATTAAAGATGGTCATGAAATCACTGGCCTCTCGCAAATAGATCTCCCGACTGGTAAGTTTTGCTTCAATGCTTCTCCAGACACTTCACCTCCATGTTAATGGGGGGTGGTGGTTTGAGGTGTTTGTCACCTTAAGCTTCCAGGATGCTGATACAGCCACAACAGAATGAACTGGAGAATTTGAAAAGACTGGACAATATCATCTATCCTAGGCTGCCTGGTAATGGGTATCCAGTGACAGATGGCAGGCTCATCAAAATGCTTCATTCAAATCTCCTGAGCCTGCTGGAAAAGCTGGGGGTTCTACCTTCATGATTGGTCATTTGATGCAACTCTGATTAGTTGCCGATATCCAAATCTTGTAGATGAGCTCCCCGACCTTCTAGGGAAGCATCTGTTATCGAAAAATGAAAGTCAAATCTGTCGATAGATTTGTCTGTTGGATCAACCATGGAAGTGCTGTCCCTTCTTTGGAGTAATTTTAATTATACTGTCGATAGATTCTTGAGTTTGCATCCAGTTTGTCCAGTTCTTCCTGAAATTGTTGCATTCAAAGCGGCAATAGGGGACTAAAGGAATTCATGAAGACATCATTCCTTTTAGGGATCTGAATAGGCTAACCAGAACAGACTTTTTCTCTGTAATGTGCTTGCCAAATGTATTAAGTTTACTCAGCCTTTTGGCTGCTGCCTCGTCTTTTACAGTATCTAATAAAGCACCAGGAACATAATTTTTCTGGGTGGTCAAAGGGCTGATTTTTTTGGGTTTAGAGTAAGGCCTAATTTATTGAAAAGATTTTGACAAATTCTGGTTGATGTATTTGCAGTCTGGTGTGAAGGTGCCTTTATTAACCAGTAATATAGGTATTGAAAGACTTGGTGTCCCTTTCTGTCATAGGACTGCAGCTACTGGGGCAAGGCATGGCAGCCAACTACTACACATCTTAAGAATTTGTGGTGCTTTGGTGAATTGGAATATGGAAGAAGGCATCCTGGAGATCTATGGCTGCCATATAATCACAATTATTGATTAGTTAAAAGGATGTCTTTTATAGTAACCATGCAAAATGACTTCCTTAAATAGTTGTTTAGCTTTTGTAAATTTAGAATGGATCACCATTCCCATGAGTATTTTCTTATATAGAAAAAAAGTGAGTGGAAAACCCATTGTTTCTGACTGCAAAAGACTCGTTCTGTGGCTCCTTTCTGAACACTGCCAGGATTTCCAATATAAAAAGATGGATATGCTTTTGGGATGTCTTGTGGTGGAGTTGGGGGGTAGTATCAGAATAAATTCCAATGTATCACCGTAAGAAATCAGGTCTGATACCCAATTGTCTGTTGTTACTGATCTCCATTCTGGTAGGTAATGTGAAATTCAACCTGTAGGAAGTTGGCTCTGTATATACTATCTCAAAGTGAGAGATAGTGTGCACAGAGTCCAAGGGTTCCCCTTAGAGGAAAGATAGTCAGCAAAATTAGATAATTCTAATGCTCTATTTTGTGGTAGTGTGGTCGAGCAGTAGGCTTATCAGAGGGTAGTGTTAAGCATTTGTTGTACACACGCAGGCAATAAATGAGGACACACACACTCAAAGACTTAACTCCAGGCCAATAGTTTTTATATAGAAAATTATATTTAATTTATTTTTAGAACCACAAGTTCAAGATTTGAAGAAAATACATAAAATGCAAGGTACTTCACCACACAGGTATGTTAGGAATTTTAATTAGAGCAATAGCATACACAGTTTTTGTAAAAATGGCAATAAGCTATTTTAAAAGTGGACACCGTGCAAAAATCAACAGTTCCTGGGGGAGGTGATGGTTAGTTTATCAGTTAAGTAAGACACATACAAGTCTAAGTTACTGGGCATAGGCAGCCCACCGTTTCGGTTTAAAGCAACCCCAAAGTTACCACACCAGCAGCACAGGGCCAGTCAGGTGCATAGGTTAAAGAGGTGAAAAAAACACATAGGCACCTATGAAGAACAGGGGTGCTCCGGTTCCAGTTTGCCAGCAGTTAAGTGCCCGCATCCTCAGAGGGCAGACAGGGGGGGGGGCGGGGGGGGGGGGGGGTGTTTGTAGAGCACTGGGGACACACACACAAGTAGGCACACAAATCACACCCTCAGCGGCACAGGGGAGGCCGGGTGCAGTGTGCAAAGCAGGTGTCCGGTTTTGCATTAGAATCAATGGAGGGACCCGGGGGTCACTAGCGGTGCAGGCAGGGCACAGGGGGGCTTCTCGGGCCAGCCACCAACTGGGATAGGCAGAGGGTCGCCTGATGGTCACTCCTGCACTGAGGCTTGGTTCCTTCTGGTACTGGGGGCTGCGGGTGCAGTGCTTGGTCCAGGCGCCTGGTTCCTTGTTACAGGCAGTCGCGGTCAGGGGGGGTCGTCTCAGGTCACTCACGAGGTCGCAGTCGCCTGGGAGTCCTCCCTGTAGTGTTGGCTTTCTGGAGCTCGAGCTGGGGGCGTCGGGTGCAGAGGCTGAAGTCTCACGTAGGTGAACAGTGCCGCCGTTCTTGGGAGTTTCTTGGTCCTTCGATTCAGGGCAGTCCTCTGAGGTTTCGGAGGTCGCTGGTACCTGTCGGATGCATCGCTGTGCAGGTTCTTTGAGTCTGGAGACAGGCCGGTAGGGCTGGGGCCAAGTCAGTTGTCGTCTCTGCAGGGCTTTCAGGTCAGCAGTCCTTTGTGTAGGATGCAGGAATCAGATTTCCTGGGTTCTGGGTCGCCCCTAAATACTGAATTTAGGGGTGTGTTTAGGTCAGGAGGGCAGTAGCCAATGGCTACTGTCCTGGAGGGTTGCTACACCCTCTTTGTGCCTCCTCCCTGTGGGGAGGGGGGCACATCCCTAATCTTATTGGGGGTATACTCTACTCTCGAGATGGAGGTTTTCTTAAGGCAGGGGTCACCTCAGCTCAGGGGCACCTTAGGGGCAGTCCTGACTTGTGGGTGGTGACTCCTTGTTTTTCTCATTATCTCCTCCAGCCTTGCCGCCAAAAGTGGGGGCAGTGGCCGGAGGGGCGGGCATCTCCACTAGCTGGGATGCCCTGGGGTGCTGTAACAAAAGGCATGAGCCTTTGAGGCTCACCATCAGGTGTTGCAGTTCCTGCAGAGGGAGGTGAGAAGCACCTCCACCCAGTACAGGCTTTGTTCCTGGTCACAGAGAACACAAAGGCGCTCTCCCCATGCGGCCAGCAACTCGTCTGGTTGTGGCAGGCCGGCAGAAACTGGTCAGCCTAGGAGTCGGACTGGTATTCAAGGGGCATCTCTAAGATGTCCTCTGGGTGTATTTTACAATAAATTCCACACTGGCATCAGTGTGCATTTATTGTGCTGAGAAGTTTGATACCAAACATCCCAGATTTCAGTGTAGCCATTATGGAACTGTGGAGTTTGTGTTTGACAAACTCCCAGACTATATACTCTTTATGGCTACCCTGCACTTACAATGTCTAAGGTTTTGCTTAGACACTGTAGGGGCATAGTGCTCATGCACATATGCCCTCACCTGTGGTATAGTGCACCCTGCCTTAGGGCTGTAAGGCCTCCTAGAGGGGTGACTCACCTATGCCACAGGCAGTGTGAGGTTGGCATGGCACTCTGAGGGGAGTGCCATGTCGACTTAGTCATTTTCTCCCCACCAGCACACACAAGCATTGAGGCAGTGTGCATGTTCTGAGTGAGGCGTCCCAGGGTGGCAAAAGACATGCTGCAGCCCTTAAAGACCTTCCCTGGCATCATTTACAAGGGACTTATCTGGGTGTCAGGGCTGTGCCAATTTTGGAAGCAAAGGCACAGTTAAGGGAAAGAACGCTGGTGCTGGGGCCTGGTTAGCAGGGTCCCAGCACACTTTCAATCATAACTGGCATCAGCAAAAGGCAAAAAGTCTGGGGGTAACCATGCCAACGAGGCATTTCCTTACACAACCCCAGACAAATGCTGGGGATAATAGTTTTGTAACCAGCGCCTTTAACTTATCACTGCCTTTTTACTGAATGTTTAGCCTGCAAGTCTTCTTGTTTTCTTCCCTGGGTTTACTTTGTGTAAGTTGCTGATGGGCGTTGTCTATGCGTGTACTGAGACGATATAGTTGCTGAGAGCGTTGATATGGTTGATAGCGATATGGTTAATAACCTCCCCTGTAAGGAAATTGCCCTCTGGGCTACAAAAAGGCAACCCCTCCCATTGTAGACTACCCAAAGATCTTGCGTTGTCAGTCTGAATCAATTGTAATGCATTATCAAAATGCTTTCCAAAAAGAGCTTCATAGTAATATGGTAGATCAAGACCCTTGCTTTCTACCTCCGGTCTTAAAGAAGTGGCCCCTGTTTCCTTAGTTCCCAGCATACTGCAAATTGTCTGAAATCGTGGCTAGAATGCCCATAGCACAATCTATTATCTCCGACAATACCCATTCTTCTTAAAGGATTTTGTTTGCCACCAACTTAATCACTTGTGGCAGACGGTCAATTTATGGTCCTTTATCTGATCAGTCGGTCATAATAACCAAGTATTGCTAATGAATTAGCTGCTCAAACTGTGATCCTTCCCATAGAAGAGAAATGTTTTCCTACGTTGGTATCTGCCCTATCAGGTGGCACAGAAACTGGTGCTGATGGACTCTGAGTGATGCTGGGCTGCCTGTGTCACCACTGAATCAGGTGTTAAGTGTACAATTACGCAAACTGGCAAATCGACTGGTGCTTTACACTTTGTCTAATTGTGGCAGTACCACTGCAACCGTTGCACGATCTTTCACTGTTTTAATGCCTTCCTCTCAGATATAATCCACAATAGGAGCTGCTCTGTTTTGCAGGAAGGTTCTTTAAAATTGTACAATAAACAATCTGATTGCTTCATGGGCATTGGGAATCCAAACTGTTTTGCTGATCTTTCTAAAAGGTTAAGAAATTCTCTGATATTTTCAGGAGGAGAATCGACCAGTTGTGGCACTAGTGGGATAGGACTGTAAATAATTATCCCATTCAGCAGCAACATCTTGCCCTTCCTTTATTACTTCTCTCTCTTCATCCGTAGACATATCATTCTTTGGAATGACTTGATTGTGGTGTTTGCCTTAAATTAGGTACTGGCAGTAAATAACAAGCTGTTTGCCGAGTAGACAGATGTACTTGTGGCGATTGTGAATATCGAATTGTGAAATCAAAGCTCGTCTAGGTGAGGGTGTTGCTGAAGGCTCTGGGAACCGCTTATCATAATCCATAAGAGGGAGTCTGAAGTCACTGACTAGCACACATGTCCTCGTGGTATTGTTGTTGCAAATAAGATTTATACTCATCTGTGTATTGTACTTCTTGTAGTTCCAGTTGAAATGAGTAATATTCCTCTCCATATTACATACCCCCTTCATCATCCTGTTTACATGTAGTTCTGACGGGCTATATGCAACACCAAATGGCCCATTATCATCAATCGTCTCCATTAAAAAGGTGACTTGGGGGTGGGGAGTGGTTTCTTATTTGGAGAAGTACACCGTCGTATCAATGAAACTATTTTTTTCCATTTTTCTACACCTTTGTCTTTCGTCAGTGTCCTTGACAAAGAGGTTTTCATGGATTTAGTCCTCAACGGTGCTGTTGATTTCGCCATTGACAATGTCACAATCAATGCCACTGTCACCACCTTTGCCATCAACGGCATTGTCACTGTCTGCTGTGTTATCGATGATGAGGATGTTATAGTCAGCTAACTGATAGTAATTGGTGTCGTAGCTGTCGAAGACTTTTTTAGTCGACCTGTCCATTGTTCAGGTGAAATTGATTTTTTTTATTTTTATTTCAACAGCACCTAGGTAGATGTAGTAGGGTCAGATTTTGATTTCTCTGAGGAACAAATATGTTTTATGCTTATGAGTGTGTTCTCTAGATGGAATTCACTCCTTTGAAAACCCATGGTGAGTTTATTTCAAAGCCTTCTTTGGAGTTTCTTGTGGCAGTTGACCTATTTTCTTGAAGAATCCTCACTATCTTCCTCAGAGACTGAGTCCTGAAGGCGCTTCGGTGAAGTCAGAACGCTCAAATATGAAGCGTATGACCTCATAAAACTCACGGAGTTGGGAAGGGGTCACTTGGGCTCCCAGAAACTCTGGGAGTTGCGGAATTGATCCAGACCCAGGCTCCGAGGACCGAGGCCTGGAACGACTCTCCTTTTCCCTCTCCTTGTTGGCCGATGGTTGGGGTGAAGTAAAAAAAAAATGCTTGTTCTTCTTCGACTATAGTGCCTCGTCATACCAGACTCACCCAAGGACTTGCAGTCAGACGATGAAGAATGGTGGTTCTGTGATTGTTCTCGGGACCTTCCTCTCGGCCAAGATCGGGAGCGACATGAAGCCGAGCACCAGGCCACAATGAGCTTTAGGGACCCCTCCCTCAAATCTTTTCTGATTCATAGCTCGGCACTCTAAGCACAATTTTGGGTCATTGTTGCGCTCCAGACAACACAAGCATACGTGGTGCGGATCCGTCACACACATCGCCCCCACAACATGATCCGCAGTGCTGGAACCTGGACCTGGGTGACATCTCGACGCACCAGAAGTGCGACAAAGTCGAAAAAGACCAGTCAAAAAGTGGCTAAGGGATAGCTCTTCTTTGGATCTGCACTGGCTGGCACGGAAAGAAAAGAACTGACGTCAGCCGGCCAGAGTGGTGCATATTTAGCTCCTGAAAAGTCAGATCTGGCGTGCACGGCGCTGACAACAGACACAAAGCCAACCGACGCCACCTGATAGTGCGCAGGGGTACTGCTCAAGAAAAATCTCTGGATTTAGACTGACGCCTGGGGGAATTTTAAGGTAAGGAATCTGCAATTAGAAGTCTATCAGATTTTGCCAAACTGTGGAAAATGTGCCTGGTAATTGGTCTTTTCCATCTATAGCAGATCATCAGTTTCAAGACAGAATTTGTATTAAGGAATCTTATCCACTAAAAGAAATGAGTTGAAGGATGTTCACAAATTAAGAACTAACAGTGGCAAGGAGTATACGGATGGAATAGTTTCTTACCTGTAACTCCAGTTCTCTCGTAGGGGTATTTCCATGATAGTCATAAGCACTGAATAGTTCCGCGCGCCTGCGGGGACCCCGGAGCACTGTTGTGTAATATATTCTTAAGTGCAATCATCAGCTCCTTGACAAAAAAGGTCTGTGAAAAACACTTAAGAATAACAATGTGCAGCCTATGTGAACAGCTACACAGGCCAAATTGTTAGAAGAAAAAACAGTTGTAGTGTAAATTCACGTTTAAACCTCAATTTATTCTATAAATACATAAATAAATACATTCTCATATTTTATTTACACCTCTCATGAGAATAAAACAATGTAGGGCAGTGTAGCCCATAGGCTGCCATTATACAGAATGAAAATAGAGCTGTGCCTTTAAGAAAGTAAAGTCTTCCTGTTTCCCATCATGCACAGCAAAAGGCAGTTGCCTCAGTTCTTTTTTGGAGGCTAGTAACCGGACATGAAGAAACAAAACATTTGTTGGGAGTACCAACCTCAATAATATTCATGTTCTATGTCAACTCCACCGGGGAGGAGGGAGGGTTGCTTATGACTATCATGGAAATACCCCTACGAGAGAACTGGAGTTACAGGTAAGAAACTATTCCTTCTCTCGTAGGGGATTTCCATGTATAGTCATAAGCACTGAATAGAGTAGCAAGCCCATCCCCATAACCGCGGTGGAGTAGACATAAGAATACTGAGAAAACATGAATCATGCAAACAAATTCTTGAGCAAGGCCTGTCCAACCTGCGCATCTGCCCTAGCGTCTGTATCAAGGCAGTAATGCTTAGTAAAGTTATGGACCGACCTCCAAGTGGCAGCCTTGCATATTTCTGCCAAAGGGACATTTCTCATCAAGGCTACAGTAGCTGCTTTCCCTCTGGTAGAGTGGGCTTTTGGCCTACCACCAAGGGATTTGTTTGCTAACTGATAACATAACATTATACATGAAACAATCCACCTGGATAAAGATTGTTTAGATGTGCCCAAACCTGTTCTGATTGGGCCATAGTTAATAAAAAGCTGTTGTGATTTTCGTAAGCTTTTTGTCCTGTCCAAGTAAAATTTCAAGACTCTCTTTACATCCAGAGAGTGCAGAGTTCTCTCAGCAGGAGTAGCTGGATTCTGAAAGAAAGTCGGTAATGAAATTGTTTGGTTCACATGGAAGTCGGAGACTACCTTAGGTAAAAATTTTGGATGAGTTCTCATTACCACTTTCGCAGAATGAAAAACCGTGTAGGGTTCCTGAGCACAAAGGGCCTGGATTTCGCTGACCCTACGCGCTGAAGTGATTGCCACCAGAAAAGCAGCTTTCCATGTGAGATGCTGCAGCGATGCCTTATGTATCGGCTCGAATGGCGGCAGCATCAGACGTGATAAGACAACGTTCAGTTCCCATGGAGGAGAAGGCTTTCTAATGGGAGGAAAAACCTTCTTTAAACCTTCTAGGAAATCCTTAATAATCGGAATCCGAAAAAAGGAAGTTTGTGAAAGACTCTTTCTGTATGCCGTTACCGCCGCCAAGTGAACTTTTATTGACGACAGTTGTAAGCCCGATTTTGACAAACTTAACAAGTATGGCAGGATAGATTGTTCTCCACAGGAAACTGGGTCAATGTTGTTGTGTAAACACCAAATGCAGAATCTCTTCCACTTGCTTGCATAGGCTGATCGTGTGGAAGGGCGCTTTGCTTCCTTCAGAATTTCCATACAGTCCTGAGGTAGGTTCAAGTGTCCATATTGCACTAGCTCAGGAGCCATGCTGCCAAACTCAACGATGAGGGGTTGGGATGAGATATCTGCCCTCTGAACTTCGTGAGAAGGTCCGGACGATATGGTAGCCTGATGTGTGGTTTGAGTGACCGGTGAAGAAGGTCTGGGAACCACCACTGGCGTGGCCACTCCGGAGCAATTAGGATCATTTTGGTCTGAGCATTGGACAGCTTCTGGAGGACCGCCGGAATCAGGGGAAGCGGTGGAAAGGCGTAAAGAAATGCTCCTGACCAGCTTATCCACAGGGCATTCCCCAGTGTCCCTGGATGGTAATATCTGGAGGCGAAGTTTTGGCATTTTTTGTTTTCTGGGGTTGCGAATAGGTCTGTAGAGGGGGTACCCCAGAGTGCGAAAATGGAATGAACGACGTCGTCGTGTAGTACCCATTCGTGGTTCTCGTCCATTACCCGACTGAGGGCATCCGCTTGAACATTCTGGATGCCAGGCAGGTGAGTTGCCACTAGCGACAGGTTCCTGGCTAGAAGCCAATGCCAGACTGTCTGAGCCTCTCTGGATAAAATTCTGGACCTGGTGCCTCCTTGTTTGTTCACGTAGTACATAGTGGCCACGTTGTCTGTCTGGAGAAGGAGAGTTTCCGTTCTCAGAGAGGGAAGGAAGGCTTTGAGCGCAAGGTGGACTGCGCGAAGTTCCAGCAGGTTGATTTGATAGAGACTCTCTCTCTCTGACCACTCGCCTTGGACTCGAAGATGTTCCATGTGCGCCCCCCATCCGAGCAGTGACGCATCTGTTACGATGGTTTGAGATGGAGGCCGTTGTTGGAACGGAATCCCCACCAAGAGATTGCTGGGTAAACACCACCACTTGAGGGATTGTAGGGTATGAGGAGAAAGAAGGACTTTGTTCTCCCAATCGTCCCTCAGTTGACACCACTGATCCTCCAGATTTTCCTGCAATGGTCTCATATGGAGGCGAGCATTGGGAACCAGATGGATACAAGACGCCATCGAGCCCAGTAGAGAAGCTATTATTCTTGCAGTGGCTTGAGGTCTTTCCTGCAGTTGTTTGCACTTTTGGAGAATCGATAACTGTCGTTCCTCCGAAGGAAACACCTTTCCTAGCCTGGTATCTACAATGGCCCCTAAGTAATGCAACCTCTGAAAAGGTGTTGCTGTAGATTTCAGGAGATTGACTTGAAGACCAAGTTTTTGCAGCAGTTGTAGAGTCCATTCGAAATGTTGTTGTGCCTCGAGACAACTGGAGGCCTTTATGAGCCAATCGTCTAGATAGGGGTAGACGAATATTAGCTGTTTCCTCAAGTGGGCGGCTACTACCGCCATGCATTTGGAAAAAGTTCTCGGCGCTGATTTTAGGCCGAAAGGTAGAACTGCAAATTGGTAATGGCGTTTTCCGACGGTGAACCTTAGGAATTTTCGATGTTTCTTGGTTACTGGGATAGGAAAGTAAGCGTCGCAAAGATCTATCGCACAGAGCCAGTCGCCCTGACGCAGATGTGGGTAAATTTGGTGTAAGGCTAACATCCTGAATTTTTCTTTGCGAATCCATTTGTTTGCTGTCCTCAGATCTAAGATGGGACGAAACTCTTGTTTGTCTTTTTTCGGTACAAGGAAATATCTCGAATAAATCCCCTTCCCTTGTTGGTTGATGGGAACGGGTTCTATGGCTCTTTTTTGCAATAGGATATTGACCTCTAACTGTAGAGCTTCGAGATGGTGGTTGGCTGTTTTGGGTGGAACAGATGGTGGAGAACTGGTGAATCTGAGAGCGTAACCATGTCTCACAATATTCAATACCCAGGCGTCTGTTGTGATGCGTAGCCACTCGTCCAGATGATTTGAGATACTTCCCCCTACCGGAGTGGATAACGGAGGAGGGGGAAGCAAAGATTCAGGGCTTAGACGTGGGAGCCTGTCGAGTTGCCTGAGTTTGAGGTGTTGAACGACCCCTTGTCGACCTTCGCTGAGTGGAGAAACCCCTTTGATACTGCTGTTGTTGCTGCTGCTGGGAGCGCGAAGACATCCAGTGTGGCGACTGATACCGGTGGGTGAAAAGTCGTTGTTGATATGGCTGGAAAACCTTTCTTTGTTCTTTCGGTCTTTCCATGCCTACCGCTTTCAGGGTATCTAGTTCAGCCTTCATTCTAGCCATCTCGTCATCGGCATGAGAACCGAACAAGGTGGAGCCCGAGAAAGGCAAGTTTTGTATTCTCTGCTGCGCTTCAGGTTTGAGTGATGTAAGTCTCAACCATGCATGCCTTCTGAGCGCTATCCCGTGTGCATAATTGTGTGCGGATAGCACCGAAGAGTCAGCTGCAGCACTTATAATTTGGTTAGAAACCATGGCTCCCTCACCCACGACCTCCAGGAAATCTTCCTTTTTATCCTTAGGAAGATGTTCCGCAAACTGCATTAAAGAGTCCCAGAGGGCACAGTCGTATCGCCCTAATAACGCAGTAGCGCTGGCTGCCTTCATCGTGACGGCTGCAGTAGAACATACTTTTCGTCCTGCAGCATCTATCTTTCTGCTCTCTTTATCTGGAGGCGAAGAAGAAGACGGTGAGGTTGAATGCAGTTTCTTTGCCGCTACTATGACCACCGAATCAGGTACTGGGTCCGACCTCAAGAATAGAGGATCTTGTTCTGGTGGACGATATTTTTTAATAAGTCTGGAAGGAGCAGACTTTGTTGCGGCCGGTGCAAGGAAAATATCCATTGCTGGTTCAAGGAGACCTGGAACCAGTGGAAGCAAAGGTCTGGAAGATGTCCTGTGATGCAAGGTCTCGAAGATCACTGACGTCGATGGGGCAGGTACCGCCAGCGGGATGTTCAGCTTGGTCGCCCCTCGTACTAAGACCTCCTGGAACGTATTCACATCATCTATGGGGGACACTCTCGGGGACGGTGAGTCCGATAGGGTTGGAGAGTAGTCCCGTGTAGACGAAGAAGAACGCCTGTGATGTGAATGCTGAGATCTCTGTGATTCATGACGGTGCCAAGAGGAAGAAGAGCGTCTAGAGGAATGTCCCGAACGTCTTACAGACCGCGTTGGAGTCCTCAAAACAGACTCTGAAGGAGGAGCCGGAAGAGGCGCCGTAGGTGTTACCGGCGTCTGTGGCAATGGTGATTGTCGAGGAGAGAGTTGTGGAGACGCTGGAAGGAGGATGAGTGAAGCCGAGGATTCTGAGGTTGTATAAACCCTTCTAGGTCTTTTTGATTGTCTCGACGTCGACACACTCCTCGACGTCGAAGTACGGTGACGGCGAGTGCCCTTCGCCGTCGATTCTTCTCGCCGTTGAGAATCTCGACGACGACCTTAGACGTCACCGTGATGACGGTGAACGCCTACGACGTCGAGCACCCCTCGACGTTGATCGCTCTCGCCGTGTCGACGGCGAGCCGGATTCAGATCTCCTCGACGTGGAACATCCTCGCCGTGTCGACGGCGACCCAGATCTCGACGGCGAAAGTCCACGCCGTCTCGACGGCGAAATCGTCGTCGACGGCGAGCGATGTCTCTTTCTCGCCGGCGAACCACTCCTCGACGGCGAGCATGTTGGAGCCGTTCCTTGCCTTGCCTCGACGTCGACGCCCTCGACGTCGTCGGAGACCTGTGCCGTTTTTGAGCCGGTCTGGTCGGAGTTATAGAGGAAACAGTGTGAGCCCTGGTAGAAGACTGACCTTCTCCTCGCTCTGTGGTAGAATGACCACTTTTCCTCCTGTCCTCTTTCGCCTGGAGTCGGATCTTCTCCCTGTCACGAAGGGTCCTTCTGGAGAAGGTTTTGCAGATGTCACACGACTCCGGTTTGTGGCTGGATGGAAGGCAAATTATGCAGACCCGATGTGGATCTGTTTTGGCCTTTTTTCTGCCACAAGAAGGGCATTTGTCAAACAGTGAAGGCATTTCTGAAGTAGAAAAACCTCAAAATTCTGTCAGAATCTAACAGAAAAAAGTAGAAAATGATCACTCAATGTTAAAAACGTCGAGTGAAATTGAAATTCAAAAGATTTTAAATGAATTTCTGTCACAAAAGGATTTTGTGAGGTAGAGCTCAATGCTTCAGGGTCCTGTCAGAAAGGAGCCGGAAAAAAGAACTGAGGCAACTGCCTTTTGCTGTGCATGATGGGAAACAGGAAGACTTTACTTTCTTAAAGGCACAGCTCTATTTTCATTCTGTATAATGGCAGCCTATGGGCTACACTGCCCTACATTGTTTTATTCTCATGAGAGGTGTAAATAAAATATGAGAATGTATTTATAGAATAAATTGAGGTTTAAACGTGAATTTACACTACAACTATTTTTTCTTCTAACAATTTGGCCTGTGTAGCTGTTCACATAGGCTGCACATTGTTATTCTTAAGTGTTTTTCACAGACCTTTTTTGTCAAGGAGCTGATGATTGCACTTAAGAATATATTACACAACAGTGCTCCGGGGTCCCCGCAGGCGCGCTGAACTATTCAGTGCTTATGACTATACATGGAAATCCCCTACGAGAGAAATTAATGTTAAACTGGCCAGACATTTTCAAATGAGAAGGCATCACAGGGTGACGGAAGATTCGCAACAAGTGGTGTAACAGTGCAACCTGAGGCAAGAGCATCACTTTTTAATTCATTTTAAGCATGCTCATGTACTAAATAGAGTTATGATTCAGAGAATGAGTTTCTATAGTAATTACAAGCTGCTAACTTATGGAAGTATGTAAAGTACTAATATTTGATAAGGTCTGAAATTTTAACCAACGAGTTACACAAACAAGAGAACAATTGTGGTGTATTTAAACCCAAAAGGCAAACTGTGATAGAAGTACAGTGCACACCTAAAATGTTTTCTTTCAAAAAGCACAATTTATTGCTTTGTTTCAGTTTCTATTCAGTGTGAGCCAGGTTTAGCTGCAAAGAGCTGTACATTGGACGTTTAGCAATACATTTGGCTTGCAAACAGATTTTGATGCAGGATTTGAATTTTACATGCAATTCAAGGAAAATAATTGTGGAAGCTAAACACTTTATAAAAATTTAAAGATGTAGTACTTGGGTCCTGTCTCATATACCAATAATAAAAGTTAAAAATGACATTTTCTACTTTTTAAAAATACTAATATCACAGAAAAAACACTTGCATGGATGCTAGAACACTGGATTACAGAAAGCACTGCAGCTGATCACACTTGTAAGTGCTTAATTACTGGAAAATAGATATACGTACCGATAAGTTATAAATTTGGTCTCTTTTAGAAGTGTCCTAAAATCAGCCTTTGCAGTAATATATTTATCTCTGATATATTCTTCAAATTCTCTTTGCCTTTTCTGGTGTTGGGGGGGGGGGTTAAAAAAAAACATTTGTAATAAATTATATATTTTTTTCAATCTGTATATTTGTACGTTTAAGATATATACAAAGAATACAGCAACATCGTTAGCCTGTATTGATGGGCAAAACTATAAGACAACTTTAGGAAAAGAAACAGATGTGGTTCAGCCCGACCTCCTCACCCCAAAATAATTACAAATCACATCCATTTTCTCCATCTCACATCTACAGCAAGCCACTCAATGGTTGGTGACAGTGTCTGACCGACAGAAGAACTGACAAGATAAAGAGTGTACTCCTGTTAAAAGTACTTACTGTCCAACTTGTAAAACAATAATATGTTGATAAACATTTGAAAGACAAACCAAAAAAGGTCCATCAATTTAGACACTTTATTTAGCACAATTTACTTTACATATTCATTATATCCTGTTTGAAGGTATGCTTAACCATTTTGGCTATCAAAAGTAGTACATTATTTTATTGGCAAAGAACTGCATTTGCTCTGAGAAATCTAGTAAAGCAAGATGAAATTTACAAATATATTATTTGCAAAAAAGCATACACCATTGTGATGTTGTCCACTTTTGTTTGGTGCAAGCACTCTGTTTCCTAACTATTAGGGCAGTGTACGCTGAGCAGCTGTGGGAATAAAAGGGGGGCAAACTACACTTGAGTCTGCAGGACCAAGCATGATAGTTAAACAACTTACCCTACGAGTGATCACTAGGAGGAAACACTACCCAGACGGCTCTTCCTTTCCAGGGCACAGAGAAAGAGCTGTCAGAAGAGGAATATTAACACTTGTTCTAAAGTTTCTCTTTCTGAACCCCTTGAGTGGGAAGCTGTACATAAATAACCCAGGTGAAGCTTAATGTATGTTAAGCCGTTGATGTAAAATGTTATCAGACAAAACAGTGCTTGCTAACCACTAGGTTGGAACAGTTTCCAAAGCATTAAAGTGAGATTTTGTGAAGGTTTGAGTGCCTTGAGATTTAAAACCCGTTTGTGTACTATGAAAGCATAGTTTGTTTTAAGGTATTAAAAAGTATGTCTTAACTGTTGTCCCATATCCACTCAAAGGGACCAGAGTATAATATTTCGGCAAGAATAACTGACTAGTGGAGGTATGAGGGCACAAAGTGATATAAGGATTTGACAATGAAAACTGAAAAATGTGTCAGACCATTGTCCAAGTTGGATTAGGCTAATACGCTTAGAAGCCGTGTGTAGTAGTTATCACTAAAAAGATGAGGGCAGCAAGCTACGTGCCAATACCACGTCTAGTCAGACCTTAACTGTTGGGCATTTCTACTAGACAACATAGGGAGTTCAAAATCAATTCCCTGCAAGTGTCAGGCTGCAGACTCCTCATAACTGATAAACTATGCACTATTTCCAACTGGGTTAAAGCTGTGGCAACTCATAGTGCCTTATTGAAAACAAAGAAGCTTTAAGTAGTAAAGAGCACAGACATTGCTGCAGATGAGAGATGGATTTGTAAACCATGTCACTTATATTACATATATTATGAAGAAGGTCATCAATCCACTCATGATATAGAAGAATGACAGGAGATTTGGTCAGTTTGGATTATTCAAAACTATTTCTAGAAAACACAGGCTTAAACTGTGCATCTCCAGTAGAATCCGGGCTCAGGCATGCAGGGTAGTCCAAGTGGCTACCGTGCAAATTGCATAAATGGAAACATTACTATGAAATGCAAGCTAAGTGGTAAAAGATGGCATGAATTACTTCTGAGAGGAGGTATTTCAAGGAGCAGAATCAAAGGAAAACTATTATTCAGCAAACTAATATTGCTTTAGGAGCCAGCCAGCCTTATAGTTATCTGAACAGAAAATACATAATTTGAAAGGTTGGTGTAAAGTAGGCTCTCTGGTGATATTCATATTTGATATTTTTCTTTCCTACAATGGAGATTTGGTTTGTGAAAATATCTGTGTGTAGCACAGGTGTGTTTAGTACTGTTATGAAGATCAAACATACTTGTATCATAATGCAGAAGTGTTGTCTTTAAATTATCCTAGAAAAGAATGTGTATGTTTGAGGCAACCAGAGCAGTTGTAACACATTATCAATTATGAAGACATAACTATTTTTACAGGAGTAGAAAAATACAAGTATGCCATCTCTTTGGAATCGAATGACAAATGGCTTTTACAGTGATGGCTGGCAACAATTAAGCCACTATGTTTATTGCCCTCTACTCTTCCATAAAGGAGTGCCGTCAGACTTAAAAAATTAACATATTAAAGTTACTTTTTTATCATCTCTGGTTATTGTAATTAAATTATGATAGTGCATATTTGCACTCTTGTCCAATACAAAATATGGATATAAAAGTATGTTCTTGCCTAACTACAACCAAAGGGCAGCAAGTGGTAGAATAATGACACTATAAATATACCAACTGCATTTGTCAAGTTGCAGGAATGCAATTCTCAACACCACTTTTTTTTTTTTTTTTAAAGAAATGGCGGTTTAACTTTTAAGCTCTCACCCTCCTGTGGCACTTTTCCCAACAATTGAGCCTGCAAATACTACAATTAACTCCCGAAGGGGAATATGGACAACTTATTCGAGGGTATACTTTCTAGAGGCCCTCTACAAAATATTTAATGGTAGGTATTCTCAAAAACTAGTCTCAGATGGTGACTTTCTGTAGGCTGTAGTTGCACTACATAAACTTTAATGGAGGACATACTGAGAACATATTTTGCTAGGCATAATAGAGAAGTAATGTTACTTCTTGGCATGTCTGAGGGTTAATCAGCTTCTTAATACACTACAAGCAGAATCTCTTCCACTTGAAAACGTGTAAAGGGTGGTCACACAGAGCATGTTCATGCGGTCAGGAGGACAGTTTAAATGACCGTAATGCGTGAACTGAAGAGCCAGATTATTAAGCGTTCAGAGATGCTGGAGTGGAATGCAACATCTTGACTTTGGCTTTTGATAGTAGACCTTGTCCACGCAGTCTTGTGATTACTATTCTGATTTGCAAAGATCGGCCTTAAAGCATTAAGAAAAGTTTTTGACCTGTTGGTCAAAAATGCAGTCCAAAGAGATACCGTTCCATAATATCTAGAAGTGAAGCCTGAGCACTTTGTTAGGGTGCCCGACGGATTAATTTCAACCAGTGGCTGCAGGAAGGGCCTACCAGCACTTGTTTTTCAGGACCAGCGCTTAACTATCCTCATCAGGCATTGTCCAGAACATGAGAGAAAAACATACAAGCATTGGCAAAGCCAATAGGTTTCGCCTTTTTTTTTTCTTTTGCATTCTATCTTACTAACTTATAAATATTAGAAAAAGGTTATAAAATGTTGGTTTTAAATGTGATAAACCGTTAATAGTTGTTTATGTTGTGATGTATGTTGAATTAATATCCCAGGGTTCCAAACTCTTAATTTGTACGTTATTTAATATGGCACTATATTAAAGTACAGTAATGTGTAGTTAGAGTGCCAGTGCACCTGATGCACCATTGAAATTATGCCCAATTTAACTGCAAGGTAACTAATTGTGACTGCCTGTTTAGAAGTAAATATAGCTATATTTGGTGTTTATAATAGTTGTGACAACTTTTGGGCCTGGTGCCACTGCACCTGCTCCAGTAGACTCATATATGTACAACTCACTTGCATTTCCCAGCTGTGTCAAACCAATGGAGTCTTTCTATGATGGAAAGTGTAGTAGTGCATGTAGGAAGCTGCTCTGCATCTACTATACCAAAGTGAGGTATAGTGTGCAGAATCCAGTTGATCCCCAGAGGCTTTACAGAAGCTAAAGTAGATAATACTAATGCTGTCTTTTGTGATAGTGTGGTCGGGCAGTTAGACTTAAGAGGATAGAGCTAAGCATTTGTAGTACACACCGTCAAGAAATGAGGCACACTCTCAATGGCTTAACGCCAGGAAAAGATATATATATATATATATATGGAAAATGTCACTTACCCAGTGTACATCTGTTTGTGGCATGAGACGCTGCAGATTCACATGCTGTGCACATCCCGCCATCTGGTGTTGGGCTCGGAGTGTTACAAGTTGTTTTTCTTCGAAGAAGTCTTTTCGAGTCACGAGATCGAGGGACTCCTCCCCTTTCGGCTCCATTGTGCATGGGCGCCGACTCCATCTTAGACTGTTTTCCCCGCAGAGGGTGAGGTAGGAGTTGTGTATTATAGTAAAAGTGCCCATGCAATGGAGTAAATATGTATGTACATAATGTGGTTTAAAGTAATATATTTACAAATTTACAAATGTTCAAGATCAACTTCGAAACGGCTACAGGCTCCCGGGGAGGTGGGTGTGCGCATGTGAATCTGCAGCGTCTCATGCCACGAACAGATGTACACTGGGTAAGTGACATTTTCCGTTCGATGGCATGTGTAGCTGCAGATACACATGCTTTGCATAGACTAGTAAGCAGTTATCTCCCCAAAAGCGGTGGCTCAGCCTGTAGGAGTTGAAGTTGTTTGAAATAAAGTTCGTAGTACTGCTTGTCCTACTGTGGCTTGTATTTTTAACACATCCACGCAGTAATGTTTGGTGAATGTATGAGGCGTAGACCATGTGGCTGCCTTACATATTTCAGTCATTGGAATGTTTCCTAGAAAGGCCATAGTAGCACATTTCTTCCTAGTTGAATGTGCCTTTGGTGTTATAGGCAGTTCTCTTTTTGCTTTGAGATAACAGGTTTGAATACATTTAACTATCCATCTGGCAATGCCTTGTTTGGATATTGGATTCCCTGTATGAGGTTTTTGAAAAGCAACGAACAGTTGTTTTGTTTTCCGTATTTGTTTTGTTCTATCAATGTAGTACATTAAAACTCTTTTAATGTCTAATTTATGTAGTGCTCTTTGAGCTACAGAATCTGGTTCTGGAAAGAACACTGGTAGTTCTACTGTTTGATTTAAGTGAAACGGTGATATGAATTTTGGTAAGAACTTTGGGTTTGTTCGTAAAACTACTTTATGCTTGTGTATCTGAATAAAGGGTTCTTGTATGGTAAATGCCTGTATTTCACTTACTCTTCTTAGAGATGTGATGGCAATGAGAAACGCTACTTTCCATGTTAAATATTGTATCTCACATGAGTGCATGGGTTCAAAAGGTGGACCCATGAGTCGTGCTAAGACAATGTTAAGGTTCCACGAAGGAACTGGTGGCGTTCTTGGTGGAATAATTCTCTTTAGGCCCTCCATAAATGCTTTTATGACTGGGATCCTAAATAATGAAGTTGAGTGCGTAATTTGCAGATAAGCTGAAATTGCGGTAAGATGTATTTTAATGGATGAAAAAGCTAGCTTTGACTTTTGTAAATGCAGTAAGTAGCTTACGATGTCTTTAGTAGATGCGTGTAATGGTTGAATTTGATTATTATGGCAATAATAAACAAATATTTTCCACTTATTTGTATAGCAATGTCTTGTGGTTGGTTTCCTTGCTTGTTTTATGACCTCCATACATTCTTGTGTAAGGTCTAGATGTCCGAATTCTAAGACTTCAGGAGCCAAATTGCTAGATTCAGTGATGCTGGATTTGGATGCCTGATCTGTTGTTTGTGTTGAGTTAACAGATCTGGTCTGTTTGGAAGCTTGATATGAGGCACTACTGAGAGGTCTAGTAGTGTTGTGTACCAAGGTTGTCTTGCCCAGGTTGGTGCTATTAGTATGAGTTTGTTTTGACTCAATTTGTTTACTAGATACAGAAGGAGTGGGAGAGGGGGAAAAGCGTATGCAAATATCCCTGACCAGCTCATCCATAACGCATTGCCCTGAGATTGATCTTGTGGGTACCTGGATGTGAAGTTTTGGCATTTTGCGTTTTCTTTTGTTGCAAATAGGTCTATTTGTGGTGTTCCCCATTTTTGGAAGTAAGTGTTTAGTATTTGGGGGTGAATCTCCCATTCGTGGATCTGTTGGTGATCCTGAGAGAGATTGTCTGCTAACTGATTCTGAATCCCTGGAATAAACTGTGCTATTAGGCGCATGTGGTTGTGAATCGCCCAATGCCATATTCTCTGTGCCAGGAGACACAACTGTGTCGAGTGTGTTCCTCCCGGTTTGTTCAGATAATACATTGTCGTCATGTTGTCTGTTTTGACAAGAATGTTTGTGGCTTATTATGGGTTGAAATGCCTTCAACGCTAGAAATACTGCCAGTAGTTCTAAGTGATTTATGTGAAACTGTCTCTGCTGAGTGTCCCATTGTCCTTGGATGCTGTGTTGATTGAGGTGTGCTCCCCACCCTATCATGGAGGCATCTGTCGTTATTACGTATTGAGGCACTGGGTCTTGGAAAGGCCGACCTTGGTTTAAATTTATATTGTTCCACCATTGAAGCGAGGTGTATGGTTGGCGGTTTATCAACACTAGATCTAGAAGTTGACCCTGTGCCTGTGACCATTGTGATGCTAGGCACTGTTGTAAGGGCCGCATGTGCAACCTTGCGTTTGGGACAATGGCTATGCATGAGGACATCATGCCTAGTAGTTTCATCACCATCTTGACTTGTATCTTCTGTTTTGGATACATGGCCTGTATTACGTTGTGAAATGCCTGTACCCTTTGTGGACTTGGAGTGGCAATCCCTTTTGTTGTGTTGATTGTTGCTCCTAAGTATTGCTGTGTTTGACACGGCTGAAGGTGTGACTGTGTAGTTGAGTGAGAAACCCAGTTTGTGGAGGGTTTCTATGACATACTTTGTGTGTTGTGAACACTGTTCTTGCGTGTTGGTTTTGATTAACCAATCATCTAGGTACGGGAACACATGTATTTGCTGCCTCCTGATGTGTGCAGCCACTACTGCCAGGCATTTTGTAAAAACTCTTGGCGCAGTTGTTATCCCGAATGGCAACACTTTGAATTGGTAATGTACCCCTTGGAATACAAACCTTAAGTACTTTGTGTGAAGGATGTATTGGTATATGGAAGTATGCATACTTTAGGTCTAGTGTGGTCATGTAGTCTTGTTGTTTGAGCAATGGGATTACGTCCTGTAATGTCACCATGTGAAAGTGATCTGATTTGATGTAGGTATTTAATGTTCTGATATCTAATATAGGTCTTAGAGTTTTGTCTTTTTTTGGGTATGAGAAAGTACAGCGAGTAAACTCCTGTTCCTTTCTGATGAATTGGTACTAGTTCTATTGCATCTTTTTCTAACAACGCCTGGACCTCCAGTTGTAGAAGATCCATGTGTTGTTTTGACATAGTGTGTTTTCGGTGGCACATTTGGAGGGAATTTTAGAAATTCTATGCAATAACCATGCTGGATAATTGCTAGAACCCAAGTGTCTGTTGTTATATCCTCCCATTGTTTGTAGAACTTGGTTAGTCTCCCCCCAACTGGTGTTATGTGTTGGGGATTTGTGACGTCTAAGTCACTGCTTGTTTTGTGGAGTTTTGGGACTTTGGTACTTCCCTCTACTTTTTGGGAATTGTCCCCCTCTATATTGTCCCCGAAAACGTCCCCGCTGATATTGACTCTGATAAGTGGGCCTTGTTTGTGAGGTTGTGGGTTCCGTGCTTTGTCCTCGAAACCCCCCTCTAAACTGTGATTTACGAAATGTGCCTCTGCTCTGTGGGGAGTAGAGTGCGCCCATGGCTTTGGCCGTATCAGTATCCTTTTTACGTTTTTCGATAGCAGTGTCCACTTCCGGCCCAAACAACTGCTGTCCGTTAAATGGCATATTCAGCACGGCTTGTTGTATTTCCGGCTTGAATCCTGATGTACGCAGCCAATGCTTGTCTCCGTATTGTCACTGCTGTGTTTACAGTCCTAGCAGCTATATCTGCCGCATCCATTGCTGACTGTATCTGATTGTTCGAGATACTCTGTCCTTCTTCCACCACTTGCTGTGCTCTTTTTTGGAACTCCTTGGGCAAATGTTATATAAAGTGTTGCATTTCGTCCCAATGAGCCCTATCATATCTGGCCAACAAAGCCTGTGAGTTGGCAATACGCCACTGGTTTGCTGCCTGTGCCGCCACTCTTTTCCCTGCCGCGTCAAACTTACGACTCTCTTTGTCTGGAGGTGGTGCATCTCCTGAAGTGCGTGAGTTCGCTCTCTTGCGAGCTGCCCCTACTACCACTGAGTCCGGTGTTAACTGTTGTGTGATGTACACGGGGTCTGTTGGGGGCGGTTTATATTTTTTCTCCACCCTTGGAGTAATTGTTCTTCCTTTCACAGGCTCCTCAAATACTTGTTTGGAGTGTTTTAGCATTCCAGGTAGCATGGGGAGGCTCTGGTACTGGCTGTGTGTGGACGACAGTGTATTAAATAGAAAGTCGTCTTCAATTGGCTCAGCATGCATGCTGACATTATGAAACGCCGCTGCCCTTGACACCACCTGTGCGTAGGCTGTACTATCTTCTGGTGGTGACGGTCTAGCTGGATAACAGTCGGGACTGTTATCTGACACTGGCGCATCATAAAGATCCCACGCGTCAGGATCATCCTGACTCATCCCTGTATGAGTTGGGGATGGCATCATTGGTGGAGTGGCTACCGGTGATGGTTGTGGAGAGCGTTGTGGAGATTGTGGCGGGGTTACTTGTTTAGCAACCTTCGCCTGTGGCTGCTTGTCTTTCTCTTGGAAGGCAAGTTTTGGTTTTATTCGAATTGGAGGGAGAGTACTGATCTTCCCTGTTTCTTTTTAGATGTGGAGCCTTCTTTGGGTGTAGTCTGGCTCCATTGTCTCTAGTTCCTGTCCAAATCTATGTGTTTGCATTTGTGAGGACAGGCCTTGTTCCTCTGTGTAGGAACTTGATTTCGGTTCCGAGGCCAGATGTTTCGGTATCGAAACCTTTTCGGCAGCCTTTTTCGGTTCTGACGACACTTTTTTGCTTTTCGGCGTACTGATTTCTCGGTGCCGCTCTCTCGGTGCCGAGATTGCTCTGACCAGGTGTCTCGAGGTCGAGTCTGCTCTGACCCAGTGTCTCGAGGTCGAGTCTGCTCTGACCCAGTGTCTCGAGGTCGAGTCTGCTCTGACCCAGTGTCTCGAGGTCGAGCCTGCTCTGACCCAGTGTCTCGAGGTCGAGTCTGCTCTGACCCAGTGTCTCGAGGTCGAGTCTGCTCTGACCCAGTGTCTCGACCGGAGTCGGATGACTTCGACACATGCATGCCCTTTTTCGGTGCCGATGCTCGGTCACCTATTTTTCGGGTTAAGCCATGGCCTGTTGGCGGTGGCGTCCCCTGGGCTTTACTGGTCTTTACGTGAGTCTTGTGTATCGACGTCTTACTCACGGTTTTCGGCGTCTGTTCAGGATCGACCTCTTCGGAGTCGGAATCCTCGATGGAGAAGGTTTCCTCTTCTTCCTCCATGTGTTTTTGTCCTGTCGGCACCGACGCCATCTGTAGTCTTCTTGCTCTTCGGTCCCTTAAGGTCTTTCTGGACCGAAATGCTCGACAGGCGCCTCAGGTATCCTCTGTGTTCTGGCGACAAACACAAATTACAGACCAAATGCTGATCTGTATAAGGATACTTGTTGTGACATTCGGGGCAGAAGCGGAATGGGGTCCGTTCCATTAGCCTTGAAGACGCACGCGGTCGGGCCGACCAGGCCCCGCCGGGGAATCGAAAACCCCGAGGGCCGCCGGAGCTCTTCCAAATTCGGTGTCGATCTGTTGTAACTAACCCGATACCGAACGCATGCAATACCATCGAATTTTCTGAGTTTTTCACTAACTTTCCGAACCAAAGCGCGGCGCGAAAAGGAACACGTCCGAACCCGATGGCGGAAAGAAAACAATCTAAGATGGAGTCGACGCCCATGCGCAATGGAGCCGAAAGGGGAGGAGTCCCTCGATCTCGTGACTCGAAAAGACTTCTTCAAAGAAAAACAACTTGTAATAGATTTGCCGCTAAAAGTGGTGCTTCATGTGGGGGGTGGGCATCTTCTTTGTTTCGGACTACAGAAGGCCCTCACCACATGAGGTCACAAATGTATCTTTTAGTGGCAGGCTGGCACAGACCAGTCAGCCTTACACTAGAGGGTTGGGTCAAATACAAGGTGGGTTTATTGTGCGGAGAGGTTTGATACCAGACTTCCCAGTCTTCAGTGAAGCCATCACCCCACACTGAGTCCACATGTGTTTCAGGTAAGCTGACATGAAGATGGCACCTGTCAGAAACCACCTCCTTAGGAAACCCTACCCTGGGGTAAAGATACCAATCAGGGCTTTAGCTACTGAAGGAGCTGTAGTAGACCTAAAGGGAACAGCTTCAGTATACCTGGTGGCATGATCCACTACTACCAGTAAATATTGTTTTCCTGAGGCTGTTGGTGGTTCAAGTGGGCCCACTATGTCCACACCAATCGTTTCAAAGGGAACCCCAACCACTGGTATTGTAATTAGGGGGGCTTTGGGTGACCACCTGCCTTACCAATGGCTTGGCAGGTGACAGGAGCTGAAAAACTCTTTCACCTTTTGAGACATGTTAGGCCAGTAGAAATGGCTGGCAAGCCTAGTTCACATTTTGGTTTGGCCCAGATGCCCAGCTAGGGGGATGCCATACGCTAAAGTAAGGATGAATTCCCTAAACTGCAGAGGCACTACCACACTCCTGGTTGCACAGGTTTGGGGACTCTGGCCTCAGTGTAAAGGAGTCCTTCCTCCCAAGAGACTCTGTAGGAGCCACTGACATCTCCCTTTTCCAGTGCAGTTGCTTGGTTCTGTCCCTGGAACAGCTGGTCCATAGAGGGTCCCCCTGGACCTAAGAAAGAGCTCTACCTGATAAGGATCAAGCATGATGGGCTCAGTTTCCTCAGAGGATGTCAACCCCTCACCCTGAGAAGAGGAGTCCTGTGCCTTATAATGTTCAGAAGCTGGTCCCCCAGTCTTCCTGCCTTTTCTCTTGGAAGGTTGGGCCATTATTCCAGGCTCCAACACTTCTTTTTCACATTGAGCTTGGCTTTGAGCTCTAGTTTTCACACACAATCTCAGAGATTTACAGCAAAGCTGCATGGGTTTTGAGTTCTAGCTCAGCCCTAGCTGAGGACTCCAGTTCATTCCCTAGCAGACACAACTGGGATTGCAGAAGAGACCACTACCTGTTTCAGGCCAGTAACCCCTCCCCATTTTAAGGTCACCAGTCACATTGTCAGCAGTGGTAACTGGATAGGATTGTCCAGCCAAGTGAGGTCCTGGGGAAACCAGTTTTTCTGTCACCATGGTGACACTGGCAACTGTATCCCTCAGGGCTTCTACTTTTGTCCTATTAATCAAGGGATGTTGTCTGTATTTGTTCATATTAAGGGGTCAGACAGCAAGAGTGGCAACATGTATCCCACCCTCAGAGACTAAAATAGCTTCAGTGTGAACCCCGATTTGCTCCAGGCACAGTGTTGATCTTATCTGGAGAATGGCTATACCAGTGCTAACCGGAGCAGTGCTAGGGGGATTCTTTTTGGGACAGGCAAAGTCTCCAGTTTGGTGTCCATGTTGTTTACAGCTGAAACAGCAGGCCTTTTTGGGATCCAAATTTTTACCCTTGAACCCAATGTGAAGAGGCTCGGGCGCACCCTCCTGAGCAGGTTTTTGCAGCCCTTGAGAAGACTTTATTTTTATCCTTCGATGTCTCACCACCCTTTAAATGGGGAGACTTTGTAACCCCTTTCTTTTGGTCACCCCCAGTGGAAGTCTTGGTCATCCTAGTCCTGACCCAATGGTCTGCCTTCTTTCCCAATTCTTGGGAAGAAATTGGACCTAGGTCTACCAGCTATTGAGGCAACTTGTCAATGAAGCAGTTACCGAAAAGATGTTCTTTCATAAATAAATTATGAAGTCCATCATAGTCATGCAATTCACGGCCAGCTATCCAACCATCTAATGTTTTGAGTGAGTAGTCTGCAAAATCAACCCAAGACTGGCTTGAGGTTTTGTGAGCCCCACAGAACCTGATTAGAGACCTTCCCTGGCATCAGGGCCCTTGGTCCCAGGGGTACCATTTACAAGGGACTTATCTGTGTGCCAGGGCTGTGCCAATTGTTGGAACAAAGGTACAGTTTAGGGAAAGAACACTGGTGCTGGGCCTTGTTAGCAGGGTATCAGCACACTGTCAATCATAACTGGCATCAACAAAAGGCAAACAGTCAGGGGGTAACCATGCCAAGGAGGCATTTCTTATACAAACCCCCCACAAATGAATAAGGATGAGACTAACCTTTCCCAAGAGAGTCTTAATTTTCTAAGTGCAAGAACCTGGAAAGGCCATCAGCATTGACATAGGCAGTCCCAGGTCTGTGTTCCACTACAAAGTCCATTCCCTCTAGGGATATGCACCACCTCAACAGTTTAGGGTTTACTCCTTTCATTTGCATCAGCCATCTGAGAGGTCTGTGGTCAGTTTGAACTGTGAAGTGAGTACCAAAAAGGTATGGTCTCAACTTCTTCAGGGACCAAACCACAGCAAAGGCCTCCCTCTCAATGGCACTCCAACTCTGCTATCTGGGGAGTAACCTCCTGCTAATAAAAGCAACAGGCTGGTTGTAGGAAGTTGGCTCTGTATGTGCTATTTCAAAGTAAGGAATAGCATGCACAGAGTCCAAGGGTTCCCCTTAGAGGTAAGATAGTGGCAAAAAGAGATAATACTAATGTTCTATTTTGTGGTAGTGTGGTCGAGCAGTAGGCTTATCAAAGGAGTAGTGTTAAGCATTTGTTGTACATACACATAGGCAATAAATGAGGAACACACACTCAGACAAATCCAGCCAATAGGTTTTGTTATAGAAAAATATCTTTTCTTAGTTTATTTTAAGAACCACAGGTTCAAATTCTACATGTAATATCTCATTTGAAAGGTATTGCATGTAAGTACTTTAGGAACTTTGAATAATTACAGTAGCATATATACTTTTTACATAAAACACAATAAGCTGTTTTAAAAGTGGACACTTAGTGCAATTTTCACAGTTCCTGGGGGAGGTAAAGTATTGTTAGGTTTCACAGGTAAGTAAGTCACTTACAGGTTTCAGTTTTTGGTCCAAGGTAGCCCACCGTTGGGGGTTCAGAGCAACCCAAAAGTCACCACACCAGCAGCTCAGGGCCGGTCAGGTGCAGAGGTCAAAGAGGTGCCCAAAACACATATGCTTCAATTGAGAGAAGGGGGTGCCCCGGTTCCAGTCTGCCAGCAGGTAAGTACCCGCGTCTTTGGAGGGCAGACCAGGGGGGTTTTGTAGGGCATCGGGGGGGACACAAGTCAGCACAAAAAGTACACTCTCAGCAGCGCGGAGGCGGCCGGGTGCAGTGTGCAAACACACGTCGGGTTTATAATGGTTTTCAATGAGAGACCAAGGGATCTCTTCAGCGTTGCAGGCAGGGGGGGGGGGGGGGGGGGGGTGGCTCCTCGGGGTAGCCACCACCTGGGCAAGGGAGAGGGCCTCCTGGGGGTCACTCCTGCACAGGAGTTCCGTTCCTTTAGGTGCTGGCGGCTGCGGGTGCAGGGTCTTTTCCAGCCGTCGGGAAATGGAGTTCAGGCAGTCGCGGTCAGGGGGAGCCTCGGGATTCCCTCTGCAGGCGTCGCTGTGGGGACTCAGGGGGGACAACTTTGGTTACTCACGGTCTCGGAGTCACCGGAGGGTCCTCCCTGAGGTGTTGGTTCTCCACCAGTCGAGTCGGGGTCGCCGGGTGCAGTGTTGAAAGTCTCACGATTCTTGCGGGGATTTGCAGGGGTCTTTAAATCTGCTCCTTGAAACAAAGTTGCAGTTCTTTTGGAGCAGTGCCGCTGTCCTCAGGAGTTTGTCTTTCTTGAAGCAGGGCAGTCCTCAGAGGATTCAGAGGTCGCTGGTCCGCCAAAAGTGGGGGCCGTGGCCGGAGGGGGCGGGCAACTCCACTAGCTGGAGTGTCCTGCGGTGCTGGCACAAAGGGGTGAGCCTTTGAGGCTCACCGCTAGGTGTGACAGCTCCTGCCTGGGGGAGGTGTTAGCATCTCCACCCAGTGCAGGCTTTGTTACTGGCCTCAGAGTGACAAAGGCACTCTCCCCATGGGGCCAGCAACATGTCTCGGTTGTGGCAGGCTGCTGGAACCAGTCAGCCTACACAGATAGTCGGTTAAGGTTTCAGGGGGCACCTCTAAGGTGCCCTCTGGGGTGTATTTTACAATAAAATGTACACTGGCATCAGTGTGCATTTATTGTGCTGAGAAGTTTGATACCAAACTTCTCAGTTTTCAGTGTAGCCATTATGGTGCTGTGGAGTTCGTGTAAAACAGACTCCCAGACCATATACTCTTATGGCTACCCTGCACTTACAATGTCTAAGGTATTGCTTAGACACTGTAGGGGCACAGTGCTCATGCACTGGTGCCCTCACCTATGGTATAGTGCACCCTGCCTTAGGGCTGTAAGGCCTACTAGAGGGGTGACTTATCTATACCTGCATAGGCAGTGAGAGGCTGGCATGGCACCCTGAGGGGAGTGCCATGTCGACTTACTCGTTTTGTTCTCACCAGCACACACAAGCTGGCAAGCAGTGTGTCTGTGCTGAGTGAGGGGTCTCCAGGGTGGCATAAGACATGCTGCAGCCCTTAGAGACCTTCCTTGGCATCAGGGCCCTTGGTACTAGGGGTACCACTTACAAGGGACTTATCTGGATGCCAGGGTGTGCCAATTGTGGATACAAAAGTACAGGTTAGGTAAAGAACACTGGTGCTGGGGCCTGGTTAGCAGGCCTCAGCACACTTTCAATTCAAAACATAGCATCAGCAAAGGCAAAAAGTCAGGGGGTAACCATGCCAAGGAGGCATTTCCTTACACAACCCCCCCCCCCAAACGAAAGAGGATGAGACTAACCTTTCCCAAGAGAGTCTTCATTTTCTAAGTGGAAGAACCTGGAAAGGCCATCTGCATTGGCATGGGCAGTCCCAGGTCTGTGTTCCACTATAAAGTCCATTCCCTGTAGGGAGATGGACCACCTCAACAGTTTTGGATTTTCACCTTTCATTTGCATCAGACATCTGAGAGGTCTGTGGTCAGTTTGAACTAGGAAGTGAGTACCAAAGAGGTATGGTCTCAACTTCTTCAGGGACCAAACCACAGCAAAGGCCTCCCTCTCAATGGCACTCCAACGCTGCTCCCTGGGGAGTAACCTCCTGCTAATGAAAGCAACAGGCTGGTCAAGGCCATCATCATTTGTTTGGGACAAAACTGCCCCTATCCCATGTTCAGAGGCATCTGTTTGCACAATGAATTGCTTGGAGTAATCTGGAGCTTTTAGAACTGGTGCTGTGCACATAGCTTGTTTCAGGGTGTCAAAGGCCTGTTGGCATTCTACAGTCCAGTTTACTTTCTTGGGCATTTTCTTGGAGGTGAGTTCTGTGAGGGCTGTCACAATGAATCCATATCCCTTCACAAACCTCCTATAGTACCCAGTCAAGCCAAGGAATGCCCTGACTTGAGTCTGGGTTTTTGGAGCTGCCCAGTCCAGAATAGTCTGGATCTTAGGCTGGAGTGGCTGAACTTGGCCTCCACCTACAAGGTGTCCCAAGTAAACCACAGTTCCCTGCCCTATCTGGCATTTGGATGCCTTGATAGAGAGGCCTGCTGATTGCAGAGCCTTCAAAACCTTCTTCAGGTGGACCAGGTGATCCTGCCAGGTGGAGCTGAAGACAGCAATATCATCAAGATAAGCTGCACTAAAGGATTCCAACCCAGCAAGGACTTGATTCACCAACCTTTGGAAGGTGGCAGGGGCATTCTTTAAACCAAAGGGCATAACAGTAAACTGATAATGCCCATCAGGTGTGGAGAATGCTGTTTTCTCTTTTGCCCCAGGTGCCATTTTGATTTGCCAGTACCCTGCTGTTAAGTCAAAGGTACTTAACAATTTGGCAGCACCTAATTTGTCAATCAGCTCGTCAGCTCTAGGAATGGGATGGGCATCTGTCTTGGTGACAGAATTAAGACCTCTGTAGTCCACACAAAACCTCATCTCTCTCTTTCCTTCTTTGGTGTGAGGTTTGGGGACAAAGACCCAGGGGCTGTCAGAGTACTCAATTCCTCCCAATTCCAGCATCTTGTGGACTTCCACCTTGATGCTTTCCTTAACTTGATCAGACTGTCTGAAGATTTTGTTTTTGACAGGCATGCTGTCTCCTGTGTCCACATCATGGGTACACAGGTGTGTCTGACCAGGGGTTAGGGAAAAGAGCTCAGCAAACTGTTGTAGGACCTTCCTACAGTCAGCTTGCTGTTGGCCAGAGAGGGTGTCTGAATAGATCACTCCATCCACTGAGCCATCTTTAGGGTCTGATGAGAGGAGATCAGGGAGAGGTTCACTCTCAGGTTCCTGATTCTCATCTGTTACCATCAACAGATTTACATCAGCCCTGTCATGGAAGAGCTTAAGGCGGTTCACATGGATCACCCTCTTGGAGCTCCTGCTTGTGCCCAGGTCCACCAGGTAGGTGACCTGACTCTTCCTCTCTAGCACTGGGTAAGGGCCACTCCATTTGTCCTGAAGTGCCCTGGGAGCCACAGGCTCCAGAACCCAGACTTTCTGCCCTGGTTGAAATTCAACCAGTGCAGCCTTTTGGTCATACCAAAACTTCTGGAGTTGTTGGCTGGCCTCAAGGTTTTTACTTGCCTTTTCCATGTACTCTGCCATCCTTGAGCGAAGGCCAAGTACATAGTCCACTATGTCTTGTTTAGGCTCATGAAGAGGTCTCTCCCAGCCTTCTTTAACAAGAGCAAGTGGTCCCCTTACAGGGTGGCCAAACAGAAGTTCAAAGGGTGAGAACCCTACTCCCTTCTGAGGCACCTCTCTGTAAGCGAAAAGCAGACATGGCAGGAGGACATCCCATCTCCTTTTGAGTTTTTCTGGGAGCCCCATGATCATGCCCTTTAATGTCTTGTTGAATCTCTCAACAAGGCCATTAGTTTGTGGATGATATGGGGTAGTGAACTTATAAGTCACTCCACACTCATTCCACATGTGTTTTAGGTATGCTGACATGAAGTTGGTACCTCTGTCAGACACCACCTCCTTAGGGAAACCCACTCTGGTAAAGATACCAATGAGGGCCTTGGCTACTGCAGGGGCAGTAGTCAACCTAAGGGGAATAGCTACAGGATACCTAGTAGCATGATCAACTACTACTAGGATGTACATATTTCCTGAGGCTGTGGGAGGTTCAAGTGGACCCACTATGTCCACACCCACTCTTTCAAAGGGGGACCCCCACCACTGGAAGTGGAATGAGGGGGGCCTTTGGATGCCCACCTGTCTTACCACTGGCTTGACAGGTGGGGCAGGAGAGGCAAAACTCCTTAACCTTCTGGGACATATGGGGCCAGTAGAAGTGGTTGACTAACCTCTCCCACGTCTTGGTTTGTCCCAAATGCCCAGCAAGGGGAATATCATGGGCTAAGGTCAGAATAAACTCTCTGAAACTCTGAGGCACTACCACTCTCCTAGTGGCACCAGGTTTGGGATCTCTTGCCCCAGTGTACAGGAGTCCATCTTCCCAATAGACCCTATGTGTTCCATTTTTCTTGCCTTTGGACTCTTCAGCAGCTTGCTGCCTAAGGCCTTCAAGAGAGGGACAGGTTTCTTGTCCCTTACACAACTCTTCCCTTGAGGGTCCCCCTGGGCCCAAGAGCTCAACCTGATAAGGTTCCAGCTCCATGGGCTCAGTTCCCTCAGAGGGCAGAACTTCTTCCTGAGAAGAGAGGTTCTCTTTCTCTTGTTGTGTTGCAGCTGGTTTCCCAGCTGACTTTCCTTTTCTCTTGGTAGGCTGGGCCTTTCTTCCAGACTCCAGCTCTACTTTTTCACCCTGTGCCTTGCACTGTGCCCTTGTCTTGACACACACCAGTTCAGGGATACCCAGCATGGCTGCATGGGTTTTCAGTTCTACCTCAGCCCATGCTGAGGACTCCAGGTCATTTCCAAGCAAACAGTCTACTGGGATATTTGAGGAGACCACCACCTGTTTCAGGCCATTGACCCCTCCCCACTCTAAAGTTACCATAGCCATGGGATGTACTTTAGTCTGATTGTCAGCGTTGGTGACTGGATAAGTTTGTCCAGCTAGGTATTGGCCAGGGGAAACCAGTTTCTCTGTCACCATAGTGACACTGGCACCTGTATCCCTCAGGCCCTCTACACTTGTCCCATTAATTAAGAGCTGCTGCCTGTATTTTTGCATGTTAGGGGGCCAGGCAGCCAGTGTGGCTAAATCCACCCCACCCTCAGAGACTAATGTAGCTTCAGTGTGACACCTGATTTGCTCTGGGCACACTGTTGATCCCACTTGGAGACTAGCCATTCCAGTGTTAGCTGGAGTGGAGTTTGAAGTGGTATTTTTCTTGGGACAGGCCTTGTCTCCAGTTTGGTGTCCAGACTGACTACAGCTACGACACCAGGCCTTTTTGGGATCAAAGTTTTTACCCTTGTACCCAGAATTGTTTTGTGAAGAGGCTCTGGGCCCACCCTCCTGTGCAGGTTTTTGGGGGCCTGTAGAAGACTCTTTACTATTTTTGTTTTTGGCTGTCTCACCACCTTTCCCCTGGGGAGGTTTTGTGACCCCTTTCTTTTGGTCACCCCCTGTGGAAGTTTTGGACACCCTAGTCTTGACCCAATGGTCCACCTTCTTTCCCAATTCTTGGGGAGAAATTGGTCCTAGGTCTACCAGATGCTGATGCAGTTTGTCATTGAAACAATTACTTAACAGGTGTTCTTTCACAAATAAATTGTACAGCCCATCATAATTACTTACACCACTGCCTTGAATCCAACCATCTAGTGTTTTTACTGAGTAGTCTACAAAGTCAACCCAGGTCTGGCTCGAGGATTTTTGAGCCCCCCTGAATCTAATCCTATACTCCTCAGTGGAGAATCCAAAGCCCTCAATCAGGGTACCCTTCATGAGGTCATAAGATTCTGCATCTTTTCCAAAGAGTGTGAGGAGTCTATCCGTACACTTTCCTGTGAACATTTCCCAAAGGAGAGCACCCCAGTGAGATTTGTTCACTTTTCTGGTTACACAAGCCCTCTCAAAAGCTGTGAACCATATGGTGATGTCATCACCATCTTCATATTTAGTTACAATCCCTTTAGGGATTTTCAACATGTCAGGAGAATCTCTGACCCTATATATGTTGCTGCCACCATTGATGGGTCCTAGGCCCATCTCTTGTCTTTCCCTTTCTATGGCTAGGATCTGTCTTTCCAAAGCCAATCTTTTGGCCATCCTGGCTAACTGGATGTCCTCTTCACTGGAGTTATCCTCAGTGATTTCAGAGAGGTTGGTCCCTCCTGTGAGGGAACCAGCATCTCTGACTATGATTTGTGGAGTCAGGGCTTGAGAGGCCCTGTTCTCCCTAGATAGGACTGGTGGGGGGGAATCACCCTCCAAGTCACTATACTCATCCTCTGTGTTGCCATCCTCAGAGGGGTTGGCTCTTTCAAACTTTGCCAACAGCTCCTGGAGCTGTAGTTTGGAAGGTCTGGAGCCCATTGCTATTTTCTTTACAGAGTGACCTTAGCTCTCTCATCTGTAGATGGAGGTAAGGTGTGGTGTCGAGTTCCACCACATTCACATCTGTATTAGACATTATGCTTCTAAAAGTTGGAATACTTTTTAAGAAACTAAAACTAGTTCTAGAATCTAATTCAAACTTTTACCAGACTTTTAAACTCTAAAAGAAATGCTAACAGGGACTAACACAAGGCCCTAGTAGGACTTTAAAGAATTTAGAAAAATTTCAAATTGCAAAAAATCAATTTCTAATGAAAATTTTTGGAATTTGTTGTGTGATCAGGTATTGGCTGAGTAGTCCAGCAAATGCAAAGTCTTGTACCCCACCGCTGATCCACCAATGTAGGAAGTTGGCTCTGTATGTGCTATTTCAAGTCCAAGGGTTCCCCTTAGAGGTAAGATAGTGGCAAAAAGAGATAATACTAATGCTCTATTTTGTGGTAGTGTGGTCGAGCAGTAGGCTTATCAAAGGAGTAGTGTTAAGCATTTGTTGTACATACACATAGGCAATAAATGAGGAACACACACTCAGAGACAAATCCAGCCAATAGGTTTCGTTATAGAAAAATATATTTTCTTAGTTTATTTTAAGAACCACAGGTTCAAATTCTACATGTAATATCTCATTTGAAAGGTATTGCAGGTAAGTACTTTAGGAACTTTGAATAATTACAGTAGCATATATACTTTTTACATAAAACACAATAAGCTGTTTTAAAAGTGGACACTTAGTGCAATTTTCACAGTTCCTGGGGGAGGTAAAGTATTGTTAGGTTTCACAGGTAAGTAAGTCACTTACAGGTTTCAGTTTTTGGTCCAAGGTAGCCCCCCGTTGGGGGTTCAGAGCAACCCAAAAGTCACCACACCAGCAGCTCAGGGCCGGTCAGGTGCAGAGGTCAAAGAGGTGCCCAAAACACATAGGCTTCAATGGAGAGAAGGGGGTGCCCCGGTTCCAGTCTGCCAGCAGGTAAGTACTCGCGTCTTTGGAGGGCAGACCAGGGGGGTTTTGTAGGGCACTGGGGGGGGGGGGGGACACAAGACAGCACAAAAAGTACACCCTCAGCAGCGCGGGGCGGCCGGGTGCAGTGTGCAAACACGCGTCGGGTTTACAATGGTTTTTAATGAGAGACCAAGGGATCTCTTCAGCGTTGCAGGCAGGCAAGGGGGGGGCTCCTCGGGGTAGCCACCACCTGGGCAAGGGAGAGGGCCTCCTGGGGGTCACTCCTGCACAGGAGTTCCGTTCCTTTAGGTGCTGGGGGCTGCGGGTGCAGGGTCTTTTCCAGCCGTCAGGAAATGGAGTTCAGGCAGTCGCGGTCAGGGGGAGCCTCGGGATTCCCTCTGCAGGCGTCGCTGTGGGGGGATCAGGGGGGACAACTTTGGTTACTCACGGTCTCTGAGTCGCCGGAGGGTCCTCCCTGAGGTGTTGGTTCTCCACCAGTCGAGTCGGGGTCGCCGGGTGCAGTGTTGCAAGTCTCACGCTTCTTGCGGGGATTTGCAGGGGTCTTTAAATCTGCTCCTTGAAACAAAGTTGCAGTTCTTTTGGAGCAGTGCCGCTGTCCTCGGGAGTTTCTTGTCTTTCTTGAAGCAGGGCAGTCCTTCAGAGGTCGCTGGTCCCTTGGAAAGCGTCGCTGGAGCAGGTTTCTTTGGAAGGCAGGAGACAGGCCGGTAAGTCTGGGGCCAAAGCAGTTGGTGTCTTCTGTTCTTCCTCTGCAGGGGTTTTTCAGCTCAGCAGTCCTTTTCTTCTTGTAGTTTCAGGAATCTAAAGTTTTAGGTTCAGGGAAGCCCTTAAATACTAAATTTAAGGGCGTGTTTAGGTCTGGGGGGTTAGTAGCCAATGGCTACTAGCCCTGAGGGTGAGTACACCCTCTTTGTGCCTCCTCCCAAGGGGAGGGGGTCACATCCCTAATCCTACTGGGGAATCCTCCATCTGCAAGATGGAGGATTTCTAAAAGTTAGAGTCACTTCAGCTCAGGACACCTTAGGGGCTGTCCTGACTGGCCAGTGACGACTCCTTGTTATTCTCATTATTTTCTCCGGCCTTGCCGCCAAAAGTGGGGGCCGTGGCCGGAGGGGGCGGGCAACTCCACTAGCTGGAGTGTCCTGCGGTGCTGGCACAAAGGGGTGAGCCTTTGAGGCTCACCGCCAGGTGTGACAGCTCCTGCCTGGGGGAGGTGTTAGCATCTCCACCCAGTGCAGGCTTTGTTACTGGCCTCAGAGTGACAAAGGCACTCTCCCCATGGGGCCAGCAACATGTCTCGGTTGTGGCAGGCTGCTGGAACCAGTCAGCCTACACAGATAGTCGGTTAAGGTTTCAGGGGGCACCTCTAAGGTGCCCTCTGGGGTGTATTTTACAATAAAATGTACACTGGCATCAGTGTGCATTTATTGTGCTGAGAAGTTTGATACCAAACTTCTCAGTTTTCAGTGTAGCCATTATGGTGCTGTGGAGTTCGTGTAAAACAGACTCCCAGACCATATACTCTTATGGCTACCCTGCACTTACAATGTCTAAGTTATTGCTTAGACACTGTAGGGGCACAGTGCTCATGCACTGGTGCCCTCACCTATGGTATAGTGCACCCTGCCTTAGGGCTGTAAGGCCTACTAGAGGGGTGACTTATCTATACCTGCATAGGCAGTGAGAGACTGGCATGGCACCCTGAGGGGAGTGCCATGTCGACTTACTCGTTTTGTTCTCACCAGCACACACAAGCTGGCAAGCAGTGTGTCTGTGCTGAGTGAGGGGTCTCCAGGGTGGCATAAGACATGCTGCAGCCCTTAGAGACCTTCCTTGGCATCAGGGCCCTTGGTACTAGGGGTACCACTTACAAGGGACTTATCTGGATGCCAGGGTGTGCCAATTGTGGATACAAAAGTACAGGTTAGGGAAAGAACACTGGTGCAGGGGCCTGGTTAGCAGGCCTTAGCACACTTTCAATTCAAAACATAGCATCAGCAAAGGCAAAAAGTCAGGGGGTAACCATGCCAAGGAGGCATTTCCTTACACTGGTCAAGGCCATCATCATTTGTTTGTGGCAGGACCACTCCTATCCCATGCTCAGAGGCATCTGTCTGCACAATGAACTGCTTAGAATAATCTGGAGCTTTCAAAACTGGTGCTGTACACATAGCTTGCTTCAGGGTGTCAAAGGCCTTTTCACAGTCCACGGTCCAGTTCACTTTCTTGGGCATTTTCTTGGAGGTTAGTTCTGTGAGGGGGGTCACTATTGATCCATATCCCTTCACAAACCTCCTATAGTACCCAGTCAAGCCAAGGAATGCCCTGACTAGTCTCTGGGTTTTTGGAGCTACCCAGTCCAGAATAGTCTGCATCTTGGGTTGGAGTGGCTGAACTTGGCCTCCACCTACAAGGTGTCCCAAGTGAACCACAGTACTCTGCCCTATCTGACATTTAGATGCCTTGATAGAGAGGCCTGCTGCTTGCACAGCCTGCAAAAGATTCTTCAGGTGGACCAGGTGATCCTGCCAATTGGAGCTAAAGACAGCAATATCATCAAAGATAAGCTGCACTCAAGGACTCCAAGCCAGCAAAGACTTGATTCACCAAACTTTGGAAGGTGGCAGGGGCATTCTTTAAGCCAAATTGCATCACAGTAAACTGGTAGTGCCCATCAGTTGTAGAGAATGCTGTTTTCTCTTTTGCTCCAGGTGCCATTTTTATTTGCCAGTACCCTGCTGTTAAGTCAAAGGTACTTGAGTATTTGGAAGCACCTAATTTATCTATGAGCTCATCTGCCCTTGGAATGGGGTGAGCATCTGTCTTGGTGACAGAGTTGAGCCCTCTGTAGTCCACACAGAACCTCATCTCTCTCTTGCCATCTTTTGTATGAGGTTTGGGGACCAAGACCATTGGGCTAGCCCAGGGACTGTCAGAGTGCTGAATTACTCCCAACTCCAGCATCTTGTGGACTTCCACTTTGATGCTTTCCTTAACTTGGTCAGACTGTCTGAATATTTTATTCTTGACGGGCATACTGTGTCCACATCATGGGTACACAGGAGTGACTGACCAGGGGTAAAAGAAAAGAGCTCAGCAAACTGCTGGAGGACTTGCCTGCAATTGGCCAGAGAGGGTGTCTGAATAGATCACTCCATCTACTGAGCCATCTTTAGGGTCAGTGGAGAGGAGATCAGGGAGAGGTTCACTCTCAACTTCCTGATCCTCATCTGTAACCATTAACATGTTTACATCTGCCCTATCATGAAAGAGTTTGAGGCGGTTCACATGGATCACCCTCTTGGGGGTCCTGCTAGTGCCTAGGTCCACCAGGTAGGTGGCCTGACATTTTCTCAAGAACTGGGTAAGGGCCACTCCATCTGTCCTGAAGTGCCCTTGGAGCCACAGGCTCCAGAACCCAGACTTTCTGCCCTGGCTGAAACTCAACCATTCCAGCCTTTTGGTCAAACCACATCTTCTGGAGTTGTTGGCTGGCCTCAAGGTTTTTGCTTGCCTTTTCCATGTACTCTGCAACCCTTGAACGTAGGTCTAGTACATAGTCCACCACATCTTGTTTAGGCTCATGGAGAGGTCTCTCCCAGCCTTCTTTTACAAGTGCTAGTGGTCCCCTAACAGGATGGCCAAACAGAAGCTCAAAGGGGGAAAACCTACTCCCTTCTGTGGCACCTCTCTGTAGGCGAAAAGCAGACCTGGCAAGAGGACATCCCATCTCCTTTTGATTTTTTCAGGGAGCCCCATGATCATGCCCTTCAATGTCTTGTTAAATCTCTCAACACCATTGGTTTGTGGATGGTATGTTGTGGTGAATTTGTAAGTCACACCACACTCATTCCACATGTGCTTTAGGTAAGCTGAAATGAAGTTGATACCTCTGTCAGAAACCACCTCCTTAGGAAAACACACTCTGGTAAAAATACCTATGAGTGCTTTGGCTACTGTAGGGGCAGTAGTGGACCTAAGGAGAATAGCTTCAGGGTACCTAGTAGCATTATCCACTACTACCAGGATATACTGGTTCCCTGATGCTGTGGAGGTTTAATTGGACCCACTATGTCCACTCCCTCTCTCTCAAAGGGGACCCCCACCACTGGAAGTGGAATCAGGGGGGCCTTTGGATGGCCACCTGTCTTACCACTGGCTTGACAGGTGACACAGGAGGTGCAAAACTCCTTAACCTTGTGGGACATATTGGGCCAATAGAAATGGTTGACTAACTTCTCCCATGTCTTGGTTTGTCCCAAATGCCCAGCAAGGGGAATGTCATGAGCTAAGGTCAGAATGAACTCCCTAAACTCCTGAGGCACTACCACCATCCTAGTGGCACCAGGTTTGGGATCTCTTGCCTCAGTGTAAAGGAGTCCATCTTCCCAATAGACTCTGTGGGTTCCACTGACATTACCTTTTTCTTGCTCAGCTGCTTGCTGTCTGAGGCCTTCAAGAGAGGGACAAGTTGCTTGCCCCTTACACAGCTGTTTCCCTTGAGGGGCCCCCTGGGCCCAAGAGCTCAAACTGGTAAGGCTCCACCTCCATGGACTCAGTTCCCTCAGGGGATAGAACATATTCCAGGGAAGAGAGTTTCTGTTTCTTGTGCTCTGTTTAAGCTGGTTCCTCAGTCTTTCCTTTTCTCTTGGAAGGTTGGGCCATTATTCCAGACTCCAACACCCTGAGCTCTGCACTGTGCCCTTTTCTTGACACACACCAGTTCAGGGATACCCAGCATGGCTGCATGGGTCTTTAGCTCTACCTCAGCCCACGCTGAGGACTCCAGATAATTCCCTACCAAACATTCAGTGGAATTGCAGAGGAGACTACTTCTTAAGGCAGGGGTCACCTCAGGACACCTTAGGGGCAGTCCTGACTTGTGGGTGACTCCTTGTTTTTCTCATCTCCTCCAGCTTTGCCGCCGAAAGTGGGGGCAGTGGCCGGAGGGGCGGGCATCTCCACTAGCTGGGATGCCCTGGGGTGCTGAAACAAAAGGCATGAGCCTTTGAGGCTCACCACCAGGTGTTAGAGTTCCTGCAGGGAGAGGTGAGAAGCACCTCCACCCAGTATAGGCTTTGTTCCTGGCCACAGAGTGACAAAGGCACTCTTCCCATGTGGCCAGAAACTCGTCTGGTTGTGGCAGGCTGGCAGAACTGGTCAGCCTAGCACTAGGAGTCGGACTGGTATCATCTCTAAGATGCCCTCTGGGTGTATTTTACAATAAATTCCACACTGGCATCAGTGTGCATTTATTGTGCTGAGAAGTTTGATACCAAACATCCCAGATTTCAGTGTAGCTATTATGGAACTGTGGAGTTCGTGTTTGACAAACTCCCAGACCAGATGCTCTTTATGGCTACCCTGCACTTACAATGTCTAAGGTTTTGCTTAGACACTGTTGGGGCATAGTGTTCATGCACATATGCCCTCACCTGTGGTATAGTGCACCCAGCCTTAGGGCTGTAAGGCCTGCTACAGGGGTGACTTACCAATGCCCCAGGCAGTGTGTGGTGGGCATGGCACTCCGAGGGGAGTGCCATGTCAACTTAGTAATTTTCTCCTCATCAGCGCATACAAGCTATGAGGCAGTGTGCATGTGCTGAGTGAGGGGTTCCCAGGATGGCACAACACATGCTGCAGCCCTTAGAGACCTTCCCTGGCATCAGGGCCCTTGGTACCAGGGGTACCATTTACAAGGGACTTATCTATGTGCCAAGGCTGTGCCAATTGTGGGACAAAGGTGCAGTTTAGGGAAAGAACATGGTGCTGGGGCACTTTAGCAGAATCATAACTGGCATCAACATAAGGCAAAACGTCAGGGGGTAACCATGCCAACGAGGCATTTACTCATAGTATTATAGTGCTCTCTGTACCTAGCTGTTGTATTGCTGTCACCATTAACGGGTACTAAGCAGATTTCAAATCTCTCCCTTCCTATATGGGGCCCTTTTAAACCTAGAAAAGAAATGTTAAAGGGGACTTAATCAAGAAAGAATGTCAATTCAAAAATCAATCGAATCTAAAGGCAATTTTGGAACTTAGTCATGTTATCAGATGTAGTTCAGCAAATGCAGCCGTAGAGCCACCGCTTATCCACCAATTTAGGAAGCTGGCTCTGTATATACTGTATCAAAATGAGATATAGTGTGCAGAGTCCACGGGTTCCCCAGAGGCTTGACAGAAGCTAAAGGAGATAATACTAATACTCTCTTTTGTGGTAGGGTAGTTAAGCAGTTAGGCTTAGAGTGCAGTGGAAAGCATATGTTGTACACACAGTCATTAAGTGAGGCATACACTCAATGTAACTCCAGGCCAACGTATTTATATAGGAAAATATGTTTTGTTACTTTATTTCTAGAACCAAAATGATCTTCTTGCAGGTAAGTACATTTGCAAGACAGTATTGGACATATGCATCAAATGTACTTTGTTTGGGTTTGGCACATAAAACAGTTTACAGCAAGTAACACTTCTCACTTTCAAAAGTGAACACTGTGCAGTTTTTAGTATAGTCCTAGCGGGGGAAGTGTTAGTGCAGTTTTGAGTGAGTACCGGACTTACAGTTCCAGTCTCCGGGGTTTAGGATGTCCACTGGTCAAGGTTTAAGATGACCCCAAACATACACCACAGCAACACGGGACCGGTCAGGGGCAGAGGTCAAAGTTAGTGCTGGATTTAGAATGGGATCCTACGGAGGCTGGGTGCACTCAGAAACAGTCTGGTGGCAGGTAAGTACCCGCCACTTCGGAGGGCAGACCAGGGGGGTTAGATGAGCACAGGTTAGCACCAAACACACACCCTCAGTGGCACAGTGGCAGCCGGGTGCAAACAGTGTCGGGCTCCCAATGCTTTTCAATAGGGGGACGCCGGGGTCACAAAGATGCTGCAGGCTGGGTCCAGAGGGTCAGTTTCGGTAAACCACAGGCTTGACAAGGAGGCGGGCCACCTGCTGAATGTTGCTGGACCAGTGGTCGGATTCCCCAAGGCCAGGGGACTGTGGCTGCATGAGTACCTTGAGGCATTGGGTATCTTTGTCCGGTTCTCTCATGGTCACGTGGGTCCTCTGGATTTAGGCTGCAGGCGTCGTGTTGGCCAGGCGGGATCACCACAGGGTGGACACAAGGTCAGAATCGCCTGGGGACCTGCTCTGGACCAGTGGGCCACCTGGACTCAAGCCATGGGTGTTGGGTGCAGAGTGGGCAGGATTTGCAGATCCAGGGTGGTTCTGGAGTCCTTGGAGTTTATTGTGGACAGGGCCGCTGCCCTTGGGAGTTTCTGGTCCTCTGGTGTGCAGGCAGTCCTCCGGAGGTTTGGAGAGGTCGCTGGTCCTGCAGGATGCATCTCCTTTTTGTAGCAGGGCTTCAGAAGCTGGTCAGTTGGTGTTTGGGGTCTTCTCTGCTGGGGTCAGCTTAGCAAGTCCTCCTTTCTACTTGAGGTCACCAGGAATCTGGTGAGCTAGGTTCAGGGGTTCCCTTATATTACAGGTTTAGGGGCGTTACAAGGGTCAGAGGGCAGTAGCCAATGGCTACTGTCCCCGAGGGTGGCTAATCCCCTCTTGTGCCCACTACCTTTGGGGAGGGGGGCACAGAGCTAACCCTATTGGTCCCTTCCCTCCAAACCAAGATAGATGATTCGGCAGGGAAGGGGTCACTTCAGCTCTAGACACCTTAGGGGTGGTCCTAGCTGGAGTGTCACTCCTCCCTGTTTTAACTAATTTTTCCACCAGACTTACAGCCAAGAGTGGGGCTTTGTCCAGGGAGTGGGCATCTCCATTAGCTGGAGTGCCCTGGGGCACTTTAACAGGAGGCCTGAGCATTTGAGGCTCACCGTCAAGTGTTGCAGTTCCTGTAATGGGGAAGTGTGCAGCACCTCCACCCAGAGCAGGCTTTGTTACGGACTCCAGAGGGCACAAGGCCCTCATCCCATGGGGTCAGGAACTTGTCTTTTAGTGGCAGGCTGGCACAGACTGGTCAGCCTTACACTAAAATGTTGGTTGAAACACAGGAGGCAGCTCCAAGATGCCCTCTGGGTGCATTGTACAATAAATCCAACAGTGGCATCAGTTTGATACCAAACTTTCCAGCCTTCAGTGAAGCCATCATGGAGCTGTGGAGTTAGGAATGACAAACTCCCTGCCCATGTACTTAATATTGTCACACTGTACTTACAATGTCTAAGAATGGACTTAGACACTGAAGGGGCATATTGCGCATGCAGCTATGCCCTCACCTGTGGTATATTGCACCATGTCTTATGGCTGTAAGGCCTGCTAGAGGGGTGACTTACCTATGTCACAGTCAGTGGTTGCTGGGCATGGCACCCTGAGAGGGATGCTATGTCGGCTTTACCTTTTTCTCCCCACCAGCGCACACAATCTGCAATGGCAGTGTGCATGTGCTTGGTGAGGGGTCCATTAGGGTGGCACAATACATGCTGCAGCCCTTAGGGCCACTCCCTGGCCACAGAGCCCTTGGTACCACTGGCACCTTTTACAAGGGACTTAGCTGTGTGCCAGGGGTGTGCCAATTGTGGGAACAATGGCACAGTTTAGGGAAAGAACACTGGTGCCGGGGCCTGTTTAGCAGGATCCCAGCAAACTCTGTCAAGTCAGCAACAATTTGGGGCGGGGGGTGTTAACCGTGCCAAAAGAGGCACTTTCCTACTAGCAGGTCCTGCACTTTGCTCCCCAGCAGCTGCTTGCCCGTGCTTGAGCTCTCCTAAGCCCTCCAGAGCCTCTCCTCGATCTGGTTTGACATAGCTGTCTGTGCCCTCTGCATTCAGTTACTGCCCACTGTTGTCCGTCTTTTCTGCCGTTCTCTTTTGCCTCCTAGTGTTATCTGCTGTCTCTGCTATTGCCTTTTTGCGCCCCCCCCCCCCCTTTCTGGTTTTGTCTGCCTGATTGTTTGTCCTGTTGTCATTCTGTGTCTCCTGGCTCTGTCCATCTGATTCCCTTTGCTGCTTACCTTCATGCCCCTAGTCCTGCCACCTGCTTCCCACTGATCTCGCCAAAGGTAAGCCCGTCTGCACCCGTCCATGCCTGGAACACGCTCATTGCCAGGAACCTTGGCTCTCCTACCACCAATTATTCTGCTGCCGAACTCCTAGATCTAGCCCCCCAAGAACAAGGACAACAGCTGCTGCACCGCCTCCCTTCAGGAACTAGAACGGATCCATTCACATGTTGCCGTTTCACCTCCTCCACGGAGACCCACATCAGCTCACCACCACTGCCCGCCAATCCAGAGAAACAGATGCACTCCATACTGACCAACACAAGATCCCTCTGCAAACAACACCACAGAGATATGGGACACCCAAACCACACTCAGCCTGGACCTAATGTTCATGAATGAATGAATCATGGCTTACGCCCTCATCAGCCCTGGACATAGCATCTGCCACCCCTGAAGGCTACAAAGCGATTCATAAAGACTGCCAAAACAGGCATGGAGGAGGCATCCCCATCATGCACAAGGAAAACATCAATTGCACCACCTCTGAAGACGAGACATCCCACCTCTTGGAAAACCTCAACCTTCTCATCAGAATCAATGGCATAACCACTATCAAAGGGATCCTCGCATACATCCCCCCCCCCAGCCCTGGTTTCTGCGAACACATCGCTGATTTCATCATCCGGCTGGCCATCAACCCAACGGACTACATATTTCTAGGAGATCATAATTTCCACCAGGACAATACCCTGAACCACAAAACCACCAACCTCCTAAACAACCTCAGCAATGTAGGACTTAGACAACTGGTCACCACCTCCACCCACACTGCGTGCCACATCCTCAACACCATCTTCACAGCCAGCAATAAAGTCATTTTCTCCCACAGCTCGGAACTCACATGGACTCACCACCTCCTGGTACGTTTCTCCACAGACCACAAATCTGAGCCCGCAACCATTCCTCCACCCCCCTCCATCTGCAGATAGAAGAAAATCACAAACAATAGAATGGCACCCTCCACGCCAATAGACTCCACCCTCTCGAATAACCCTGAACTACCCACCAACAAACAAACTAATTGGCTCCTCAACTGTGCCAACGAAGTAGCCTCCATCACTAGCTCCACCTCTAGAAGATCCAGTAAGCAGACAAAACGGTTCATCCCCCAACTCTGCACACTCAAAAGGGACTGCCACCGACTGGAAAAAGACTGTGGCGCACCCTCAAAGACCAAACAGGCCGTAGAATCTACAAAGAAGCACTGAAAAAATACTACCTCCTAATAAAGGACACCAAAAAGATTGCCCTCGTCAACCACATCGAGGAAAGCTCCAACCGCCCTATGGAACTTTTCAAGATAATCAAAGAGATCTCCTGCCCGGCAGCCACCGAAAAAGCCATCCAGCCATCTCAGACCCTCTGCGACTCACTGGCTGAATACTTCCTCAACAAGATCACAGCAAACTACAGTAACTTTTCTCACCAACATTATACACCTACTCACCTCAGAAGAAGAATCTCACAACCACATGATCATGGATTGGACCCCTGTTATCCACCCAGGAAACAGTGGACAACACGGGATCCACTCACTCCGGCTCACCTAACTACTCCTGCCCCCACCACATCTTCAACCTGGGTCAGAAGGAAATAAGTCCAGTCCTCACTCCCATCATCAACACCTCCATCAGAACGGCCACCACCCCCAAAACCTGGAAACAAGGAGAAGTCAAGCCACTCCTCAAAAAACCCACCGCAAACCCCAGTGAACTAAAAAATTACCAACCCATCCTGCTGCTCCCATTTCTAGCTATAATCCTGGAAAAAGCCATCAACAAACAACTCACTCAACACCTGGAAAAATCCAACTTACTGGACACCTCCCAATATGGCTTCCACTCCAACTACAGCAGAGAAACTGCCCTCATTGCGGCAACAGAATACATCAGGACCCTCCTAGAACGCGGAGAGAAGGGGGCTCTTATACTACTAGACCTCTACGCCGCCTTCGACACTCTCAGCCATTACACCCACACCCCAAGACAACACCACATCGGGATCAGAAGCAGCACCCTCAAATGGATCCACGCCTTCATCACAAGACGCACCCAGAGAATCCACCTCCCTTCTTTTACCTCAGAACCCAAGGAGATCATATGCGGAGTCCCCCAGAGCTCCTCCCTTAGCCCCAATTTGTTCAACATCTACGTGACACCATTGGCAGAGACCTCGCACTGCTACAGACTCAACATCTCATACACCGATGACAAGTATCTTGTCCTCTCCCTTGACGAAGGACACGTCCCACCTGAAGATCACACCTCCCCCAGAGAAAACTTCAGAAAAGCCATGTGCCACGTAGCCGACTGGTTGCGAGACAACTGCCTCCAGCAGAACACACAGAAAACAGAAGTGATCATTAACCACAGGCTCTCCTTCTACCAGCCCGCCAGAGAGCTCTGATCAGCCAATCATGCCCTCTCACGAGTATCCGACGAACCTGAAGCGGAGGACGAGCCTTCTCCTACATTGCAGCCAAGAACTGGAACAAACTACCCACCTATGTACGAATTAGACCCACCCTCGCTGAATTCAGGAAGAAGCTCACGCCATGGCTCTTTAGTTTGCAGCCAAAACTCCCAGCACCTGGATACTACCAGGGGTGATAAGTGGCACTGTATAAATCGATTTTGATCAAAGGTCCCGAAAAGCAATAAAAGCAATTATAAAAGTCATGTCAAAAGACATGCTGGGGGAGGCAAACAAATTGTTCTGCATGGATAATTGACAGTGCAAGGTAAAAGTCTGCAGTTTAATTATTCTAGATTGAAAGCAGTGAATAGCCATAGGCAATCACATAGCCTACCCGGTCACTTGAGGAATATTTAATGCACCGGGGATCTTCCTTAATCATCTTTTTAACCTCCTTCCAAGAAGACGTTAGGGTAATCTGCAAAAAAAAAGCATAGCATATTACAGTTCAGCTTCTATATACACTGAAATATATAACTGTGGATAAGAATTTGGGTGGCACATATGTCATAACAGAAGAAATATGTTGAATGTTAGGGGCTGTTTATACAAGTCTATTATACAGTAAGTGTGCACTAAAATCAAAAACGGTGGTAGACTTTTCTGTGGCTCGTAGAATCTAGAGAGAAAGAAAGCATTAGGTATACCGCAGTGGTTTCATCCAGGAGTTGCCTGAAGTGTTCCCTCTTTTTTTTGGTAAGTGCTTCGATGTGTTCAGTGAAAAGTTTTTCCTTTTCTTCTCGGTCTAAAGCAGATCCAGACTCCCATCGGTGATCTTTCCTGAGGGTTCGTCTTGTATCAGACCATGATACATCAGACGATCGAACCTAAAACATAGGTATGACAATCAGAGTCTTTTAAATGTCATCATCACAAACCAAGAAAGGAGCAAAATACAAAAAATACTTATGTCGAAGGTTTTGCTTTGACTATACACTGCATAGTAACCAATATGGAACAAGCACAACTCATTTTCCTTAAACATATCAGAACATCATGTCCCTTTATCATTTCTACCACTGTAGGCACTTTTTTGATCTTTGATACTGGGAATATTCTGGCCCAAAAATGGTTAACTATAGTTTTACTGGCAAATAAGAGGTAAACTACTGCTAACTGCTCTGGGTTTAACTCAAGCTTGCAAATAAGAAATCCCTCTGAACTAGCATCAACTTAACTAAGAGGTCCATATTTCACATTTCCATTTTGGTGTGCAACTTCCAAGCTGCAGAGCATCAGAAGTGGTCATTATGGAAAAAAATGTGTATAAAATATTTGTTAACTGCTTCTTGAGAGGCAAGAAAAAATTATGGAATGCTTGCACATATCTTGTAAACTTCCTATTTGATAGGCTCCAAACAATGCACAACGCATCAATGTTACATAAAATGTATATTTCAGGCGTCAGATAGCTTTCCTAAAAGTGACCAAAATGGGACAAGTTTGCTGCATGTGATATGAAGTGGCACACACATCAACACTTATTCTTCCGTCTGAGACAGAAGCAAAACAGTGGGAATGAAACTATCCTTTATGTTTAAAGCAGGTCTGTTAGATGTAGACATGTTTTAAGCGTTTTGACATCAACAAATGTAACTGGAAGGAGCCCTGAAGAAGCCCCAGGGGGGACGAACTGCAATGTTTATGGCTACAATAAAAACAATTTTATGAGACTATGAAAAATAAAGAATCGAATAGAAAATGTAGTCAGGATTTTCTTGTTATAATACTGAAACATGTACAAGTGATTCCAGAAAACGTGATTTTACAAGAACAAGCAGATGGATTTTGGGGGTGTTGGTGTTTAACCTGTTCACTCTTAACATTATGAAGAGGAAAGCCATAGCTGTTATCAGCAAAGGCTGCTGCTGGTGTGCATAAGCATTTGAAAATTCACCTAGTGGCAATGCAACAACCTGGAGGCTCACGCAATAGTGTTCTAATAATGCTCTGTTGAACATCACATGACATTCAAGAAACACTGAAAACATGACATATAAGCCAAACGTAAGTGTAAATGGAAGAGTAATATAATCAGTACCATATCTGACAGGAGAGCCTTGAAATTCTGAATGGCTTCCTCCCGTTTATGCTGCTCTCTTTCCCTGTCAATTTCCTTGGTTTGTTCTGAACGTGCCTTTTGAACTTCTCGCTCTCGTTCACGTAAACTGGCTTCTATGCGGGCTTGTCTTTCTAATTCCTTTTCCTTCTCAGAGTCAAAATTCTGTGAAAAATGAAAAATGATTGCATTAAAGGAAATGTACTTTTACTTTCTCTGCCATCAAACGTATTTAGAGCCGTTCTTAAAGAGGAAACTATTTGGTTTACACAAAGACACACAGTGTTCACTCCGAGGTCTTATGCGTGATAAACACATATTTCATGTTAAAACTAATGGTGAAAATAAAAACAAAAAGGAGACAAGTTAGACAGAAAAGAACACAGCTAGGTGTGTGTAAAACCATGACAGATGGCAGATTCTAATGACAACAGCATCATCATGGGCGGCATTATTTGGAACCAGAATAATTTTCAATGTAATCAACAACCACTGTATTATCTTTTTTATTCAACTAATGAACAAGTTACTCACCTTCTGTAATGCCTTTTCTAGTAGAGACTAACTGTATATTACTCTCCTTATGAACTTCTGCCAAGCACTAGACTGGATCTGAAAACTTTAAAGGAATTTTCTCGACATCAAGAAATAGTTTTTTGTGTTTCCAGATGTGATGTTAGGACCGCTATAAGACCGCCTCTCCGCATGCTGGCATCAGTTTCTTTAATGTTTCTGTGCCGTCAGAAGCCAATGAAATCTGACGTGAAGTGTGCAGATGTTTCAGATTCGGGATTATGGACATTAAGAATTCACTCCCCAGAACAGAAGGAGGGAGGATCGTTGAGGAATCCGCAGTTAGAGTCTCTACCAGAAAAGGTGTTACTGAAGGCAAGTAACTTGCTCTTCTTATAGAGCCTTCTAACTGCAGGTTGCTCGCCTTGTGAAAAGATACTAAAGCAGTACATGCAGAGGTGATGGGTCTGTGGAATGAATCCGACCGGGAAATCCTGCAGGACAGATCAAGCAAGGCGCCCATCCTACCTGACCTCGTTGCCCAGGTTGTAGTGCTTTGTGAACGTGTGGAGGGACACCCACGTAGCAGCCTGGTAAATATGCATGACTGGCGCAACGCACACTAGAGCAGTATTAGCAGCCTTAGCTCTGGTGGAGTGAGCATACAAGCCTTCTGGGGGCTGCTTCCAAGCTAGCCTGTGGCACATTTTTACACACAGGACAATTCATTGAGAGACGGTACTTTTCTGTACTGCTTTACCCTTTTTCGCTCCAGAGAACCCAGTGAAAAGCTGGCCATCTGGCCGGTTATCTCCGGTTCTCTTGACACAAAAAATAAGAGCCCTCTTAGGGTCAAATCAGTGAAGCCGTTCCTCCTCCTTAGAGGGTGTGGAAACTGGCTAAATAATCCATTTTATATTTCCCCAGGCCTGACCTCATCCTGTGATACTCAAGGAACAGGTCTGAAAAACATAAGCAAAATGTTGGACGACCTTTACTAAATTAACCCCGACAGATAGCTTGTAATGCAACAGCTTGCTTAGAAGAGACACCTCACACGACATGCATTGCTTCATTCGCCCAGCAAGACAGACATCTGGATTTCCACATAGGTATGAGAAGGTTATGAGGAAACTGGTTTGGTGACGCCTTGAAAAGTCCCAACCATCCAAGTAATGTGAAGGTCACGCTTGTGATCATCTTGTATCACGCTGTTTTACTGTGATTGGTCAGATGCCTAATATATGTGTAACACCAAGCATCTAATGATCCACATCACATAATGTACTTGATTAAGAAATTACCTTTCTGTTGTTCTGAATGGATGATTTATTTCACACCTTTGTGGTTTTCATGCTTAAAAAATTGTACTGGAGTTCTGCAATTCGGACTCAAACTTGGCTCTGCAGGTCAGTCTCCGTGTCACACCAAAATACATTTTTTTTTATCCTTCCTGATAAGTTCCTACTTCTGATTTTCTGCAGAATCTACAAGGGGTGAGATAGAGCACAGAAGGTAAGCAGAGTAACAGAGTACCCTGTGTGGAAGGGTGCAACCACCTTTGGCAGAAAAAATGCCTTTGTCCAGAGGACTACTTTGTCCGAAACGACAAAGTGTATGGTTGTTGGACACAGTGCCAGAAGTTTACTCACTCACCTAGAAGATGTGATAGCAGCTAGGGAAACCTTCCTGATGGTCAAAAGGCTCAAGGGGCAACTGTGAAAAGGTTTGAATGCTATGCACATTAGATAAGAGAGAACCAAGTTAAGGTCCCATAGCAGCATCACAAAAGGTATTTGCAGGAAGATATGGTCAGGGTCTTAAAAAAACACATCACAATAGGTGACTGAAAGAGGGATAGCTGATCTGGTAACCGTAAGAATGCAAAAAGGCAGACATTACTTTCACTATAGCCACAGCTAGGCCTTGCTGGGCCAATAAGAGACAAAACCAAAGGATGTCTGACAAACTTAGTTGTAGGGGTTGAACTTGACGGAGGGAACACCAAGGAACCAATCTCTCCTAGCGTTCTGAATATAAAAACTCAGTGGAAGAGCCTGGCTGCCAAAATCCCGATCTCCACTCCAAACAGAACGAGTCTTTGAGGGAGAACTACCTTGGCACTTAAAAAATCTACACACTGCACATTCTCTGCAGTGTCAAGTAGATTGAGTGAGGATTCTCTTCATTGCAGGAAGATGTCTGGTGTCACCAACTCACTGAAAGGAAGCAGAGGTACCCAAGTGGTAGATGCTGCGTTAACAACTTCTTTGAATATGTTGGTCTTTACTACTGGCATGGGTAGCTTAAGACTAAGAACTCTGACTACCCTTGCAATTGTCACAAAGCAAGCAGATTCTCAGAGGATATCGGGTTAGAAGAGTAAGTCTACATCAGGGGAGGTTATCTAACCCACTAGCATCTTGTAGGTACTCAGACACATTGCCCTCATAAGGAAACATCTTTCCTTCAGCATTCAAAGCATAAAACTGCTGATCCTCATCCGAACAGGCAAAACAGCTATGGGGGAATCATGGGAGTTGAGGTTCGAAATCAGAGAAAATGATCTGATCAGGGCCCGGCATCAAGGATCTAGCCCGAGGTGCTGTCTGTGCCCGGGGCAGTGTCTGACGTTGGGCCGTGGCTCGAATCAGTGGCACAGTGCTCAACTGCGGGTCTAAACTTGGGGGGATGTCAAGTGGAGGATAAAGTGTCAGGGAAGGATTCACCGAAGAGCCTCCAACACACTGCTACATTGAATCCTTGGGGACCCGGAGGTGTTCCAAAAGGATCCAGTGAAGTACGAAATATGATAGCTGCGGCCTCCTTTAAACAATGTAAGTAGCCTGCTGTAGTTGTCTGCTCAGAAGGAACAAGGTAGAACGAAAGCACATGTGGAGCAGCTCTGAGGACTAGAAGTGCCTGGGGTGTCGCGTGACTGAGCGATGGGAGCAGCGGGACGAAGGAGAACCATGTTTTGACATATGTTTTTGGGTTTCCTTGACCTACCTGAACTTCTGGATCTCGAAGTAGAGTGGTCTCGGGATTGGTCTCAGGAGTGTGACCACACCCGTGACCATGTCTGGGACTGTTTCTGTGACTTCTTCAGAGCTTGGCAATGGCAAGTTTGGCTGCGTTCAGCACAAACAAAACTTTGTGTCATGCGTGTTATCACTGGCAAGCCATAACTGCACACTGCAAAGAATTGTGTTGGAAAAAAAATAAACACATTTTCCTGATGGAATGTTGTGTCAAGAGACAGGACAGTTAACTCTATGGTCAACGATGGAGAGCTTCTAAAGAAGGAACTGAAGACAGACACAACATGGAGCCGCATGATGCTATCTGTCTACACATAACGGAATTGCTTTAAAGTTTCCAGATCCAGTCAGGCATCTGGGGGATGTTCACAAGGTGAGGAATCTGCTTCTAAAATTCTCAATCTAACACATTTGGCAATAACTTAAAGCCAATCTGCAACTCCTTGTAGTACAGGAGAAACAACCCGGGGTAGTGTTTCTTTGACAGAGGTTGTACCACTGTAGCTCCATTGGAACATATTTGCAACATAGTGGCTCGCTAGGGACACCAAATAGAGCAGCATGGGATTGCTGCAAAGTGACAATTTTGCATGCTTACTCTGAGCCGATTTTTTTTTTGTTTACTACATTAGCTTTCGAGACCCCAGGGGTCCCTGCTAGTAAATTTACCTTTTGAATATGGATCATGAATCTTGAAAGCATACTAATTATGACATCTATGCATTCTTCCTAATCCAATAATAGAAACCACAGCCTGTAATAAAACCAAAAGATTCCATTTGGACTAAATTTCAAAATTAGTATAAAAAAGTCTTGTAGTGCCGTCTAGTGAGGATTAGCAGACACCTCTGCAAAGTCACAGCTCTAGCTAATTCACTGATGGGTGACAATTAGTCCAGTACCAAGCAAAGCAAACTCCCCAATGTACGCCCACCTAGTATTATTCATAGAACCAAATCTAATTCCACCCTCAATCAACTCAAACTGAGAAGGAATATGGCACCCAAACACCAAGCATTTATTTGTGACTGTGGTATTTTAGCTTTCAGAAATGGTAAAAAATAAACAAGTTATCTGCAGCCTTCGTGCTAAACTAATTGCATCAAAGAACAGGTATCCAGAGCAAAGTGGAATATGCTGGGGGAGGTTAGACATGAGCCACTTTGTTAATACTCATCATAAGTAATGGCAGTAAAACACAGTAAACCGTTTAAAATGCTGATTGGTTCAAAATCACTAGAATGGAAGAGAATGTTTTGTACAAAAAAATAGAAACAATACCAAATGTCCTAACAAGGGAAGTTTCAATACTGTGTGCAAATCAAAAGCATGAATTGAGGAAGGCCACAATGAGAGGTATGTTAATGTACTTAAACCACACACTACCTGTAGCTTGAAAATATATGATTTGTGCATTATGGGTCTTAAGTTATCAGTTTTGTTTAGGTCGGCATCAGGTTTTTTCTTTCCAGTAGTGACCTAACGTCCTATTTTGAGATGATCACAGACAACCTTGATCAAGCGAGCCAGTGAGAGATTCTGTATGTGTTTGTTATACCAGGTGTACAAGGACATCTGATTAATGCAAATGTTTGGGCTGCAGCTGCTACTTATTTGATATTCCACAGTGTTATGAAAGTGAATGTACATTATTTGGAGGCACATGATTTGTAAGGATGATTGTGTGTTAAAAAATTGAAGGCCTCAACCTAGTTCCTTATGCCACTGATTTTCAGAAATATATTTGGCAAATTCCTTGCATCAATATTCAATTACCTGGACCACTGTCTGTTCTGTTGAGTGGGCATTTGGTATGTTGAGGTGCTTTTGCAGGCGATTAAAGGCTGAACTAAGTCTTTTGCTGGAAGATAGAGAGGCATGATGTGATACACAGAAGCAACAGCTGTGTTTAAGAGCCTCAATAACATTGCTGCCAGCATGAGAGTTGGGAGATTTAGACTTGAGTTATGAGCTCTACATTAAGGTCAATATTGTTGACGTGAGCCAAGGATGAAGGAAAACAACTCATGTCGAAATTAAAATACAACCAATCAGAGTAAAGAGCCAAGTCTTCAGTGCTTTCCGGAAACTACTGTGTTTCTGTAGATCACTAATAGTTAGTGGAAGAGAATCCCGCAACTTTAATACAGCCAAAGAAAAAGACCTTCTACCCCACCTGGTCTTCGTAAATTTGTGAATGACCTTAAGATTGTGATTAGCAGACCAGAGATGTCTAGTGTGGCTATATCCTTAGAACATCCTAGTCAATGCTCTGGGTCTGATATCTTGCACTGCCCAATGAACAATGTATAAAGGAATGCTTAAAGGAAATGCAATTGTTCACAGGTAGCCAATGTAAATTAGAGATCTCCGCCAAGACTGACAGATGTTTAGGCATGTCAAGTATCAGTCTGGCTGCCACACCCTGTACTTACCGAAGTTTAGCAACTGGGGTTTTATTGATCCCCAAGTAAAGAGCACTGTAGTAGTCTAGCCTAGAGGAAATCAAGTTAAGTACAACCCGCTTACATGCTTTCAGTGGAAAGAAGGGGAACACGTTTCTCAGCATTTGTACAACTCAAAAACAGGTGGATACCGTAAGATTGACCTGGAGTTCAAATGATGAGTTGGTGTCCACAAGTAGTCCAAGATTTTTGGCGGAGTCTATTTAAGTAGGTAATACCCCTAAAGTGCCTGGCCACCAAATGTTATTCCACATCGAGAGCTGATTACCAAAAATCAGAACCCCAGTCTTAACACCATTCAATCTAAGAAAGTGACTGCTCCTCCAAGACAACTGCCTGAATACGCTTCTCAAAACTGACTGCAATGGTCTCCACATCCTTGGGGATAGACATCGTTTATGTGTCATTCGCATAGGATAATACTTGCAGTCCAAAGGACCGTTTCAAATTGGCCAGAGGGGAAAAAAAGAGTAGGTCTCAAAGCCGAGCCCTGTCACACGCCACATTGCAAAGAAATGGGATCAGAGCTAAATTGGTTCAAGACAACTTCCTGGGATCTATACTTCAAAAACAAGGTTAACAGATCTAAATTTGACCCAGAAAGCCCCAGTATTTGCAGACGATCTGCCTGAAGGCCAGGTGAGATGGAGTCAAAAGCTGCAGATAGATCCAAAAGGATCAATGTGACAACTTGCCTTGCATCAACCACAGAACGGATATTATCCGCAGCTAAAACAAAAGCAGTTTCAGTCCCATGATTAGTTCATTTGGTGGGTAGCTTGAGGACATCTGTCATTTTCTAAGTGTTTAAAGGAAAGGTGGGCATATATTTATTTCTTTGGTTTTATTTTAAGAGTTTTAGTTTTGCCAATTATTTCACACAATCTGTGCAGGAAACATCTTGCTCCAGTTGGGAAGCGGTTACTAAACAGAGCGTGACAAGACTGCATAAGAATGTTCAGTCCACGAATGTATTATACAATCAACTTTATTTGAAAATTCATAGCTGGAATTAAAATATAACCTTTGAACGACAGAGGGTTAGAATTAGAACTTAGGTGATTATTATGACAGGCTAAATATTAATTTTGACAACTCTCACCAAGAGGATTAAGATGATGTTCATGTGGATATCAACTGAGAGGTCCCTGCTCTTTTACATAGAACATATAAGCCCCCACTTCAGGAAGATGTTTCTACCTGGGTTACCCAAAGACTCAACCTTGATACTGGTGGGGACTTCAGTTTCATAATGGATAAATACAATTGCAGAAAACTAAGCATCACACTCAGGTTCCACCAATACAAGGCACAGTACAATTCAGTTAAAACAAACTGGCAAAAAAAACTTTGCTGTCAGACTGACAGGCACAAAACACAATAAGGAGAATACATCTTTCCTAAACCACACAATGACTTCAGTAATAGTTAAAATAGATCATATGTTGTTTGTCTCAGACTCATGCATAGAACAGATAGCTATACAAACCCTTCATGCTAATAAGCATGCTCCGAAGCATAAAAAGCTTTTTCAAAACCAAGAGGTCTGGCAATGGCTCCTTATTAGTAGGCTTTGCCAATGCTTATTTCATTTATGAATGTTTGTAAGAATGCATGCATTGTATGACAACCAGCGTTGCATAAAAGACCATATACATATATACATTTTATATAAAAGCACACAATACACGAGTACTACCTGGTGCAGAAGGGAATAACTTAATGTGCCCATTTTATAAGAGCAGAATATTGAAACGTTCAGGTAAGTTAATGGGTTGACCTTGTGCCCCATACAATATATGCTGGAGTGGGTGGGAGAAAAATGTAAATGACACTACATCAGATCAATTAATGAAGAAGGTTGTTTTTAGTAAAATAGCAAGGTCTTGGCTAATACCACACTTAAACGTGACATTACAAATAAAATAGTCGCTGTTGACTAACAGTGAAGATTAAAAGGGATAAACTTTCAGCTAATTAACACAATTAAATCACATTAAATGTGACGTGTGTAAGCCTCTATAATGACACGAGAAGGTTCTACATTATACCCATTATAACCGTTTATTCAGCACAAAAGAATGGCAAATCATTGAAAATGTTACAAATGTTTCACTAAAACTGTGAAAATTATGGTAATGAACATTCAAGGAGAAACTCAGATTATCAACGTACACCTTTTTTAAAAAATTCAAACTTACATTTGCCACCACTAAATATTATTAAAAACCTATCAATCATACTCCCAAACTGAAAAAGAAACTAATCCCAACTTAAAGTTCTCTAATTTACAACATATTAAAAAAGCCAACATCTGAAGTGCCCATACAAATGATAATGGTCCAAAATAGTTCCCCAAGCCAATAATCACAATTAATAACATCTTCTCATACTCCTTTTCCAACAAGAAAAAGGTGTCAATCATCACCACTGAAATGCTTACTATGTGCTATTTGTTAGACTGTGGGAGAAAATTAAGTCTACTCTCATGATACACTCACTTTCGATCTTGAACTAAAAAACAGAACTTTTGAAAACATCGGTCCTGCGCCTTAAGCGTTTAAGGCCCATGCAGAAGGACCTGAACTAGGATTTCAAAGGCTGACTATAGTCTAGGGATCAGGTCAAAACTACTATAGAGAAAAAGATTCAAAAATGGAAAGTTCATAACACTAACATGGTCGCCTGCTAAGGAGGGACAGGGGAAAACAGTGAAAATGACGACTGTGCCTATAGTAAATCACAAAATTTGCATACATCCTTTACTTTTCCCTAATCACATACTGTAAGGCCTCTAAATTGACCTCAAACATCTTCTAGAATGAATAAAGCTCAGTTCGGGGCTTACCCTAATGTTCAAATAAAGAAGTGGCACAACTGCATTTTATTACCATGCTTTAAAATCTATCAATTGGTATTTATTGCTACAAATATGTATTCGTGGTTCCTAAATGAGGATTATTATAAAAACAACGTAAGCTCAATGTGGAGAAAATAATTACCAACTACAGCTGAAAAGGAACAAACCTAAACAGTGCCATGAAAACCATTGCTAAATAGAGAAGGAAAGTAAAAACTTGTCTGAATATGGAAGTTTCAATTTGGAAATCCTAAACATCAATATTGTTGGAAACATTACTCAATGGCAGATAGCATTATTTATAAATACATACATCAAATCATTAACAGACAACAATTGACTTACAAGAAGGTACTCACATCTTTTAACTGCATAAATATAAATGCCTGCATAAATATAAATGGCTACCGTTACGCGGTTTATAACAAATTAGGCAATAAATCACCCATCTTACAAATATATTGTTGCACTTTCACAAATATATCAATGGTTTAATGCAAGGTAGAAACTAGCCCCTACTCCATTTTCCTGTACCATTATATGCAAACAAACACAAAATAAATCCATTATCAAGTAACAGACTTTTATGAGAATATGAAACTTCACTCCCGGATGAATCTAATGAAGAAGAAAGCATGTTTCCATCTTGTAAGACACTTGCATCGGCTGCCTTCTCCAATCCGGAATATACTTGTCACTGGGCTGTGCTTGGTGGTGCAACAGTCCACAAGTCTAGATTTTCTCACCAATCACAAATGAGCATAACTAGGGAGGAACTGTTCACCAACTGAGATCAATATAGTTGAAACCCCACAACCGTTCAAAAGATCGCGCAGAGAGCAAGAATAGGGTCACTAGGACTCCAAGCTCGTCTTTGAAAGTGTGACACCGGGAACTGAAGCAACAGAAACGGCCATTCAATCACCAAAATGGATACACTGGGAATTCTCAAGAAGGTATAAAAGGGGTCAGTAGATGGACTTGTCTTCACTGTAAAAGCTGGCTTAGCCAGTCGTTGTCTAAGAAAGCAGCACAACAGGCTTTATAATACAACTGCAGAAGGCCCAGCCTACAGAGCTAATGTGTTCAAGGTTCAGCTGAAGAGAGTGTCTGGCATTCTACTAGGTATACAAGGATGTAGATCAGGAAACATTACTTGCAGGTTTGTGTGGTTCTTAGTTCTTGCTAACAATCCTTGCAAAATAGATAGGAACATCCTGCAGTGGCATACAAGACCAGATAAGTTTTACAAATTACTAAGAAGTCACTAAGAATTTGATTGCCATTGGACAAGCTTTGTGCTCGAGTGCTAACTCTAAATATGCACATTTTTTTCTGACATTCTCAACTCACCCCCTCCATCCTCCAAACTTGTAAAGTTGCAGCACAGCACAGTTCTCACAGGGATGGCATGCTGACAAGGAGAACAAGGACTAGGAACGCATGAATCATGAAAAATGTTGTTTGTTCTTACTGCCGTCCTGCTCTTTCACCATCCCCAAAGGTAAAAACAGAGCTTAAAAAGCTTGGAGAAAAAAAGACAAATATAGAGAAAAGTCTGAAGCAAACATGCAGCGAAGAACATTCAGCATAAACGTTTCATCTGTACCAAAAGGTGCACAGAGGGAGTATTGTTTGCAGAAAGCATGCACAGTAGCTCAGGATGCTACCCTACAAATGACAGAGCTGTTTTTCCTCTGGTAGAATGAGCCTGAACTCCTCTGTTGCCCTAGCATTTTGCAACTCAAGAGACTATCCATTTATGTGACAAACACATGGCTGGACAATCTGCAGGGCTTTCAAAGTAAAACCTCAAAGCTGATGTCTAGCTTGCAAAATGCCTCTTCTGCCAAGTAAGCGGGCGGTGTAGACAGAATGAATGCCACAGCTCTTATGGTTTGAAAGAAAGTAAGTTAATACCTCTTGAATAAGAGATGAGAAAAGTCATGCAACATGACTTTACCAAAGACCATAAACAATGCTTGCCAGTTCCCCCTGGCACCAGTCCGCACTACTAAAAAGGCACAATTTCAAGGTGGTCCCAAGAAGCCACGGACTCAAAAGATTTGTGCATGAGCATGATCAAAAGCAAATATAAGTCCTACTTTGGGTAGGATCCTACTAAGAGGAACATGATGGAGGAAACCACTAATCTGATGCTCCACAACTTAATTTGCCACTGAAAATTGCAGGAATAGCCATCTTGTGCATGGTGTATCCCAAGATGTTTGCCTTGATTGTTTCTGCTTGCTGTAGAACTCTGTGCACTTTAACAAGCAGTAAAGTGCCTATGCTCCTTGTTTCAACATGAAGAATCCTTTTGATACTTCAGTGTCAAATCATGATCATGGTTGACAGATCTGCTAGGTTTACTTATAACACTGGTGGTACACTTGAATGTAAGGGAAACATTATGTCAATACAATGTTTGTGCATCGCTGTAATTTTGCTAAAAACCTTTCCTTTGTTCAACCACACTTGTCTCCGTGTTTGTTGTGTGGGTACAGTGACTGTCCCAAACAGGATTTTAGTGTTAAATGTGGAAAGACAGTAGGATTACTATAGTACACTCCCCTACTCCCACAGCCCTCAAGAGCCCAGGTTTAGTTTGGCTGAAGACTTCTGATATCTTGAAAATGCCGTAAGTGCACATAGTTAGCCCCAGGAACTCCTATTCCATTGGTCTGCGTGTTCCCAGGAGTCACTTGTACCCACTAGATTGTGTCAGGCAAGTGGCATCTCCAGGCACCCACTTCAAAACACTCCTGGATCTAAGGAAGAACAGAAGAGGACTGTACTTGCTGTCTGTGACGTGGACCTGCTCTTTTGTGTACAGAACAAAGTGGACTCTAAGGATCACTAGGCTGACCTGTTCAGCTACAGAGATAAAACAGGCTACAAAAGGCATTTCCACAACAACCCAGCAGATCAGTGGCAAATGGAACTGGACTAGAGCCTACTGCTCACCTCTATCTTGATACCGTGTAACACTGCTGCATACAGAAAAGTGATAGATAGAATACTTTAATTAATCTCAGCCACTGGTGATCACTCGGGCCGCCCGCCAACCCATCATTCTTTTAAACACCGTGCCACCACAGATTGGATGTAGCCATGTGCAAATTAGAACTGACTGCTCTACCAGGCTCGGTCCTCCCTGAACCATAACACAAGAAACCCATGACCGGTTTCACACTTATCAGGGCTGCTCAGCCGGGTACAACTTGGTTACAGTGGCACAGTGTGCACAGGACCCATGTCTTGTCATACCCATCCCACTTAGGGTAAAACAGCGTATTAAAGAAAACAAAGAAAAAGCATTCTATCCATCATCGTATTTTTGTTATTGCAGTAGCTGCCCTAAGTGTAACAGTAGGCACACAAGTAGGGCCCCAGGCTCATTTTGTCACTGGGACCAAGTTATATCCGACTGAAGAGCCTCAATCAAGGAAAAAACGGTCTTGGGTTGCTTGTGTTCTGGTTCAGGGAGGACCCGCCTTGGTAGTTTAGGGAGGATTGTTCTTATTGGAGCAGGGTCAAGACTGATCCACATATATCTGGGTCCAAACTAAGGTAGCATGGTGTGCAAAAAACAATGACTGAAGCGCCAGTGGCTGAAAATAATTCAAGCATTCCATTCATCACCTTGTTGTTGCAGGTGCCACAGGCTGAATCTAAGTGTATCCCTTAGACGTGCACTACTGTGGTAGATTGGAACTTAAAGGGCTAAAGTCAGAAGGTAAAAACTATGACCAGGACGAACCTTGTTAGTGTATCTGACCTGCGCTTCATTGCCGTCAACATTGACTAGAGCCCAGTTACCAGTCTACAGCGACCATTGTCTATAATTGCTATTTAATGCTTCTTGACCTATTGCTTCTTAAAATTTCCCTTACTGGATTATCATTTTGGTGGCCTTTTGTTTATTAAATATTACTCTACTTTTCTTATTTGGTTTACAATTTATATTTCTTTGCATTTCGACTTTATTACAAAAAGGGTAACTGCATTAATACTTTACACATTGCCCTACATTAAACTTGCATTTCGACTTTATTACAAACCGGGTAACTGCATTAATACTTTACACATTGCCCTACATTAAACTTGTCTTGATCAACATTTTTCAGTAGAGGAGTAAAATAGAGTTTTGCTTAGAGACTGCTCCTACATCTGAATCATCTGTGCTGGCAGAAGAAATATAAGTTTTTTTATTGACTGTTCGGACTCAAAAAATCTGCCCCAAAGACAAGTAAGGAAGCAATTCATTAACAGACCTGCATATTAACATCTGAAGGTTGTCTGTTTTCTGTGTTCTATTTCAAGAGGCAAGAAAATAAGTGATCTCTCCCCCCTGCCCCCCCAAACAAAGAGTCTTCAGTCATACAGAGCAGAACCTATGGCAAGTGGGAAAAAGGAGATGTCTGCAAACTCCCAATCACAAAATTAGCTTTGGAGGTCAAAAGGCTGAAACAGCTGGCCAGATTAAAATTAAAATCATATCAGGTCTGACACCAGTTCTGAAACAGATGTTGAGGAATTATCATCAAAGGTGAGCCAGGAGAATGAGTAGGAATGCTAGGATCTGTAAGGCACAAGGGTAGTTTGAACTACCATGTCACAGTCACGGGATGGCTGTAAAAATGTCGTCCCCGCCCCCTCCCCCACTTCTAGGATATGATTTGTTCTGGAGGCGACACTGCCAAATATGTCAGCACTGCTCTCAAGAAGTTACGTCTCAGACTGCAGAAGATGACATTTTCTGGTTGATAGAAAACTTCAGATTGAAGAGTGCTGAAAACAATCTGAAGGCTCTCTGAACAAGCCATGCGAGACCAGGCATTACCAAACCAGTTATCTGTACATGTGTACGTGTACAAGTGTGACCACCATGGGCAGAATTTACTCAAAGAACCATGGTGAACACTCTGGGAGGTGTGCTCAGACAAACACCTGTACTGATAAATTATCTTAATTCTCAGAAACAATGCTTTTACTTGACAGGAACGTGGAAGTACATAACTTGGTGATACACAGGTGTCCCCCCCGTGCCCAATCTGTACTGCCTCCATGACCTCAGCAACAATATGAAAATAGTTACTCTAAGACACTGAATAAGGCTGTTGGCCAGATACCCCTGCCTCACTGGAGTATAAGAATTTTCTTTCGGAAGAATCAGCCGAATATCCCACAGAGGTGAAGTACTTTGTGTCCCTTCCAGATGCTATGGGCAGTCTCAATCTTGGAATACAGTGAAAAATCTAGACTCAAAGCTCCACACCTGAGGAGATACTGTTGAATATAAGGGAGGGACTGAAGGAAGATTTAGACAGTAGTTTCCAATTAGGTCTAGCTTGGTCAGACCTAAGTCAGATTTTTATGCTATATACCTAATTTAAAATGAATCTACGTCAAGCTCAGTCTCTTAGTGGTTGGCTTAAAAGGCTGACATAGCTTATCTTGAACCAAAAGTAAGCGATCAATCCATCATAAAAGTTTCCATTTATTAAGGAAAGGTTAGTTAGAAATATGAGGTCCCAATTTGGAAATAAGTAGTGACAAAGCCAATAAGTCTGGCTTCTTGATATTACAAGTGCTTAGTAAACAGGGCAGGGGGTGTCTGTGTGGTGCCTTCAGCTGTCCTATAAAGAAAAAAATTAACTGTTTCTCTACAAAAATATGGAAGCTGAGAATAAGGCCACTTTGCTGAACAGAATTGCAATAACCGAGGTAAGAAGTACCTTCCAAATATAGTTTAATCAAAAGGAGCCAGATGATGAAGCTTCCGTTGTAACTGGAGAACTTATCAGGCATACAGAACAAAATATTGCACAGCACAGTACACAGTTTCAACACATGGCCAGTGTCTTCATTGCATCTTTAAAACCGCTTATCGGCGCAAACATCTTAAATGTGTGAATTAAAAAAGCAGTAAACAAAATGTTATGGCAGCAAGGTAAAACAAGTGAATGCAAATGAGTAAACATCAGTGTCTCTTTATGACAAGGTATACAAAAAGTACTTACACTCTAAACGCCTCTTAAGTCAGTAATAAAATGTCAGCCATGTTTATAAATCAAAGAAAACCCAAAGGCTATCAATTACACTTTCATGTGATGGCGCACCTAGAGTTTAAGTGAAGGACAACTTCAGCTCCCTTACCAATTAAATAATGGAAGACACAATGCAGCGATACACACAATGTCTTGGCTTGATGGACAGCCCATCAAAACAATGAGAAACCATTAAAAAAATCATGAAAGCCAACAGCTGAAAGGGTCTGATCAACATTCATTCTCTCAACTACTACTACTACTACGTCTAGGACATTTATAAAGTTATGACAAGAGGTCCTCCACATACCAAAGCAGACTAGAGCCAGACTGAAAAAAAAACTTAAGGAACCCAATTTGGAAAGAGATAACAAAGACTTAATTTCCTTCAAGATCAATGCATGATTAATATTCAGCATTTTTAGAGGCTCTTGCATTAAGTCATGCATACCAAAATCAGTTGCCAAATTTAATCTTGTAAGCAGAGAACACCATTATAAGGCAGAAAGTTAGGCTTGCCTCCTGACTGAGATGTGAAGGCAGTGCAAAGGTAGGGTCTGAAACGGACACACAAATTATTTTCCTTGAACAGTCAAGTTATCTAGCAGTGGTGAGAAAAACTGGACTGCATCACTGTGGCCATGATACTGTTAGCCAACTCAAAGAAACTGCTGAATTATTTATTTCCCTAGAGAGGCCATTATTGAAGAAGTAGCATAATATAATACAATGGGGAGCAAGGGAAAAGGAGAATAAGCATTAGCTGTAGTATGGTACAATTTGAGACCAATGTATGTTAGTTAAAAGTACAGGTGAAACCTGATTAAAGAAAGGCAATGAGACCTGCTCAGTAAAATAACAATCCCAATGAGGAGAAAATTGTAAAGCAAGTGAACAACCACACTTCTTTTGTAGGAGTACTGAAAGACTAGTCTAGAAATACAGTGAAAAATTTGGACAAAGCTCCACATCAGAGGAGATATTGTATCACCTACATACTTGATAGCCTGGAAGTCTTTGGTAGATTCACCGGTACCAAAAAATATACAATGGTGTCCACGTCAATCAGTACCATTCCAGATATCAAATCTTCCTTGTTATTTTTATTCACTGATATTTTATCTGTGTTACTCTTTCTCCTCTCAAAGGCATTGATTTCTCAGTGCCCGATCAACTGCAAGATAATCTCAGCTTGTTCAGTTGAGCTGTGGCAAAAGTGCACCCTTACAAAAGAGCAAGGATTGTTGCAGGTGTAATCAGGTAATCTAAAATTGCAAGTCCCCAAACCTTGCAACATAGTGTGTTCTTTCCCTCTGGTAGTTACCTGCAAATGGGACAATCCACCTGGAACTGCTAGGTCTCACACAGCCTGAATGGGAGCAATACAGTTTTGAAGCATTATTGGTCTTCTTGGTAAGTTGCAAAACAAATGTGACAGAGAGGCACAGAATGTTTCTACATCACTTTGCTGCTCATATGGGTTCAAGCTACACTTCAAAGATGAGGATCATTAAGTTTGTGCAACAGGTCAGAGAGAATGTCACCTATCAGTTTGTATCCTTTTTGAGGTTGGGTCACAGACCAATCTCCATGCTTGGTAAGGGTCTACAATGACAGCTTAAGAAAAGTACACTAGGAATATGCATTTCCCCAGTATTTAAGGTTAATATAAGCATTCCATAAATGGACTACAAATCTTCATTTCAGGAACATCATTAGGGAAATGTTTACAGAAAGCATGTTATGTACATGAGGCAGCCAACATGCAGCTAAACTCACTTACATACATGCTCTTCAACAGCCACAGAACTGTGCTGTAATTTCATCAGAAAACAGCATGGCTAAATTAAAAGAATAAAAAAAGCTCTGCTTGTTGCCCATGTAGATACAAATACCTCACATCATGATGCTAGGGCTCTTACCAAGGATTGGAAACCAGTATCCAACACTTATTGGAAATGAAAAAATAAACCTATTTTTTCTGAATCCTGCTGAAGAACTTTTTCAAACCTAGTCACCGAAGAACACAAGATTTAGGGTTAGACTGCAGCTCACTGCTGAAGTGAGGAAATGTCAAGACGGACATCAGAGATATCAAATCACAACCTACTACTTGCTTGGAAACAACCTTTCAGAAACAGAAAACACAACTGCCTAGACCTCCAACTAGGAACCAGAGCCTTTAAGTGGCAATTGACAGAAGTTAACAATTGTATGCCAGTGTCCAGCACAGAACAGGCAAGAAGACTAAGTGAGGTAAGGGAGTTCCATTTTCACAAAAAAAATTGGTAGAGTGGATAAATATCGAACACACCTTGGCAACTTTTTCAATATACTGTTTGAAGAGGTCCTCCCTCATGGAGGAACCATCCACAGCTTTGTATCGTGGGTCTCCTTCTACTTTGTCTTTCACCTTGCTCCAGCGTGACTGACCATCCAAATGGTGATTAGATAGCAAGTCAAAGAAGTCCAATTTCACCTATAATCGAACACAGGCCAGGAACAAAAAAAAACAACCAAATTAGATTGGAAACAATCTCCTGAAACTCTTCTTTTAAAACGTGCATAGTAATAACAGGAATGTAAACTTTTCATCCCCTTTAAACTGTAAATATATTTTGATACAATCAAATTTGAATTCTAGGTACCTACACCTATACATGATCAGCAAATTAGATGATGCAAAGTTTAATAAAACCATTATCAAAGGTGATACAATGCCAACAAGAGGTAAGAAGGTACGACAGAGAAATCAACACATTTTCAAGGACTTGGAGCACATATTGCAAGGGAAGAACCCAACCACCTGTGTGGTCTATTCTGGTAAGGTGTCACTAGCTACAGAAATTACAATGAAAGTATGTTTCTTAAAGATAATTGAATAAATTCTACAGCTGTCACTGCACAATTTATTGAATATGAGTACTTACTCCTCAACTACACAACAGAGGCTTACTAAGCAAAAAGTTAATCAAGGGTAGTTACGGTGGTACAGCGATTCAACAAATGTATTCCCATCTACAAGACCTGGGAACCGTAAGGGTTTACAGCCCTGTAACTAGGCATCCTCAAATATCATTAATCCAGATTTTAATACTCCCAATTTATAAAGATGGATTCCTGCAGAAAATTAAAAAAAAGAAAGGCTTTTTAATCTTTACAAAAGTTTCTTGTGAGTTGACAGCCGAAGTCCATATTATGTACTTAACACTGTAGTCACCTTTCAACTAACACCCAAGCCCACCCGCAGTACACCCTTCACCACTCCGAGAGCTTTTCTCAAACATTTCACAAGGCCAAAAGCAAACACAATATACCCGAGCTTAAATGAAAAGGAAACAGAAAAGGTTGAGTACTGTATGTGTGCCATACAAGACACATTTAGAGGTCATATGCTAATCCTGATAAATGCACAATGTATACTGGCCGCCAGTCCTCCAACTGTCTCTCAGTTAAGCTCAAGATGACAGGCGGAAAACTGAAGTAATGTTTAGGTCAAAAACCATTTCAGGACCACACTGTCAAAAACCAAGTATTAACAAACATATATAAGTGTTCTGGTCTAGTAAAATAGGCTCAATTGTTTTTAATTTATCGCCATGGGGTAAAATGTAGAAAGCCAACTTTCATCCAAAAGCCATGAACGACTGCCTTGTTTACTCATGAACTGCAGTCATGTATGTTAAGTATTGCTATATTTGTACAGCAAAGTGCCATTCCTTAGCCTTTTGGCATTTGTTTCTCTATGGTCAAATAGGTAAGTAATTTCGTTTTTCACTCCAACAGGTCTCTCTGGAGGTGCAAAAAAAGGCCATTCAACATTACTATCTTTCTTTGTGCCAGTGAGTTGGTTTGCATCTATAATAGGGCCCTCTACCTAACCAGGGTTAATGTAGTAGTGTTGACCCTTTTTTTTTTTTTTTTTTTTAATCTGCAGGGAATCGGTAAAAGGATTTGTAACCCTCTATAAGAACCAAAGTGGATGTGGCTTCAAAAGCCTGGTTATTGTTTGGGGTGTTTAGTTCCTGATTTAAGAAATTAGTGATGGTTCATCTTGTTCACGGACTCCTAGAACTTCAGTAATGTGTTCTTTTTACTGTCTGATGCTTGGGCCCAGTGCCCAGGTATTCTACAGCACTGCAAGGCCCTTATGACACCCAGTGTTTCCATCATTGTTTCTCAAAATACATTTTTGGATGTACAGAAAAACAAATAAAGGGTAGACTTAAACCAATGTTCAAGCAAAGAATTTGTATTCATGAGTTCATTTAATGAGGGCCAAGCATCGTCCTGATTTTAATAATAGATGAAATTATAATGAGGGAATCTACTTTGAGAGTAGACCTTACATTAGTCAGGTCCCAACTTTGAGGTGGGAGAGCTACAGGTGGTAAAAAGATGAATGGCACAGAAGGTAATCACTGTTATGAGCTTGGCTGCATGAATGAAAGTATTTGAGAGTGAAGAACAGCTAAGATATCCTTATTGACAACATTCATTAAATGGCTCTTCCATTTCAAACGATGATTCTTTTCTATAAGGTTTTCTGGCTTTAGTGAGGAAGTTAAACACTAGTCTAAGAAGAGGCGATCTTAAACTTTCCAGAAACTATGTGCTTAGGTTTAACATGTTTGCTGACCAAGGAATCATTCCTTTCAGTTAGGTCAGCAGATACTGACTACTTATGTCTAAACGTGTATTTTGAGAAGTCTGGCAATATCTCAATATCTTGATATCACTGAAAGAAAGCAAAACAGAGAGGAGAGACTCTGCTATCCACCCTTGGACCAATTACTCGGAAGTGTCTTTACACCTTTCATTCTTAAGAGCTAAGCAGGCATATGTGACTGTCCATAGTTGCATCAAGATAAGGATTTGTTTTTTATTTTACTCCTTTGACAAGCTGTTACACCTAAGGGAGTCACAGAATGTCAGTCACTTTCTACAGTCTCAACCGGCCTAGAAGGTGCAATCAAAATGATAAATCTGGTTATGAAGAGAATGTTCCCACAGAATTACAGCTTCCTTGTGAAGGGGATTGATATTTAATAATCACCGCTCTTATTTGTACGCAACTGACGATGCAGGCAAACAGTGTAAACCAGTATTGTTAGAGAGGAAATGAACTACACTAAGATATACAAAGATAGGAACCAAAAAATCCTTTGATCCTCTCAGAAAAATCTTTAGGAGCAGCCTGTTATAGTCATATCAGGCAAACTTCATCAGATACATGGTTCTATATAGAAGGGAGAAAATTGCTTTGAAATAACAGTAGGCTAGTGAAACAGCAAGAGAGGTCTGCTTCTCTTGTGTGAGTATGTTCAATTATGTCTCATTTTATACAAGTTTTGCACATTTGCAAGTGAGATTTACTAACCATGCATTCTAAAGTACCGTCAGTACACTAAGATAGGTTATTTAGCAACATATTCTGCTTTATTTGGGGTATAATTTACTAATAGCTACATACATTTCTTTATTTGAAATGGTATGTGTACAGACTCTGAAACTGTAAACTGCAACCTTGTCTTTTCCACTTTAGTCTAATTAGACACCACAAATAAATGGCCACCAATAAGTGCAGAAAAATATCTTCTCATTCTCCAATTCTGAGAAATCAATTATGCATGTTACCAATGAGAAAGAAGAAACGTCATCAACAATGCAAAACCACATGTTTTCATTTTTTGGAACGTCCATATATCTTGGAACAGTTAATCATACAAATTGCACTAAGATATGAAGCTTTCTAAGTCATGTATATTGAAGTAAATTTAAATATATAACCCAAATGATCCCTATTAACACACAAGTCTAACGTTTTTACTTGTAAAGACAGTACTAAAAAATCTCCACAGAATCTCTAAAGAGTCATCCACAGTGGGCCCTTCCATACAAGTTGAGTACACTGCACAAGATATCAAATACTCAGTCTACTTGGATTAAAACACCAGAACGCAAACGTTTGTCTCTCTTGACTAGATTGCGTGTGTTAGTCAGCCACATCTGCAGCATTAAGGATTTACTGGTGTGGACTGAGCTGACGGGGGATCTGGGAAAGACCGTTTAAACATGGTCAAGTTACTGCATTTGGTGCAAAGAAGTGGAATGGAGGCCTATATAAAACATTAAATTATATTTTCTCTAGATTTTTAATTCGCATAATCTGCATTTTCAAACACTATATGGAGTTATGGGGCTTTGCCTTTCCTTAAATATCCTTAACAATTAACCCTTAAAATGGGTTTCAAAATGTAGTTGTGGTCTGTAATACAAGCCTTCCCCCTGAGACACTTATAAGTACATTAGATTGTAAGCAAAGAACATTCAAGCATAACCCTCAAGAGGTCAAACAATGTATTGATTGATGCAGAGATTTGGAAATGAGGATATCATTTCTTCACAGTTCTCATTGTTAAAACATTACGTACAAATTTCTTAACCTGACCTATGGGGTACTTTACTGTGCAGTCCAAGCACGTCTGGAGTTATGCGGGAACTTCACCCTTCCTAAATGGTTCTGGTTTCTTACACCCTCCTATAAGCCTCTTGTTCATATTTACAAATCATCAGTTGAGTCTCACTCTAGCAATATCAGTAAACTATAAAATCTATCACTCCATGAGGAAAAACGTTCCCATTGTAGGTGTCTGGTGTGAGTGCCTGCAAAGGTCCTGGTACCAAGTTACAGATAGGGTGACGAGGTGTCTGTTAGGGACACAGACCAACATCAGTGCAAAAAGGGGATGCAGCCAGATGTAGAGGTCCTGGTATCAAATTATAGAGAGGGTGATGAGAGATGTAGTTACAAGTGGGATACAGATGTTGATACCAGCACAAAGGGCTTCAGGCGAGATGTGTAGTGCTAAGCTCTGGAACACATTACCAGCCAAGTTTCGAAGCATCAAGGAGCATTTACAAATTCAGATGGTAGGTGATAAGATGGCTGCTTCAAAGACACCTAAACCAACCTATACCTTTGAGGCAGCACCCTAAACAATAATCGATCCTTCTAGTACAATCTACAGCTATGGAACAGCCCAAGCAGGATACACTTCATGATAGCAAACACTAACAACTTTTTATGTAAAGGTAAGTTAGGAAGGGCGGATCGGTGTCTAGCCTAGAAATTATGTAGTAACTTAAATTCATAAATAACCCTACCTTGTCATCACTAAGACTGAGCAGTTATGCAGCTGATAGTTCAAAGAAGCACTGTACTAAAATCCCCTTATACCAAATGGTCTTCTTACAAATCACACAAGACAGATCTGATACAAATCATATCTATCACTCAGTAGTGTACAAGTCCACAGGAACACATCACCCATCACCCATCACCAACTCAACAGGCACAGAATAAATAAATTGATCTGCCACATGACCCTGGTCACCAGAGGACTCAAATTTAGTCCACCATTGCATGTTCAAACTAACTCCATCTCACAATGAATCACATAAGAGATGATTGTAACTAAATGCATCCCAGCAAATCTCCCGACATCTCTCTCTTCAGCTTAGCAGCCAGGACCATAAACCTAAACAGGACATCTCAGAATGAATGGACAACACTCTGTGGTAACTAGCTTAGTGAACGGAGACCATAGGAAATATAAATGGGCCTATAGAGCTGCTAGATTTAACTTTCTCACACTTCTTAACCCATTGCACTAGAAATGAACCCCCGAACACGATACCTTAACCTCCTCTGTGGTCATCATGCATGACATGGAAACATTTGCCAAATAAGATAAAAACAAAGGCAAAACCCTTCCATCCACACAAACTATGCCGTGCATGGTGCTACCGTGTAGGCAAGCATTCCTGCACCGCACACTGGAATAGTAAGAGCTTTATAAGTGTTTCAACACACCTTTGATACTTCCACTAATCAAACCCTAATCAACAACCTGCCAAACTCTGTTTTCGGAAAACACAAAGTGCCTACAAATCTCCAAAGTCCTTGGTAGCCAAACCTTATATACAGTTGCCCTACATTTAACTGCACACTCTATAGGACTATATACCATGCCAAACCGTCACTAATATGGCCCTTACAAAACACTTTGCTGAAAACATTAGCCTTTCAGTACAAGAATGTGCCGCTAAGGAATATTTATTTGGTAACCTGCTTAATTTTTTCAGGTTTGGCCTACAGATAGTATCTTTACCTTGCAGGCCAGCCACATGCAGTGGAAATATATTTTTGTTCTTTGGTGACTACATATGTTTGATTAACTGTCTAAACACAAGTGTGTGTATGTGTGTGTGTGCGCACGTGTGTAAACAGAGGTACTGTGGATCAGCACTCTTCATCCACTGGTCTGCTCCAGCTCATTACCACTAGTTTATTTCCTTCTAGCCTTCATATTTTTCCATTTTAGTAATTCTTTTGAATTTAGGTTACAGTAGTTAAACATGAGTAGTGGCTTTTCTTCGCACCAATAAGGCATATGTTACTTACCTTGTAAGCATATATTTGTAGCACACAGTGCTGCAGATTTACATGCTAGGCACACTCCTGCCATCTTGTGTTGGGCCCGGACTCTGCAACTTGTTTTTCTCGAGGGAGTCCTTCATGGTCGACTTTGTGCATTGTATCTTCTCCTCCTCAAGGCATTGTGTATGTTCAGTGTTTCCTGTGTTAGATTATAATGCTTTTTCCTGCCAGACAGGAAGTGTCTTTCTTTGCGGTTTAACATGCTGAAATGTATCATGTACATGTGTCACAATCTAATACCTGTCGGGGAGGCGGGACGGTGCACGTGAATCTGCAGATTTACACACAATGAACAGATGCTTACAGAAGTACCGCTCCATAAGCGGCATGTGTTAGCTGCAGATAAACATGGTATGCATAGACTGTAAAGCAGTACTCCTCTCACGGTGGCTTAGGCATCAGATGGTGCATTTGCCTGAAATAATGTGCGCAAAACTGTCTGTCCCACCAGAGATTGTGGTCTGGCTTGTACATCCACATAACAGGGTTTTGTAAAAGTGTGTGGGTTTGCCCATGTTGGCGCCTTGCAAAAGTCTGTTATCGGGATATTCCTTAAGAAGGCCATTAATGCTGCTTTCTTTCTTGTTGAATGAGCTCTTGGAGTTGCTGTTAATGTTGTTTTTGCTTTAATATAACATTTGTATCCATTTTACTATCCATCTGGCAACTGAAAAATTGTGTTTTCCTAAATGTTTTTGTCCTTTCCACATAGTACATAAGGGCAGGTTTTACACCCAGTGTATGTAATGCCCTTTCAGCAACTGTTTCTGGATTGGGAAAGAAGACTGGTAGTCTAATGTCTGATTTAAATGAAAAGGTGATTTACCTTTTGGCAGAAACTATGGGTTTGTGCGTAATATAATTTTAGCTTGGAATACTTGGAAATACAGTTCCTCAATTGAGAGTATGTATTTTGCTACCTCTCCTAAGTGATGTAAAAGCAACAAGGAATGAAACTTTCCATGTTAGAAATTGTATTTGGCATTTATGCATTGGTGCATACAGTGTGGACATTAACCGTGTTACAACAATGCTGAAGTTCCACACTGGTACAGGGGGAAAGACTATTAAGTCCCTTCATGAATGCTTTAATGACAGGTAAAAGAAAAAGATTGAAGTTTCCTGTTTTGTAGGTATGCAGCAATCGCAGCTACATGCAGTCTTTTAGATGTGTATGTCAAATGTGCTTTCTGAAGACTTAACAAGTAACATACTAGTTGCTGTTCAGATGGTGAGGTAGGGTTTATGTTGTTTACAGTGCAGTAATGTACAAAATGCATCCATCTTGCTGCAGAACACACCCTTGAAGTTGGTCTCCGCCTCTTTTAGAATGTTTATACATTCCTGAAGTAACTACAGGTACCCGAATTCTAAGACCTAAGGAGCCAGACTGCACGGTTGAGAAGTGCTACATTGGGATGTCTGACCTTGACCCCACTATGAGTTAGTAGATCTGGAATGCTGAGCATTTTCTTGTGTACTAGTGAGTGCCAACAGGGTTGTGTACCACGGCTATGAAGATCATTGTTAGTGTAATCCGAGTTTCCTGACCACGTAAGGAATGAGTGGGAGAGGTGGAAAAGTGCACACAAGCATCCCTGACCAGTTCCACAGTGCAACGCCTTTAGATTGTGGGTGTAGGTGCCTGGATGCAAAGTGTTGGCATTTCGTGTTTTCCACAGTGGCGAAGAGATCTACTGTTTGAGTCCCCCACCCTTGAAAGTATGTTGATAGGAGTTGAGTGGGATTTCCCACTCGTGGACTTGTTGTGGCATCCTGCTCAGTAGGTCCACTAGAAAACTGTCCACCACTGTTATGTACTGAACCAGGAGGTGGATGCTGTCTTTGATGGCCCATTTCCATATGATTTGTTCTAGCTGAGATAGCTGTAATTAATGTGTCCCTCCTTGTTTTGGAATGAAGTACATTGCAGTCATATTGTCTGTGCGTAGAATGACATACTTCCCTGCTATGTTGGGTATAAATGCTTTGAGAGCTAATTGTATGCCTATTAGTTCCTGCATATTGATAGGCAATGTCTGTTTTGCAGATCAGTGAACATATACTGTAATGTCCCCCATGTGAGCATCCCAACCCATGAGTAGTAATGCATCTGTTATTGTCACCTGTGGGATTAGGTCTTTTCAAGTCTCTTCCCTTCTGTGTGTGTTCCACCACTGTAGTGCCTGATATACATTGGGTGAAACCAACACTAGATCCTCTATGTTGCCCCCTGCTTGTGACCATTGTGATACTAAGCACTCTTGTATGGGTCTCGTGTAGTCTTGCAGGTGATACTACTGCTATGTAAGAGGCCATCATCCCTAGGAGTTGCATCACCATTTTGACTGATAGGCGACAAAATGGCAGAAAACGAGCTGCTTGGTTCTGGAGTTTGAGGACTCTGTGGCTAGGGATAAGCTTTTGCTGTGATCGAATGGAGTATGGATCCAAGGTAAGGCTGTATCTGGAATGCC